>NC_056750.1:799644899-800019899 GCF_019279795.1 Protopterus annectens
TTTGTGTTTTTTTTTGTGTGTGTGTGTGTGTGTGTGTGTGTGTGTGTGTGTGTGTGTGTGTGTGTGTGTGTGTGTGTGTGTGTGTGTGTGTGTGTGTGTGTGTGTGTGTGTGAGTGTGAGTGTGAGTGTGTGTGTGTGTGCATCCTGTGATGGATTGGCACCCCTTTACCACTCAGTGTCTGTACCTTGTGCCCAGTCACTGTAACCCCAACCACTGGATTAGGCAGGCTGTTAAAGAATGGATGCATGAATGAATACATAAGTTCAGAATATAGTAGGACTTTTCAGTGAAACTAGGTGGGTCTGGCAAATACTTCTGCTGGAAAATTTTACCAGTCTATTTTTCTATGGTTTCATCTGGAAAATTAGTCTTTATTTTATGGTGTTTTCCATACTTAGTGTAACTAATGACAGCATGTATGTTTTCCCTGTGTCCGTGAGCTTTCTGTTTTCTATGCTTAGTTTATGTATGTTTTCCCTGTGTCCGTGGGCTTTCTGTTTTCCATACTTAGTGTATCTAACAACAACATGCATGTTTTCCCTGTGTCCGTGGGCTTTCTGTTTTCCATACTTAGTGTATCTAATGACAACATGTATGTTTTCCCTGTGTCCGTGGGCTTTGTGTTTTCCATACTTAGTGTATCTAATGACAACATGTATGTTTTCCCTGTGTCCGTGGGGTTTGTGTTTTCCATACTTAGTGTATCTAAAGACAACATGTATGTTTTCCCTGTGACTCTGGGCTTTGTGTTTTCCATACTTAGTGTATCTAATGACAGCATATATGTTTTCCCTGTGTCCGTGGGCTTTGTGTATTCCATACTTAGTGTATCTTTTGACAACATGTATGTTTTCCCTGTGTCCATGGGCTTTGTATTTTCCATACTTAGTGTATCTAATGACAACATGTATGTTTTCGATGTGTGTGTCGGCTTCGTGTTTTCCATACTTAGTGTATCTAATGACAACATGTATGTTTCCCTGTGTCTGTGGGCTTTGTGTTTTCCATACTTAGTTTATCTAATGACAACAGGTTTGTTTTCCCTGTGTCCCTGGGCTTTGTGTTTTCCATACTTATTGTATCTAATGACAGCATATATGTTTTCCCTGTGTCCGTGGGCTTTGTGTTTTCCATACTTAGTGTATCTAATGACAAAATGTATGTTTTCCCTGTGTCTGTGGGCTTTGTGTTTTCCATACTTAGTGTATCTAATGACAACATGTATCTTTTCCCTGTGTCTGTGGGCTTTGTGTTTTCCATACTTAGTGTATCTAATGACAATATGTATGTGTTCTTTGTGTTTGTGGGCTTTGTGTTTTCCAAGCTTAGCGTATCTAATGACAACCTGTATTTTTCCCCTGTGTCTCCGGGATTTGTGTTTTTCGTACTTAGTGTATCTAATGACAAGATGTATGCTTTCCCTGTCTGTCTGGGCTTTGTGTTTTCCATACTTAATGTATCTAATGACAACATGTATGTTTTTCCTGTGTCTGTGGGCTTTGTGTTTTCCATACTTAGTGTATCTAATGACAACATGTATGTTTTCCCTGAGTCTCTGGGCTTTGTGTTTTCCATACTTAGTGTATTTAATGACAACATGTATGTTTTCACTGTGTCCCTGGGCATTGTGTTTTCCATACTTAGTGTATCTAATGGCAACATGTATGTTTTCCCTGTGTCCATGGGCTTTGTTTTTTCCATACTTAGTGTATCTAATGACAACATGTATGTTTTCCCTGTGTCCGTGGGCTTTGTGTTTTCCATACATAGTGTATCAAATGACAACATGTATGTTTTCCCTGTGTCTGTGGGCTATGTGTTTTCCATACTTAGTGCATCTAATGACAACATGTATGTTTTCCTTGTGTCTGTGGGCTTTGGGTTTTCCATACTTAGTGTATCTAATGACAACATGTATGTTTTCCTTGTGTCCGTGGGCTTTGTGTTTTCCATACTTAGTGTATTTAATGATAGTATGTATGTTTTCCCTGTGTCCGTGGACTTTGAGTTTTCCATACTTAGTGTATCTAATGACAGCATGTATGTTTTTGCTGTGTCTCTGGGCTTTGTGTTTTCCATACTTAGTGTATCTAATGACAATATGTATGTTTTCCCTGAGTCTGTGGGCTTTGTGTTTTCCATACTTAGTGTATCTAATAACAACATGTATGTTTTCCCTGTGTCTGTGGCCTTTGTATTTTCCATACTTAGTGTATCTAATGACAACATGTATGTTTTCCCCTGTGTCTGTGGGCTTTGTGTTTTCCATACTTAGTGTATCTAATGACAACATGTATGTTTTCCCTGTGTCCGTGGGCTTTGTGTTTTCCATACTTAGTGTATCTAATGACAACATGAATGTTTTCCCTGTGTCCGTGGGCTTTGTGTATTCCATACTTAGTGTAACTAATGACAACATGTATGTTTTCCCTGTGTCTGTGGTCTTTGTGTTTTCCATACTTAGTGTATCTAATGACAACATGTATGTTTTCCCTATGTCCGTGGGCTTTGTGTATTCCATACTTAGTTTATCTAATGACAACATGTATGTTTTCCATACTTAGTGTATCTAATGACAACATGTATGTTTTCCCGGTGTCCATGGGCTTTGTGTTTTCCATACTTAGTGCATCTAATGACAACATGTATGTTTTCCCTGTGACTGTGGGCTTTGTGTTTTCCATACTTAGTGTATCTAATGACAACATGTATGTTTTCCCTCTGTCTGTGGGCTTTGTGTTTTCCATGCTTAGTGTATCTAATGACAACATGTATGTAGTCCCTGTGTCTGTGAGCTTTGTGTTTTCCATACTTAGTGTATCTAATGACAACATGTATGTTTTCCCTGTGTCCGTGGGCTTTCTGTTTTCCATACTTAGTGTATCTAACGACAACATGCATGTTTTCCCTGTGTCCGTGGGCTTTCTGTTTTCCATACTTAGTGTATCTAATGACAACATGTATGTTTTCCCTGTGTCCGTGGGCTTTGTGTTTTCCATACTTAGTGTATCTAATGACAACATGTATGTTTTCCTTGTGTCTGTGGGCTTTGTGTTTTCCATACTTAGTGTATCTAAGGACAACATGTATGTTTTCCCTGTGACTGTGGGCTTTGTGTTTTCCATACTTAGTGTATCTAATGACAGCATATATGTTTTCCCTGTGTCCGTGGGCTTTGTGTATTCCATACTTAGTGTATCTTTTGACAACATGTATGTTTTCCCTGTGTCTGTGGGCTTTGTGTTTTCCATACTTAGTGTATCTAATGACAACATGTATGTTTTCCCTGTGTGTGTGGGCTTTGTGTTTTCCATACTTAGTGTATCTAATGACAACATGTATCTTTTCCCTGTGTCTGTGGGCTTTTTGTTTTCCATACTTAGTTAATCTAATGACAACATGTATGTTTTCCCTGTATCCATGGGCTTTATGTTTTCCATACTTAGTGAATTTAATGACAACATGTATGTTTTCCATACTTAGTGTATCTAATGACAACATGTATGTTTTCCCTGTGTCCGTGGGCTTTGTGTTTTCCATACTTAGTGTATCTAATGACAACATGTATGTTTTCCCTGTGTCCATGGGCTTTGTGTTTTCCATACTTAGTGTATCTAATGACAACATGTATGTTTTCCCTGTGTCCGTGGGCTTTGTGTATTCCATACTTAGTGTATCTATTGACAACATGCATGTTTTCCCTGTCTCCGTGGGCTTTGTGTTTTCCATACTTAGTGTATCTAATGACAACATGTATGTTTTCCCTGTGTGTGTTTGGGCTTTGTGTTTTACATTCTTAGTGTATCTAATGACAACATGTATGTTTTCCCTGTCTCTGTGGGCTTTGTGTTTTCCATACTTAGTGTATCTAATGACAACATGCATGTTTTCTCTGTGTCCCTGGGCTTTGTGTTTTCCATACTTAGTGTATCTAATGACAACATGTATGTTTTCCCTGTGTTTCATGGGCTTTGTGTTTTCCATACTTAGTGTATCTAATGACAACCTGTATGTTTTCCCTGTGTGTGTGGTCTTTGTGTTTTCCATACTTAGTGTATCTAATGACAACATGTATGTTTTCCCTGTGTGTGTGGGCTTTGTGTTTTCCATACTTAGTGTATCTAATGACAACATGTATGTTTTCCCTCATTCCATGGGCTTTGTGTTTTCCATAATTAGTGTATCTAATGACAACATGTATGCTTTCCCTGTGTGTGTGGGCTTTGTGTTTTCCATACTTAGTGTATCTAATGACAACATGTATGTTTTCCCTGTGTCTGTGGGCTTTCTGTTTTCATTAATTTGTCTATCTAATGACAACATGTATGTTTTCCCTTTGTGTGTGGGCTTTGTGCTTTCCATACTTAGTGTATCTAAAGACAACATGTATGTTTTCCTAGTGTCTGTGGGCTTTGTGTTTTCCATACTTAGTGTATCTAATGGACAACATGTATGCTTTGCCTGTGAACGTGGGCTTTGTGTTTTCCATACTTAGTGTATCTAATGACCACATGTATGCTGTCCCAGTGTGTGTGGGCTTTGTGTTTTCCATACTTAGTGTATCTAATGACAGCATGTATCTTTTCCCTGTGTCTGTGGGCTTTTTGTTTTCCATACTTAGTGAATCTAATGACAACATGTATGTTTTCCCTGTGTCCGTGGGCTTTATGTTTTCCATACTTAGTGAATCTAATGACAACATGTATGTTTTCCCTGTGTCCGTGGGCTTTGTGTTTTCCATACTTAGTGTATCTAATGACAACATGTATGTTTTCCCTGTGTCCATGGTCTTTGTGTTTTCCATGCCCATTGTATCTAATGACAACATATATGTTTTCCCTGTGTCCGTGGGCTTTGTGTTTTCCATACTTAGTGTATCTAATGACAACATGTATGCTTTCCCTGTGTCCGTGGGCTTTGTGTTTTCCATACTTAGTGTATCTAATGACAACATGTATGTTTTCTCTGTGCTTGTGGGCTTTGTGTTTTCCAAACTTAGTGTATCTAATGACAACCTTTATGTTTTCCCTGTGTCTCTGGGCTTTGTGTTTTCCGTACTTAGTGTATCTAATGACAACATGTATGTTTTCCCTGTGTGTGTGTGGGCTTTGTGTTTTCCATACTTAGTGTATCTAATGGCAACATGTATGTTTTCCCTGTGTCTGTGGGCTTTGTGTTTTCCATACTTAGTGTATTTAATGACAACATGTATGTTTTCCCTGTGTCCCTGGGCTTTGTATTTTCCATACTTAGTGTATCTAATGATAACATGTATGTTTTCCCTGTGTCTGTGGGCTTTGTGTTTTCCATACTTAGTGTATCTAATGATAACATGTATGTTTTTCTTGTGTCTGTGGGCTTTGTGTTTTCCATACTTAGTGTATCTAATGACAACATGTATGTTTTCCCTGTGTCTCTGGGCTTTGTGTTTTCCATACTTAGTGCATTTAATGACAACATGTATGTTTTCACTGTCTCCCTGGGCTTTGTGTTTTCCATAATTAGTGTATCTAATGATAACATGTATGTTTTCCCTGTGTCTGTGGGCTTTGTGTTTTCCATACTTAGTGTATCTAATGACAACATGTATGTTTTCCCTGTGTCTCTGGGCTTTGTGCTTTCCATACTTAGTGTATCTAATGACAACATGTATGTTTTTCCTGTGTCTGTGGGCTTTGTGTTTTCCATACTTATTGTATCTAATAACAACATGTATGTTTTCCCTGTCTCTGTGGGCTTTGTGTTTTCCATACTTAGTATATCTAATGACAACATTTATGTTTTCCCTGTGTCCGCTGGCTTTGTGTTTTCCATACTTAGTGTATCTAATGACAACATATATGTTTTCCCTGTGTTTGTGGGCTTTGTGTTTTCCATACTTATTGTATCTAATGACAACATGTATGTTTTCCCTGTCTCTGTGGGCTTTGTGTTTTCCATACTTAGTGTATCTAATGACAACCTGTATGTTTTCCCTGTGTGTATGGGCTTTGTGTTTTCCATACTTAGTGTATCTAATGACAACATGTATGTTCTCCCTGTGTGTGTGGGCTTTGTGTTTTCCATACTTAGTGTATCTAATGACAACATGTATGTTTTCCCTCATTCCATGGGCTTTGTGTTTTCCATAATTAGTGTATCTAATGACAACATGTATGTTTTCCCTGTGTGTGTGGGCTTTGTGTTTTCCCTACTTAGTGTATCTAATGACAGCATGTATGTTTTCCCTGTGTCTGTGGGCTTTGTGTTTTCAGTAATTAGTGTATCTATTGACAACATGTATGTTTTCCCTGTGTGTGTGGGCTTTGTGCTTTCCATACTTAGTGTATCTAAAGACAACATGTATGTTTTCCTAGTGTCTGTGGGCTTTATTTTTTCCATACTTAGTGTATCTAATGGACAACATGTATGTTTTGCCTGTGTCCGTGGGCTTTGTGTTTTCCATACTTAGTGTATCTAATGACAACATGTATGCTTTCCCTATGCTTGTTGGCTTTGTGTTTTCCAAACATAGTGTATCTAATGACAACCTGTATGTTTTCCCTGTGTCTGTGGGCTTTATGTTTTCCGTATTTAGTGTATCTAATGACAACATGTATGTTTTCCCTGTGTGTGTGGGCTTTGTGTTTTCCATACTTGGCATATCTAATGACAACATGTATGTTTTCTCTGTGTCTGTGGGCTTTGTTTTTTCCATACTTACTGTATCTAATGACAACATGTATGTTTTCTCTGTGTCCGTGAGCTTTGTGTTTTCCATACTTAGTGTATCTAATGACAACATGTATGTTTTCCCTGTGTCCGTGGGCTTTGTGTTTTCCATACTTAGTGTATCTAATGACAACATGTATGTTTTCCCTGTGTCCGTGGGCTTTGTGTTTTCCATACTTAGTGTATCTAATGACAACATGTATGTTTTCCCTGTGTGTGTGTGGGCTTTGTGTTTTCCATACTTAGTGTATCTAATGACAACATGTATGTTTTCCCTGTGTCTGTGGGCTTTGTGTTTTCCATACTTAGTGTATCTAATGACAACATATATGTTTTCCCTGTGTCCATGGGCTTTCTGTTTTCCATACTTAGTGTATCTAATGACAACATTTATGTTTTCCATACTTAGTGTATCTAATGACAACATGTATGTTTTCCCTGTGTCCATTGGCTTTCTGTTTTCCATTCTTAGTGTATCTAATGACAACATGTATGATTTCCATGTCCGTGGGCTTCAGCTACTTTAAAAATACTGACTAGACTTGTAGTTTTTCAACAGTAAATACATGACCCACTTAAACAAATATAAACACATTATTTCAAGAGCTTGTTATCCCCTTTTTATAATGTTTCACTTATTATACACTTGAGAGATGGAGAGAAAAAAGACATCACCTGTGTTACATTCTTATGTTATCTTAAAATATTGAGATATTGGATTCGGGTTATTATCTGTCCCTCTTTACTCAGGGTCGTCCCTTTTTGGACTGTTGCGCCCTGCCAAAAAAATAAGATATATATATAAAATTTCATGAGATTTTTAAGACAGAAAATATTTTTTAAGTTTCCTTTAACGGTTGCATCTCAAACGCATAAGTATTATATGAAATAGCATAAGCAGCTCAAATTGTACAACAATTAGTTTTTATTTTAGCAAAAAATGTGCCGTCCAGTCCTTTGTACCGGTTCTGGTTAACATTTCTCCTTCAAAATCTGATGTTTCCATAAAAATGTTCTACTCTGGACATGTGAAAAGCTGGCAGCCCTACATTTCAAATATCCCAGAAATCCCTTCCTTCAACCAGTATTCCCACTATATGCTTCTCTCATTGTCCCCCAGTTCGTAACTGCAACAGGGTAGTAGAAACACCAGCATCCATAAAATTACAAAAGAGGTGGAAGAAAGTGCTAGGTCACTGACATTCATCTTTAGCCTCTCAATTTTATTTCACTGTAAATTTGCTGAAACTTTCTTTAACCATGATGCATTTAACATTGTCCCTCATGCACACATATATGGTTGAAGACATATGATTTGACATTTAAAAAGCTGAAAACCAAAGTTAATAGGGCAAACAGTGTTTTTGCAGGGGGGGGGGGCAAGCCCCCTACATTCCATGCTAAATATGTGTTTGTGTGTGTGTGTGTGTGTGTGTGTGTGTGTGTGTGTGTGTGTGTGTGTGTATAGATAGATAGATACATACTTAAATATATAAATATATGCCAATTCCAACATCAGACTACAGTGGGGAAATCTCAAATACAGTTTACTTTTTAAAAGGCCAGCATATGGTCTCTACCATATGAATTTTGAGGTTTTAAAAAGTCAGTCATTTGGAATATGTGTGTGGATATTACACAGCAGGGTATAATAAATGCTACTGAGAACAGGTGTTTTACCTTTACATAAAATAAGCCAGACATGTGAAAGCTTTCCCTTTTTAGTTTCAGGTCCAGCATGAAAAGAATTGTTTTGACAAAGCAATTGTTTTTTTTTTTTGCTATAGTCACATTTTATACCTCCTGTGTTGCTAGCCAAAATAAACAAGCATAACTACATTGGGAAATACAAGGTAACAGCACAGAGTTTGTAAAAATCTTTTTCAGAAATGTTATGGCTTTCAGACTTGTTTAAATCACCTAGCAAGCACTCATCAAAACTGTATTTCCTAATAAATACCATGTTTTCCTAATTGTTTGTGGTAGATCACCAATCCTAGTACTAGTGTAACTTAAATTAGACATGGAAAGCATTTGTCTTTCTAGTGAAATGCAGCACAGATTCCATAAATGTCATAGCACTACTAGTACCATCCCAAACTGCAGTATTTCCAAGCTTTTGGATAATGGGATTTTAAATGGAGCAGCATCATTCTTTGATATAACTAGGGTCTTTGACTATGAACTGCACAACTGCATGACGTTTTCAAAATTTCTTTTGATTGCTTCAGCAGCTACATGTGGCATTGCCTCTGCCGCATCCATACTGAACAGACTCACTGTCATTTCCAGTAACTTTGTTTGTTCCCATGACACAAGGTTGAGAACTCTTTGCTTCCCTATTTTTTATAAATAAATTCTATCTTGCCTTATTCAGCATTCACATGTTGTCTCAGGCCAATGATTCATACCTTGAGTGAGCCCAATAGTCATTTGCTAACACAGTACATCCAATAAATTCACCATCGATCTGATGACACATACCTGGGTATACACTTCAAAAAGGCACAAGCTGTAATCTTGAGAGCACACAAGCACCACAAGAGGGTTCCTTTTGACTGAAGAAAGATTTCTGTCAGTGGGGTACATCTTCTATCAATCACTCATTTCAAATATATAGGTGCGTCACTTAATCCTCACGTCTTTTTTCAATCATTTAGACAAATTTATTTCCAAAATAAACAAGCTTTGACAATAATATCCCCTTGTTTGTCTAAGGCAGATTTAAGTACCTTTTTCCTAGACAGAGTGTGATCAAACAGTTACCCTAGCTACTTCCACAAGCAAGTGCCACTGACTCAAGGTTACTGTCAATATAATATAAAATATGTAGATGTATGGCCAGATGTCATGCCAGGGGACATATGTAAGCTTCATTTTCGTAGCTAGATGTCTCTCAGGTGTCTACAAGGTTAATTTATAGACATGTAGAGTGATCTTCAGGATATTATACCAGAACCACTGCTCCCATTTCCAAAGTAAACCATGCAGTTGAAAGCCTTTCTGCTCATTCTCCACATTCTTACCAACTGTCTTACTGCCCCACTACTTTCCATTTTTCCATGCATAAAAGACTGTGCAGTTCTCCATTTACTGGTGTCAGAAGCATAACGGCTTACAATATTTTTAAAGCTGTGTAGTGCACTGGTTGCTGTAGGAACCCAACGAATATATATATATATATATATATATATATATATATATATATATATATATATATATATATATATATGAATGTAATTTCCATTAACTGTGCAGGTATACTAGGCCTCTAGCAGTTCATAGCAGATATTCCTCCGGATTACTCTGTAACTTCAACACATATACATTTTAAGACATAATGTTCACCACTTTATGTGACTTTGTTGCGCTATATTTTTTATGATTATATTTTGCCTTATAGATGTGAACTATATTTTTCCGTAATAGTTCATAAATAAAAACAAGCATTGATCTCGAGTTCACATATCTATATGGACTCCAACAATATAAATGGCAGCGATCAGTCTGGCCATCTCACGTGCATGGTATAATTAGCTGAAATAGTAGGAACAGTGAGAAAATAAAAAGAATTGCTGCAGTTTTAAACAAAACACTTACCAGCTAACTGACCAACTAGCACATGGAGCTATGCAAGTCTGTGATTAAAAACCTCTTACACATCATTGTTCACAACAGAAGACACGGTCGTCAGAGAAGCACTTTAATGTTTCTTGTATTTATACATTTTAGCATTACGTCTGCAAAACTAAATCAAGTTGCACACAGTCATGTGCCATAGGTCAATGAGAGTTCCTTTAAATGGGAAAACAGGAGCGATGTTACACCAAATAAAATTTGGCCTCAGTGTGCATCAGAGTAACTCTTCACCATACTTCTCAAATGATCATGATTTTCAGATTACCCCTGATTCTGTCTCAATTATTTGCTTTGTTCCTCTTAAAGTTTCTGATTTTGGGATATAAGACTAATGACTAAAAAAATATATATATTGTCAAATACGTCAGTTAAAGACATTTCTCCAAAAGCTGCATGCTAATGCAAATCCTGTTGATTTAACAATAGTCCAGCTGATTAGTAATATATTTAAAAACTGCCCCTTGACTTGTGGACTTTATCTCTTTGTGTTTAGCTTTGTCCAGGATGCTTGAGGTGACATATTGAAAGCAATGCCCTTTACTAATTCAGAAGCAGTGGAAGTTTTGGTTCATAGACAACTACCCAGAGATGTGAACTTTACATAAAACTGAATATTGTACACATCAGAATTTTTATTTTTAGTGACAGGCATACAATAAAATTATAATGTAAAGGCAGTTTACAAGTACTCCAGTAAGCAGTTTTCAGACACAGCTATACCGCTGACTTACTAAAGGAACATAATGCTACTGAAAGTGTTTTAGCTTACTCCTGAAATAAATAGTTTGTATAACATAGCTTTCTTTATTTTTAGAGATTTTTTTCTTGGAGATTTCAAATTTCTAAGCAAGCTACAAAGGAGTTTACAACATGGAAACAAGGGTTAGGAGCCAACAGGGATGTTAGCGCTGATAGACACCCTGTTTTATCATTTTTAGATAGGCAATTTTATTATTTGTTGGATGTTTTCTATCTGGATTCATATGCTGTTATTGCTTTTTTATATAATATAATGTAGACTCAACAATGGAATTCTGGAATTGATTGCTAATTGTGGTGGGAAGGGGGGCAATACATTCAGAAATGGGGAGGATCAAACATTGGGACACACAGAGGGAGAAGAGGTATAGGAAGGTAGGGTATACTTTTTGTGGGTTCAGCTGCCCTTTTTAAAGGAGGATGGGGATATGGTGGGGAGAAGATGGACTACCAGAATGACCCAGAGGAGGACCTGCCTAGATGTCATTTACATCTCTGGCTGATGTCATGAGAAGCTGCCATTGGCAGTGGAAGAATATATGAGGTCATCCAGTTGTGTGACTCAATCAGCCACACAAGGAAATGCTCCAGGGTGCCAATGTTTTCACCACTGATGCCCTTCCTACTAGGCAACTTAGGAGTCCCCCACCACACCGTACTGCTTTTTGATGAGGAGCTTTAATTGCTTTTTGAGAGGTGGTGAGCTCTCAGGTTGCCCTCTTCAGTAGGGCCTTCATCTTCCTTACACAGAGGTAGACCTGGGAACTGCTGGGGACCCAGTGGCATGTGCCATAGCTGGCGCAGAATAAGGTGGCTGCCACATCACTACAACCTGCATCACTGATGATCTGTAGAAAAATAAACTTCAAAAGAGAAAAAGAAAACAAAACGTAAAAAAAAAAAAAAAAAGATAAAAAAGGCCAATATAATAAAACAGAAAAAAATGGAAACAAGCAAAACGGTTTAGTTATGTGCATTATACTTTATTAACTATTGATAGTAATATATTCTGACCTTTCTTACCTCCTTTGACATGCAATTTGCTTTTCCTGTATTTTGTGGTCTACTGGAAAACATAAAGCATGCATCAATTAGCAAAGCTTATATTTGCCAAAAGAAGGCATTTTGAGTTACAGGTTCTATACCGTATGTGCAATGCTAAGCCAAGAACTGAATGTTTACTGTAGTAAGATAGCTCATTCTCTACTCCCATTGGTGGTGAAGAAGGTCTGTGAGGCACCTCTGTAGGTCATTACATTTGTGCCTGCACTCTCTCCAGTACAGGTGGCTACAGTGGGTTCATTCTTTGACCTGATAAGCTGGTATGAGACATCGATTTTGCAAAAGGGGCCTTCATTCTTCTTCACATGTTCATGGTGCTCCCAGTACAATATGTGAAGGAAGATTTTACATGCACTACTGCATCTCGCAGCATCCTTCTCAAACTCAGACCCTCTAGAGGCTATTATCACTCTCTAGATCCAAAACTGAAGAAAAATAGCAGCTTGTTGCACACTGACATTTATATTTGACATTACATGATTCACATTGATAGGAATTATGGTCGAGACATGCCCAGTTACACTGGTACAATCCAAATAGTGGTGTGATGGAAACAATCAGCATCATAATGTGAATGGTCAGTAGCATGAGGCAAACCGACAGATGTATGGCCAGGTTTTGCAGTAGCTGTGTAAATTCATGTGTGTGTATGCACCAAACATGACCTCCAAGCTTGGGAACAACCAGATATGAGCACTATTGTACCAACTGTGGCTAATAATCAATCATGTTATAGACATAATTCAGAGATGACCACACTAAATAACTTTATTATCATAATCAGTGTGCTGTGAAGCCAGTTATAGCATGATACAACTGTGGTTACCATATATCTGAAGAATGCACTATGGCAAGCAATACAGAGAATCAGAATGTTATAGATACCTGGCTGACTATAGTGCCATATAGGCAGACTGACAGCAGATGGGACTATTAGGAATAGACCTTTAGGATATAAGTGAACACACAAAGAGGCATGGAAACAGCAGAGAAAGTAATAGAGTAGAGCAATTAATGTGTATAGTAACACTGCAAAAGATATGACGTGCTGAGGGGGCAACCTGAGAAGACAAAGGAGACAGGCAGCACAAGTTGCAGTCCTGGTTGGGGGAGTTCATCTTACCAGGGTACAGGAGACAGGGCAAGATGGGTTGTCACCTTCAAACACTTGTAGGTCCCCATAACAAAGACAGTTATTGCTACACAAACCTTCATGTCTACAGAGCTACACATTCTGTGCATCCGCTTTGATTCCATATAAGGGTGGCACATGTCTCCTAACTCCTATATGAGGTCTCTACCCATATATTAACAGTCGACAGTATGCCACTCTAGCATGCGATGGTATGCCAGCCACTAGCAGAACCTTTCTATGACACGGAGAGCAGTGGTATGCAACATTGTGGACAGTAGCTTCAAAGGCAGCCACTTACACATGATGTTTAGCTACTGCATGTACTGCTTCTAGCAAAATGCTGGTATTGAGAATAGCCGATCATGAGGTTTAGAGCATAAATGTTACACTTCTGAATCATGCTGCCAGTCTTCATTTCATAATTTGCATATGTGATATCTCTCTTTAGCATGCTGACACTTATTTGCAACTTATTATACGATTGTTACCATACAATGGATACCGCGTTTTTTTCAATAGCTCTGTAATTCTACGAACGTTTCTGAATCACCCCTTCCCTGAGAGTCACTACTCACCACGGTATTTCACCTAACATGTCGAAGAGCTACTTTATTTCTCAACTCCTTCTCTTCCTTTCCTCTTCCTAGGCCAGCTCATTCTTCAGAAGTTCAGTTTGCTGTTTCTAAACGAAGATTCCACTCAAAATTACCTGTATGCGAATTCAGTAGACTGATAATGCAAGGCTTTCCAGAAAGAACAGGGTGTCACAGCTGTGCATCATGTACTGTTTCCTTAATGCACATGTAGGCAAACTATCTATTACTCTCTACACTGCATTAAGAGCTATAAAGCCTTCACTTGATGCAAAGACGATTTTGCAACGTGGAAACATTGATTTTCTCCTTCTACCTTCCCTTGAAGTAATGGTTCTCACACACATATATTCCAGAAGAAAAGATGGCCCTATTACATTCTGTGAGGCTTATAAGAAAATGAAAAATCTAATTTTACTAGATGAAAAATGTATCGTGCACAAAATTGCACTACATTTCACATTTTCTGCGCTTGTGTGAAACTAAGATTGCTACCAAGTCTGGAGTTTTTTTTTTTTTTTTTTTTTTTGTGATACAGCAAAAAATATTCTATTAGTTTTTCAAAGGAGTAAATATTCATCTTTTATACACTTTAGTGTTTGGCCTTCACCCTGCATCGATTTCTTTATGTTTTATTGTATAAATTCCAGTGTAAGCTGAAACACCCATCAGCTTTAGTTTACAATACATCCCACAAATTCAAGTTTCTTCAACACTATTGATCTCCCAGGTTTTGATATCAACATATTGATCAAAGACATCAGGACTTCCAGTATTGAAATTAACACATTTATCAGACAGCCTTGTTCCTGCTGTCTTTAAAAAAGACACTAACAGTACCTTGGCATAAAGTAAGAACATTAGATGTATTCAGCTATTATTATTCTATAGCTTTCTTTTATTCTGTATACAAGAATTCTACAAAAATTGGTTGATTCATAACTTCTTTGTCTAGTCAAATACTACCTTATCACAAATTTAAAGCATGGTTTCTGGCCTAACTATGGTTCTGATACTGCCCTACTGGAAGTCACAGAATACATTAATATTCAACTAGATCATAGCTGAATTATTGAATCAATCTTTTGGGGCCTATCCAAATCACTTCATACTGTTGACTATGCAATACTTCTCATGACTTTAAGTATTTATGGTCTCTGCCTATCACAGTATAATGGCGTACTGCACTCTGTTATGGACCAGCCTTTGTCTAGGCTATTCTCAGTTTTAGGCACTGCACAATTTAACTTAGTCCTTTTGCAGGAATGTTTGTACACTTGTGTATACTTCTCTTACCGCCTCCTTCTGCATAGTTTTATCAAGTGGACCTATCTTGATTTGGTCTGCATAGGTGTTTACAACTTACATATTGTTTTTTTTCACCCAGTACAGTAAGAATTATGTAAAGGTAGCAGGGTAGGGTGTCCAGGAATAAAGAAAAAAATGCAGTGAAATAGAGCAAGACAGAAGAGGCTGTACCTGGACAACAAGAATTATGTAATAATATTAAGGGTGGACAAAAAACAGAATTATGCAATGACATGGAACAATGGAAAATCGATATCTATGGACAAGTGTTGTGTAGTGCAAGTTACACTGGTGGACATCAAGCATAAATAGGTTATATAACAAGAGGAAGAAACTAATGTCTAAGAACAAGAAGGAACTGAATCAGCAGAGGAAAGTCACCGTCCATAGCTTGAACAAGCAAATTAGATATCTTGTGAAGTTCTCTAAAGCCACTATGAAGCTAAACTAGCATCCCTAGCTAAGGATAATCACAAGGCATTCTTTAGCTGCGTCATAAATCTAAAAGTGAAGCCCCAGCTTTGTGCCATACTTGTGGTGGACAGTACCACTCATACTGACCCTGAGGACATTGCCAACTTGCTATCAGACAGATTTTGCGCAAATTTCACACCCCCTGTCCCCACCAGACAATCCCCAAATTCTACTTGTCGCCAGTCCTCTACCTAGTATTTCCAAAGAGCAGGTCATAGCTGCACTCTCCATGGCCAAAAACATGGCCTCTATTTACAGGATAACATCCCAGGCTGCCTACTTAATGGTCTAAAACAGGATCTAGCAGAACCAATTGGCACTCTCTTCAACCACAGTCTAAGTACTGGCTTTGTCCAGCAGAGTGGAAAACAGCAACAGTAATTCCCTTGCACAAAGTGGGTCCATCAACTGACCCTGGCAACTGTAGACCCATAAGCCTAACCAACCTTATCTGCAAGGCCATGAAGAGAATCTTCATGGACCTTATCAACAAAGACATAGGTGACCTTCAAACTCTTGACCTGAGCCAATTTGGCTTTGTTAAGAGTAGATCATGCTTACCAAACCTGGTGGACTTCTTCGAGAATATCACCAAAGCCCTGGATGAAGGCATAACAGTACATACAGCCTGTCTTGACTTAGCCAAGGCTTTTGACACAATCCCCCACTCAGGCATCATTGAGAAACTCACCCAACTGGGAAGTAACCAATATGTCACTAAATGGGTAGCCAACTGGCTCAACCTCAGAACACATACAGTCAATGTTGGGGATTCCAACACCACCAGCAGACCAGTTACCACTGGTATACCACAAGGATCTGTGCTGGGCCCCTACTGTTTGGAATCTATTTCTCAGAAGTCCAGGTGAAAATACATGGCCTGTGGCTTACCACGTTCACATATGACTGCAAACTGGGTGCAATCATTGAGTCCCCCAGTGATGTTCACATATTACAAAAAAGGCTTACACAGACAAATGATTGGTGCCAAAGCCACAGACTTAAACTGAATCCAAAAAACTTGCATTATCATCCCTTTCAGCAAAGGGGAAATCCCTGCAAATTGCAATATTAACAGTACCCCCTTAGCTCAAACTCTGTGGTGAGAGATTTGGGAACACAGGTTGATAGCAACCTTAAAGTTGATCAGCATGTGTTCACAGTGGTAAGGAAGGCCTTCTGTGTTGCACAGCTCATAAGGAAGGGCATTGTATCCAGAGCTAAGGGTATTATAACTCCCCTGTACTCATCCCTCATAAGACCAGTAATAGAGTGCAATACTCCTTTCTGTATGTACCTCACCAGACAGAGGAAACAGCTAGAGAGAGAGACCTCAGAGGTTTTTCACCAAGAAATTCAAGGCCTTCAACACTTGACCTACATGGACAGACTGAAGGCCTTGTCACCGTACTCTGTATCTTGTAGGCTGCTCACAGGAGACTTGTGCCTGGCCTACAGAGCAGTCTCAGAGCCTGCCCTAATGGAAATGTTTCACATTTTCAAGTCAAATGGGACAAGATTTACTCAGTCTAGGGATCATAAACTAGCCTGCGACATTAACAGGACATGCTGGAGAGACAGATATGTCTCTCAGAGATTGCCACTCCTCTGGAACAAACTCCCAATTCACATAAAACAGAGCTCCTCAATGACTCTATTTAAGAGTAACTTAGACAACTGGTTGGGAGGCCATAAATTTACCCCGGGATGTCACCTATGTCCCTCTTGGATAAGAGCAGTCAGTGCTGATCAGAGACGCATGCTGCAAATATAGACCATACAACTTGGTCAATAAGGGAACAAGGGTAAACATGGCTAGGCTTATAAAGGCCCTAGGGCCAACAGTCTTGTAAGCTCCTTTGAGCCTATTTACCTCATTATTACACAAATTGTCAACCAAAGAAAGTGATGGCATCTTTCTATGCATCAGAGAAAGTTTCAAGTCTAAAGGGAAGGTTGTCCATGAGGTATGCATAGTCACCCCCCAAAAAAAAAAACTCAAATGATAATGACATGATAATACAATATATCAAGTTTTAGAAGGAATTAACTGGGTTGTGTGTTTAAGTAATGTATGTCTGAATGCACATAGTGCTGTTTCAGCTCTAACTGGCTGTCAGCTGAGGTTGGCAAATTCTCAAGCTGTGCCATGTCTGTTCTTTAGTTAACTTTATTTCTTATTTGGATTACCTGGTATAAAAGCTGTCACAGCTACCATGCAGTCACACCTCTCAGCAGACAAGATTTTTGTCTCATATTTTTGGCCTGTAACTCATAAGATTTGTGATTTTCTGGTAAATCATTGAGGATTAAAGTCATAAATAATGACAGGCATGTAAATGTAATACTTCACATCCTTCAGAAAATGCATGCGAATGCAAAATATGTTATTCCAGCAAGTTTATAAGCTTAGAAGAGTAATGATTTAAATCTGTCCTGTATTCTGGATGTTTGTCTCCTATTATTTTTGACTTTGTCCATATTTCTTGCATGAAGACATTGAGAAGTATGCATGCAGTGCAATGATAAATTAAATTAATCAGGTAATGCTGAGTTTTTCTTTAGTGTTTAAATGCTTTTACTTATTTGGACTGCCTGGCATAAAGCTGCCATAGTTAGCATACAGTATAGTGATAAATTAAATGGAGCAGGTTAGGCTGAGTCACACTTTAGTGTTTCCTGTCCACAATCCTACAAAGTGTTGCTAATACACTCACCACCCTTCTTTAAAATGAGTTCATTTTCTTTCTTTCATTACACTTAATCTTCATTTATTTACTTGTTTTTGCTACTTGGCAGGAGATATGTTTCCAGAAGCAATTCAGGAAGGTTACATCAGGGATAAAACAATGTACTGAAATAAACAATATTTCATAAAAAATGTATGAGCAAGCTATCTGGCACTGTATCTCCTAGGGTGCCTGTGCTGTCACAAGTCTTGGAATTTAATGGAATGGCTCTAGCAAGATTAGCATCCCACAGGGAAGGCAGCTCTGACCTGAGCTTTCTATCGAGTATAAGTTAAAATGCGTACACTAGTATACAGTTAAGCCAGTAAGAGCAATGGTTCTTCAAATGTGCATAAAATTGTTAAATTTCACTGTTGTTTTTCCCTTGTCCTGTGGTTACCATGACAACCAATATAAAGGTGGAAAAAAGAAGCAATGAAACAATAAAGCAAAGAAGAAAAAGGCTCTTCTGCCCAGCATAGCAGTAGTTCACAGTTTGAATGGTAAGCAGTACTAATACATTTAACATCTCTGATTGGTTCATTTTGTGTGGGTCATTGTGGCTTAATAATCAAGCTAAATGAAGAATGTGAGCCAGATTGTTAGAAGGATGCTTGGTGACCTGGTCTTGGGACAACAGCTGTAGGGAAACACAAAGCTGACTACAATTGTAGCATGAAACTGATTTTGTACCGACACTTTAAATGATAAAATGATGCAGAAACATTAAGAGAGCCCAGCGGCACACAGGGATAAAGCCCTGACTATGACCCAAACATCCAAAGATCAGTTAGTGGCCTGGACATCTGGACAGTGCTGGCAGGCAGACAAGACATGCCTATTCTGAGTGGAGTAGGTACAGTGCTGGCATCACTCTACTAGAGTTCTGGTAGAGTCCAGTTGAGAGAAATTGTACTGGACTGAAGGGGCATGAGGTGAGAACAACTGGGTCTACCTTATGGGCTGGGGGTGTGACATGGGTTTGAGCTACTGTCCATTGCCAGTCCTGACGTATAATATCATCAGCAGATAGTGGGCACACACAAGCCATAGAAAAACTCTGTAGGCCACAGTATGATGGTCATTTTTTGTCTCATTTTGATTCACTTGCCTGACGTGTCTCTCAACCTATTAGCCTGGAATGCAGTACAGGTAGACTCCCTGAACATCATAGTTTTAAGGAAGAGTGACTCTCACACTGCAGGTCACATGGGGGAGGTCCAAGGGATGGGACTAGTGGAAGACAACCACAAAAAAAGGAGCGAAGGTCCAGTCCCACAGTTAGTAACAAACTTCTTTAATAACAGGCAAGATAAGCTCTTTCGTCTTGTGTACAAGACTTCATCAGATGCCCCCATTTTGCATTTCATCCTATTTATATCTTAATCAATTACATCCAATTAACATTTAAAGACAAAATAAACAATTAAATTACTATTGAAAAATTAATATATAAAAACACATACAAAGCACTGGGAAACATTCATAAACCCATAAAAATGTTTTAACACTGTCAAAACCCACTTAAAATATCATGTAAAATCTCATCTAAAAATAGTGGTGGGGTACTACATTTGTGAAGCTCTAAACATTAATACAAGCTTAATAGTAATATATTCATTTAAACAGGGATATATATTAGACTTTAACCTAAGTTGCCACTTCAATTCTCTATTTAATAACATGTTTTTCATGTCTCCTCCCCTTGAGTTAACTTTGACAACATCTATTATCCCAAATTTAAAACCATTAAAAGAAGTACAGTTAACTGAATGTTTGTATAGTGCACTGGTCTCTTTCTTGGACTTGATGTCACGGAGGTGTTCTTACATTCTGTCCTTAAAAGTCCTTTCTGTTTTTCCTACATAAAATGCAGGGCATCCTCCACATACGGCCAGATACACTAACATTTTTGTATTACAATTACCTTTACAGAACCATACTTTGTTGTTCAATCCATTTTGTAGGCATATACTATCTTCCTTAAAAAGATATGGACACTGTTTACAGCTACCACATGAACTAGTAGCCTTTTAAATATGAAAATTGGAAACTTCCAATTGTTCAAATTCTCTTTTAAAATTCTTTCCAGTCCTGAAAGAAAATATAGGCTCATGTCCCACGATTTCATGTAATTCTTTGTTTACCTTAAGCATACTCCAATTTGCCTGTATGATGTTCATAAAAGGTCCTGTAAAACCATTGAATTCCATTACACATGCCCTTTGGTATTTATTATTTTTTCCTTGTTTATTAAGTTCATCCAAAGGCTTTTTCAAAAGGGCCTTGTATCTGGTACCCCATCTTCTGTATACTTCCTCAAGGACACATTGAACTATGTCCCCAATGTATCCCCTGTCCAAGAACATGTCTCCAAGGTTTTCTAGTTCTCCTTCAAGGTCCTTCCTATCTGAGGTCATTCTAGCAATGCCCACTGCATGCCCCTTAATCAGACTTTTTTTTTCTGGAACGTGGGATGATTACTGGTGTAGTGTAAATAACTATTACACCATGTATTTTTATGTATATTCTAGAATAATTAAAATCTTTCTTAGTCTGGAAAATAGTGGTGACCAAATAGTTTATGCTTTCCTTGTCCCATGTGTAAGTAAATTTAAAAAAAAGTGGTACACTCGTTTAAATGTTGCATAAAGGAGTCCACACTCTCCTTACCCCCTTCCGACAAAACAAATATATCATCCAAAAATCTCACATACAGACGTATATTGTTTGTGTAAGGGCAATTAAATACATACCGATGTTCCCACTCCAACATGACCAAATTGGCATAAATGAGGGCACAAGCTGCCCCCATCGCCACCCTACTGGTCTGTTGGTAGCGTTCACCTTGAAAGTTTATATAGTTATGATCAAGCATCACTTCCATAAGTTCCAAAATCAATTGAATTGTATCACTAAACATGGTAGAAAACTTCTTAATACTATCACTGAAATACTGATGCCCTTCATATCTCGGAATGCTAGTAAATAACTCTCTGACATCAATAGTAAGAAAACCTATGTTATCTTTCCATACCTCATGTGTTAACTTACTCAAAAATTCCCAAGAGTCCTTGATTAAATGGTCCATTTTAAATACAATTTCCTTGCTCCAGTAATTAATGAATACTGCCAAGGGATGTGTTTTAGAACCCCTGGCAGAAATAATCTGTCTAGTGGAAGACAAGACTTTAGAAGCAGGAAAAACTTGAAGTCAGTGGCATGAGCAACATATTTAAGAAAGCAAAACGATGCAAAAAAAAAAAAACAATAAAAGAATAGCTTTCCTTAATACTATATTAATATTTGTATTATTTTTATACAATCACTAAATAAAGCTGACTTTACTTGTTGATTTATTCATGTGATTATCTCTTACTTTTATTTCACCTCAGCAGTTCAACGTATACAATATGTTGAGTATTAACCCAGAAGAACATTTATGAAGCTGCAATATTATTACATTTCACACATCTTATAAAATGCAGTATATTCCCTGAAAAAAATGTAAAATTGTGTACCCCCAGCTATTGATCAGAAATTTAAGGTGAGCTTCTTCATTTTAGTATATATTGGTAAGCAGGATTAATATGGTACGCTAATACTATACTTACTAAAGCCTAGACATAGGTTCATAGGTGGGTCCTAGGCTATCTGCCCGAAGGCATTTATAAGCCTAGCCAGAATGTGTTGGCTTTCACCGTCCCCTTAGATTAGTTCTCTGTGCCTCTGTCCAGCAGAGCTACTGAAGTGATTCCCGAGGTAAACTTTCTGTTTCCCATCCACTCGTTAAGGTCTCTTTTGAAGAGTGTTAGCAAGGAGCTCTGCCTAATGTAGATTGGGATCTTGTTCCAAAGCATGGGAAGTCTCTGGGACAAGAATCTATTCCTCCAGCATGTCCTATTTAGTGTTGTGGTGAGGTTTAGATCTCTAGAGCGTGTGGCTCTAGGGGATAAGGTTTTCTTTTGGTGGAGTATGTCCATCAATTCTGGGTTGGACATGGCCTTGTATGTCAGGCAGAGATCACCTCTGAGTAGGCGGTATGCAACCGAGTACAACTGGAGTTTATTCAGTCGAGCTGCATAGGGCATCTGCTTGAGGCCATTGATCCTCTTGGTGAGGTACTTCTGTGGTCTTTCCAGCTGTTGCAGGTGTATTCTAAGATACATCCCAAATGGGGCGTTGTACTCTAAGATGGGTCTAATGAGTGATGAGTAGAGGGGCACAATGACCTCTTTTGATCTGGATGCGAACCCTTTTGTGATTAGGTGGGCCACGTAGAAGGATTTTCTAACCATTTTGGCAATGTGATTATCAAAGGTGAGATTACTATCTACTTGGGCCCCCAGGTCCCTTATTACATCTTCCATATTTAGGGGACTGCCACCTATGTGGCAGTTTGTGGGTACTTTGTTTTTTCCAAAGGGGATGACTATGTACCTTTTGGCATTTAGCTTGAGGCCATGATTTTAACACCAGGTATCCATCTCAGTGAGACCCTTTTGGAGGATATCTGTGTCAGCCGGAGAGTCAATTATAGCCCCTAGTTTGGAGTCATCTGCAAACTTGGTCAGCCGTAATCCTCCTGTGCTTGCCTGTACCTCTGAGAAGTATATGCCGAACAGGAGGGGTCCTAGGACTGAGCCCTGGGGAACACCACTTGTAACCGGTTTAGAGATGGACCTAGCTCCCACAACTGTCACCATGTTGGTTCTGTCCATGAGCCAGTTGGCAACCCATCTTGTGATGTAGGGGTTTATGTTCAGGCCGGTGAGCTTGTCTATAATACCAGAATGGGGAATAGTGCCGAAGGCCTTAGCGAGGTCTAGGTAGGCTGTGTGTACAACCTTTCCCTCGTCTATAGCCTTTGTAACTGTTTCAAAGAAGTCCACCAGGTTTAGGAGGCATGATGTGCCCTTAACAAAGCCAGACTGGGTAGGGTCTAGTGTTTGGAGGTTCCCAATGTCTCTGTTAATGAGTTCCATGATGATAGCTTTGCAGACCAAGCTAGTCAGGCTTATAGGGCGATAGTTCCCGGGGTCTGTTGTGGCTCCGCCTTTGTGGAGCGGAATAACCGTTGCTATGTGCCACTCTATGGGTATGTAGCCTGTGGAGAGGCTAAGTTTGAACAGTGTGTTTAGGTGAGGGGTTAGTTCATCTTTGAGCTCATGTAGGACGCAGCATGGGATACCTTCTGGTACCATTGTTGCTGAGTTTTTGGCTTTGGAGATGGCTGTTTTAACCTTAGTGTCTGTGATTTCAGGGACTCTACATTCTTCTGGTATGGTTATGAGCCCTATTGGGGGTGAAAGGGGGTTGAAGTTTCTGCTGAGCCTGTCTGCCAGGATGTTGGTGATATCAGTCGATTCAGTGTATTTTGTGCCATTCTGCACTAGCAGATCTGAGCATTGACACTTAGATTCTTGACATAGCTAAAGAATGCCTTGTGGTTATCTTTGGGGTCCTTGGCAATTTTTCTATCCAAGCTCACCTTGGATGGTTTTATGAGGGATTGTAGTTTCTTTCTGATACTGATCAGGGATGTCTTCCCTTCTTGGGATTTTACTCTTTTCTGTACTAGTTTCCTCTTTCTAATGTATAGCTTGTTTATGGCAGGAGTCCACCAGACCAGTTTCCTTTTCTTGGAGGAGTGAGTCTTGGTTTTGCTTGGGATGGCACGATGCATGCATTCTTGTAGCTGCCTGTAGAATGCATTAGTAAAGGATTTTGCAGCTTGGACAGTGTCATCCTTCAGCATGGGGACTTTGAAACTTTCCACCTCGGTCTTAAGTAATGTGAAGTTTGCTTTTCTAAAGTTTTTCATGGTGGTTTTCTTGTCCAGGGGTGGGGGCAGAATATGGATATCCAAAGTGATTTGTTTATGGTCAGATCTAACCAGTGAGGGGTTGACCTCTGGTGTGGAACACCGGTCGCCCATGTTGGTGATGACCAGGTCCAGTATGTTGTCACCTCTAGTGGGAGTGTTGACCAGTTGAGCCAGGGCATTTGAGTTTATAAATTCTAGGAAAAGTTGGGAAAGGGGTTTAGTACTTGAGTACTTCTCCCAGTTAATGTTTGGGTAATTGACATCACCCAATATCAGGGTGTTTGGTAGGACCTTTATGTTTCGCAGCGTTTCCAGGAATGCAGAGTGGGGGTCCTGGGACATGGTGGGTGATCTGTAGCAAGCTATAATTTGAATAGCAGTTTTGCCCATTGTTAGTTGCACGTGGATGATCTCTGAAGCATCATGCTGTGCCACTAACCTGCAGGTGCGGGTATCCTTTATGAATATGGATACTTCCCCACCTTTTGTATTTCGGTCTGGGTTTTGTGGCCGAAATGTACGGTATGAGTTGTGGCCTGGTAGTGCTGGGGTGCTCTCTGGAGCCTTAAACCAGGTTTCTGTTACTGCACATATATCGATTTTCTCCATACTGAGGAGTGCCTCGAGTGCATGCATTTTGAGGTTTAGACTTCTGGCATTGAGTAGCATTACCCTCAGTTTTTTATTTGCGCTATTTACGGTGGTGGGTTTGTCTTTTGAGCCTTGACTAAAAAAGGCACTATGCGGGTGGCGAGAGCCTTGGCCAGTATTCAAAAGCCTAAGGGTGACAGGTGCAAGCAGTCTCTAGCAAAGCAACGTGGCTTGTTGAGCATGTCCTCCCAGGCTGACAGACACTGGATCCCCTTTGAATGACACCAGAAGCTTAGCCAATTGTCGAAATTGATAATTTTTTCTATATACCATGGTATCATTCTTGGTGAGGGCAGGATGCTACTCAGGGTCAGGGTCATACTGGCCTGGGCTACGTGATCAGAGAGCTCCTCCATGTCTCTTTTCATGTAGTCCAGGGAGGTACGGCTCAGGTCATTCACACCAACATGGACAATGACAGAGTCATATTTGTACTTGTGCTAGAGTGACCCGAGTGCTTGTGCTATGTGGCGGATCCTGGCACCCGGCAGGCAGTTAACAGTAACCTTCTCCTTGTTCAGCCTAGTAAGTGGGACGTCAGAGTGCCTGACTATAGAGTCACCTATTACTAGTGTGTTGGGTATGTTAATTTGCCTTAAGGGCTGTGATTGCGTGGCACACTGGTTTTGTGAAGTATGTGTTTCATGGTTTGTGTTGGGGGTGGAGGTTGCTTGGATATTTGCTTTGGAGGTCTCTGTTGGTTTTGTAGATTTTTATTTAGAGCCTCCGAGTATGTTTTCATGGATTTATGTGTGTTTTTTGCCGTTGCTGGTTTAATGGGTCTATGTAAGACTGGTGGTGTGATGCAAGTATTTCCCTTCTCCTCTTGACTGTCTGATCCAGTCTTGGGTTGAGGGAGCTTAGCCTCTAGTTTGGCTGTATAACTGCATCTCTTGCATGTATTAGTGTTTGGTGCTAGGAGGAGGAGGTTGTCTGTGTACATGAGGCAGTTGTAACATTGCCTTTAAATGCCCAGATTCACCAGTTGGACTGGAGAGTACACCTGAAACTGTTCTTTGGACATGCCTGGATAGGTATAGGGAACTGTTTTACTGGATGGCTAGTAAGGTCGAATAGAGAGCCTTGTCCTTCTGTACAGTACAGGAGGGTCTAGTGCTAGGGTTTATAAGTGCTTGTTATAAGTTTTGAGCAAGTGCCGGGCTAAGAAATGAATGGCTTGAGTGCTTAAGTTGAAAGTTTGTCTAGTTCCAAGAGAAAATTGAAGACTTTGTGGAGCCAGGAATAGTTTTACCCTAGCTAACCGGTGTGCAAAACCGGGCAAATATGGTATTTATAGCAGGGAAATGAAAGTGATAGAAATTTGCCCAAAATGGCCAATGAACTACTAATTTCTGGGCTGAAACCACTCCTCCAGGGACAGATAGGCTGCTCAAAGCTCCTCTCTCTCACAGGTGAACAGAGAAACTTTCTGCTATCCAAGTAAGGTATGGGAAACACAGAAACTTGTAACACAGCCCTGAATTCAGCACTAACCTGAAAACTGGACTATACTAGCTTAGAAAGGTGGGAAACAAGTATATATATATATATATATATATATATATATATATATATATATATATATATATATATATATATTTTTTTTTTTCCAGAAAATAAAGCAGATACACTCAAAAAACAGTTTAAAAGCACAGAAAAGGGATAATTATAGTTATATATCACAGATCAGAGTTGTAGTCAATGCCCCCAGTAATAAAGTAGGAAGAAACATAAATACAGTAAAAGCAGATGAATACAGATGAATAAAGTGCAATTTAATATATATAGCTGTATTCATACCTCTCAACTTTCCCTGATTTTCAGGGACGTCCCTGATTTTAACTCAAATTTTAGACCTGTCCCTCTTAATCCCTCCTAAAACTAGTGACTTTTGGAGGAAAGGTGGTAAATTACACTTAATGAATAATGACAATAATTAAGAGTTATAGACTTCTTTTACTTCAGAAAATGTGTATTAATTCATATGCTCTGATTCGGTCAATGTTTCAAGTTAATAGTACTAATATTTTAGAAGTGTCCCTGATTGTCCCTGATTTTTTCTTGACTTGTCTCTGATTCTGTTGAAATTTATCCTCGATTGGTTGAGAGGTCTGCTGTATATGTGTGTGTATATATATATATATATATATATATATATATATATATATATGTATATGTATATATATATATATATATATATATATATATATATATATATATATATATATATATATATATATATACATATATTTTTGTGTCAAAAAATGAAGTCAAAGTCAGATATATTGGCATGGAAGACAGCATACAAAGCAAATATCGTGTGTTTGTGTGTGTGTATATGTATAAGTATATATATATATATATATATATATATATATATATTTATGGGTCTACTTCATAAGATCGACAGACCATTTGATCGACATTCATTTGGTCGACAGCTCATTTGGTCGACAACCAGTTTTCAAGGCACTTAACAGCGATTTGCCCCCCTCCCCAATGTTGTGCGACCCTGAAGTTGTTATATATAGTTAGGGGGGGTGTGGGGTGCACAGCCCCCCACATTGGGGGGTGTGGAGGGCGAAGCCCCCTACCTATTTTCGTTTAAAAGCATGAAACTACAAGAAAAGCTACACATTCTTTTTTAACCAGGTTTCAGTAGCTATGACTACATTAGGAATGTATGTGGCAAAGTAGGCATGTAGGTCATGGATTTTATTGCACATACTTCTTAGGTTCATATTCAGTAAGGCGAGTTTCAGTTCTGTTTTTTGTTGAGCGGTATTAGGTGACTGGTTTATTTTGGGGATATAAGTGATGGTTTCATGAATTGCGGGACCTAGGTTGGAGTGAATATCTCCACTAATTATTTTAATTGAAATTTTACAGAGGGAAGAGTGTGGCCAGGTGTATTTTGGTCTTGGTTTGGTATTTGACTGTAAATTTGGATACTTAGCTTTGAGATATTCATAGATAAATAGATGAGATATGACTTGCTTGTAGAGATTAATCTTAGTTAGTGGCACCTTATTTTAAGATTAGAAAATAAATGTTAGGAGGGTACTGCGTTGGTTGTAGAGATGTAATTTTATAGTTATAAGGGACAAGGACTAGGACAGTTTGAAAGAGAGTCGTGGGTGGTAAACTAAAGTGGGTGTTACTATTAGCAGTAATTTTATTTTTATTTAACATTTGTTTACCGGGAAACTCCGACTTGGAACAAAGCCAGTTTTCATCGTCGGTCCAGGGACAAATGCTCCAGATGCATGCCTTTGTAATGTGGGAGGAAACAGGAACACCCGGTGGAAACCCACATGAACGCAGGGAGGACATGCAGACTCCACAGCGAAGGCACCCCAGTTCTACTGATTGTTTTTATTTTGGAAGGAACTGATGGTATTAGTTTGAGGAATATGTGGGTGGTGCTATTTAAGTATAAATGTAGATTAATAGGGGGTGTGTGGGAATTGGGGGTAAGGTAGAGGAGCGGCGTGAGCACGAGGGCGAATGAAGCAGGTTGAAAACTTGGCAAGGACGCACAGGAAAAACAACTTAAACAGCCACAAATCTGCTGAGTGAGAGATAAGTAAAAGGAACAATGCAGTTTAAAAGGCCTCTGTCCTAGTAGATGAAAGTCTTGATTTTGTTGCTGTAGGATAGTTAATAGGAGAGAGAGTCCACTATCACCTTGACTTGACTAATGGTGATAACAGTAAAAAATTGCACTTGACTCGTTGAACAACTGTATAATGTAAGGAGGTTTCTAAGGACTTTGAAATGCAAAGTTCAAAAGCCACACCAACCCCCACAAATCAGCAAAACAAGGACAAAATTAACCTGGAATACAGGAGTACAGCTCTGGAAAAAAAAAACTGACTAAGACCTGAAAGTGGTTACATAAGAAGATGAAAAAACTTGAGGAAGGAAGATAGTAGACTGCTAAAACAATAAACAGAACACAGTCAAAGGAGAAATTACCAATGAGACTGCTGTGGTATATGAAAATGGAGCTATTATTGTGGACAAAGTTCTTTGTGTTTAGTAGCAACTAGTACCAACTACTTGTACTGTCTGCAGATGATGCTGCTTAACTAGTATCCATTTTGTTAAGGTTTTCTATGTCTATACAGATGTTAGCATTATGTTGGTTATCATTTATTTGATGCTCTAAGTCAGGACACTTTAACAGTGGAGGAGTATGATTTTCCTGAAAGTAGATACACCAAGAATTCCTATAATTTTCGGAATACCCAAAATCCACAAAAATATCAGTGACCCTTTTAGACCAATTGTTGCTGCTCAGGGTTCAAAAACTGAACCACTGGCTGCATTTGTTGATTATGTCTCTAAGAAAGTGGCCAATGATTTTGTTTATATCTTAAGAGATTGTTGGCATTGCTTAGAACAATTAAAAACAGCCAAGCTTGATAAGGATGACTTGCGTGTGGCAATTGACATGGTTAACTTATTTACTGTTATCTCTCATGACATAGGCTTAGAATATTTTTCACAATGTTTATCACAAAGTGGACACTTGAACCAAACCCAAGTAAATTTACTGGTTGACCTGTTAGAAGTGGTGCTTAAAAATATTTTTGGTATTCGAAGGTGAATTTTTCCGGCAAAAATCAGGTGTGGCCATGTGGGCGAAATGCTCCCCAGTTTTTGTCAGCCTGTTCTTGGCTGAATGGGAAAAGAGGTATGTATTCTCTTCTCCCTTTATATCTAGGGTACATGTGTATTATAGATTTTCTGATTATATACTTATAGTTTGGAGAGGAACAACTTCTGAAGTGGCAGAAGTTTTGAATTAAATTAACACCACCACCCAATACCTAATGTTCACCTATAGGGTAAACCAGAATGAAACTGATTATTTAGATATTCTTCTCACAAAAGATAATTGCACATGAGAACTGTCATCTAACATATTTAGGAAACAGACCTACGCTAATACATTATTGCATTTTGACAGTTGTCATCCTGAATACCAACGTAGGAGTACAGTCAAGGGACAGATGGTCAGGCTGTCCAGATCGATCAGTTATGACAAGAAATTTTCTGAAGAATTATTTAAGTTGATTGGGATGTTCAAGGGCAGGGGGTACCCTATTTAGCTTTTACTGTCAACTAAGAAAGAGGAGCTGTGCAACTAGGTTCCTACCCATCCTAAGAGGGGGTCACAGTAATATTAACATAAATCATGATGATGGCTCCAAAAATGATGTTATGATTCTACCATTTAATCAAGATTACTCACATTTAAAGGGGAGCCTGAAGAAAATTTGGGGAGCATTGTTAGACGATGACCTGAAAAACAAATTAGGGTCACAGCCTAAGATTGTTTTCAGTAGAGGCAAAAATATTAAAGAAATTTTGGAGAGGGACATGGATACTAAAAAGAACAATTATGTCTCTAGGATGCACAAATGTGGCTTCTGTTCAAGCTGCAGATTTATTAATGATGGATCCTATGTCCTGATTGACTCTTATGGTAGGAATGTACAGTGTCTAGGGTGCTGTAATTGTAACACCAAAAATGTTGTTTATATTGCTACCTGCATTTCATGCCATGCATTTTATATAGGCAAGACCACCAGGAAACTACATGACAGGATTATAGAATGCAACAGAGATATTAGAAATGCAAAGTGTACCAGTGCCCTTTACACACACACACACACACACACACACACACACACACACACACACACACAGTTCAGAGTGTACAAATTTCAAAAAGTTCCTATTTTTTTGTTATTGATAGAGTTTTGATGAGTACAAGAGAGGGCAACATTGACCTTGATCTGCAGATCAAGGAAACTGAATGGCAGAAACCTGAAACATGGAATTAATGATACAATTTCCATCTTAAGTACCTTGAAAAAAGAGCAAAACAGGATTAAATACAGGCTTCTTCAAACGTCAGTGAATGCTAGCAGTTTTTAGGAAAGAAATTTTTTTTTCCAAAATAATATTTTTAAACAATTTTTAACAACATATATATATATATATATATATATATATATATATATATATGGTTTTATTACTTAGTATTTTATTCTGTTATTGCAATAATTCTAATAACATGGATGTCATTCATAAACTAGTACATCATTTATGAATGCATGATGTTACAGGAAATCATGTCAGTCTGTTCTTCCTGTTAATGTGACTGATGTGAATTTTTATTTGACTCTGATGATGATGCCTGGATTGTAAAAGGTAAAAATGCTAAGTCTCTGGTGATTTTATCATATTAAAGTGACTGCTTCTTGTGCAAGAACACGTTGGTTTACCTGTTTATTTTTTACTGTATTTACCACACTGCGTCTGCTTTTCTGGCTGCTGTCCATTATAGGTTCATAGGTTCATACTAGGCTATCTGCCCTAGGGCATTTATAAACCTAGCCAGAATGTGTTTGGCTTTCGCCACCCATTTTAAATTAATTTTGCTATGCCCTTTTTCGAGGTTAGTATACTGTGCCACTGTCTAACAGTGACACAGAAGTGATACCTGGGGTAAACCTACGATCTCCCATCCACTCATCAAGATTCCTCTTGAAGAGAGTCAATGAGGGACTCTGCCTAACCTGGACTGGGATTTTATTCCAGAGTGAAGGGAGCCTCTGGGTTATGAATCTGTCCCTCCAGCATGTCCTATTTATTTCAGTGCTGAGGTTCAAGTCTCTCGATCGCGTAGCTTGATGGGATTTGGATTTTCTGAGGTGCAGCATGTCCATTAATTCAAGATTGGACATGGCTTTATATGTCAGGCACAGGTCGCCTCTGAGCATGTGGTATGCCACTGAGTACAGCGGGAGTTTCTTTAATCGGGCAGCATATGGCATCTGTTTGAGCCCTTTGATCCTCTTGGTGAGGTACTTTTGGGGACTTTCCAGTTGCTGCAGGTGTCTGGTAAGGTACATCCCAAAAGGGGCATTGTACTCAATTATGGGCCTGATGAGGGATGAGTAAAGAGGCACGATGACCTCCCCTGATCTAGATGTGAATCCCTTCATGATTAGGTGGGCTGTATAAAATGTTTTTCTAACCACTTTGGCCATGTGGTTGTCAAATGAGAGATTGCTATCAACTTGGGTCCCCAGGTCCCTAATTACTTCTTCTGTACTTAATGGATCACCACCTATGTGGTAATTTGTGGGCATTTTGTTTTTGCCAAAGGGGATGACTATACACTGTTTGGCGTTTAGCTTGAGGCCATGGCTCTGGCACCAGTTGTCTGTTTCTATGAGGCCCTTTTGGAGGATGCTTGTGTTGGCTGGAGATTCGATTATGCTCCCCAGTTTGCAGTCATCTGCGAACTTGGTCAGCCACAGTCCTTCCGTGTTGGCCTTTACCTCCGAGAAATATATACCGAACAAGAGAGGTCCCAGGACTGAGCCTTGTGGGACACCACTTGTAACTGGTTTGGAGTCTGACATGGCTCCAGCAATTCTAACCATGTGGGTTCTGTCCTTGAGCCAGTTTGCAACCCATCTAGTGACATAGGGGTTTATATTTAAGCTGGTGAGCTTATCTATAATGCCCGAGTGGGGTATTGTATCAAAGGCTTTTGCGAGGTCCAGGTAGGCTGTGTGGACCACCTTCCCCTCGTCAATGGCCTTGGTGACTGTTTCAAAGAAATTGACCAGGTTTAAGAGGCAGGATCTGCCCTTAACAAAGCCGAACTGGGTAGGATCCAGTGACTGTAGGTCCCCAGTATCTTTATTTGTGAGGTCCATGATGATCCTTTCCATAGCTTTGCAGACCAAGCTGGTCAGGCTTATGGGGCGATAGTTTCCAGGATCTGTTGAGGCACCACCTTTGTGGAGAGGGACCACTGTTGCTGTACGCCACTCTTTGGGTACATATCCTGTAGTTAGGCTGAGATTGAACAGTAGTTTTATGTTTGGGTTTAGCTCTTCTTGGAGTTCATGTAGGACGTAGCCCGGGACACCGCCTGGTCCCATTGATGCTGTGTTTTTTGCTTTGGAGAGGGCGGCTCTTACCTGAGCATCTGAGATGTCAGAGGGGCAGCACACTGCTGGGATAGATATTTGCCCTTTTGGTCGGGAGGGGGGGGGGGGATTTGTGCTGAACCTGTCAGCTAGGATGTTGGCAGTCTCTGTGGGTTCGGTGTATTTTTTGTCATTTTGGACTAATTCTGAGCATATCTGGGAATTCCCACCCAGGTTCCTGACATAACTAAAGAAAGCCTTGTGATTATCCTTAGTGTCCTGTGCAATTTTTCTTTCTAAGCTGGCCTTAGACAATTTTATGAGTGCCCGTAGTTTTTTGCTAATACTGATCAGAGATGCCTTCCCTTTTTGGGATTTTGCTCTATCATGTAGTAGCTTCCTCCTTCTATTGTTTTGTTTGTTTATGGCTGGGGTCTACCAGACAGGACGTCTGCCTTTGGAGGATTAGGTCTTGGTTTTATTTGGGATTGCATGATCCATGCATTCCTGAAGGTGTTCATAGAATGTGTTTATAAAGGATTCTGCGGTCTGGGCCGTACTTTCCACAGGCTCGGGGGCTTTGAAGGATTCCACCTCGGTTTTGAGGAGTGTGAAATTTGCTTTAGAGAAGTTTTTCACTGTGGTTTTCTGGGCAGGGGGTGAGGTTGGGATGTGAATATCCAGTGAGAGTAGTTTATGGTTTGATCTTACCAGTGAGGGATACACTTCTGGTCTGGAGCATAGAGTCCCCATGTTGGTGATGATCAGGTCCAGTATGTTGTCCCCTCTTGTGGGAGTGGTAACAAGTTGTTCCATAGCATTTGAGTTTATAAATTCTAGGAACCTTTGGGCTAGGGTGTTGCTTATCATATTTTGTAACCCATTTTTGGGGCTGTTTCACAGCCATTCCATAGGCCTGAACTCTTCTGCCTTTATGTCAGAGCTATGGGGTACTCAGACAGTGCACATGATGACCATATGATGTTGTAGCTTCCTTGTAAGTATTCTAAAGCCTCAAACAGGTCAAGATATCTTGGTGGAAGATGAATGATAGCTGCAGTGAACTGTAAATCATATTCAATGAACCTTCAGTGATGCTGAATAGAATAGACATATTTTTCTCCAGACTGTTTTTACTCCACATCTTTTTGCTGAATAAGTTTTAAGATTTACTTTTTATTTGTTTCAAAGGTTTGGTGTCTAATTCCTATTGGTTCTGAACATTTTTCTTATTGCTTGCACAACTCTTGGATGATAAACGTCCTGCCTTTTACTTTTTCCAAGCACTGTACCGTTAACAGCTGGACGAAAATCTTCTCCTTTTCTTGTAGCTCTCACGCTTCTTCTTTCTACTGATCCTAAAACATTTTCACACCTTTTAATAATAACCCTCCAGCACCTCTTTTCCTCTCCTTCTACCAAGTTAATTTCCAAGTATGTTTTGTAGCTTTTTTGATGCTCCTGATATTAATTAATAATACTCTTTTTAAATGTTGCATATTTGTTGATTACTTGTTTAACTATGTTCTTTATGTAATTTTTTTTCCTGGAGCTTTTCTTCCTGGAAAAGGTTTATTAGGTCATTACATGTTGACGCTATTAACTAATGATACCCTTTTAAAATATTATTTGTTGATTATGTATACTTGTATTGATACTACTAAATCTTTGTTTACTATGTACTTTATGTAATGTTTTTTCTGAAGCATTTCTCCATGGTAAAAGTTTCTTAGATCGTTACATGTTGCTGCTATTAATTAATGTTACTCTGTTTAACTTCTGTGTACTTACTGATTACTCATATACCTCTATTTGCTATGTTATTTATATAATGTTGGAATTTTTATAGAGCTTTTCTCCCCGGCCCTTTGCTGAAAAGGGATAGCTTTTTTTTCCAGTTGGAGTACCCAGCAAAAAATGCAATAAATAATAATTGGATAAATCACTGCACTCACTCTTACTCTGGCTATCAGTTGTAGGGTTCTGGCTGCCCGTGAACTGTTTTTTCTCATTCACACATTCTCAGAGAAATGTTTACTCAGATTGGATCTTACACTTATGTTTTGCTATACTTTGCTCCATTTTTATTACCTGAATTCTTTAGTTAGACTCACAGATGCACATGCCTCTCTATTAGGAATATCAGGGCTGCTTTAAATGAGATTGCAGAGCTATCACTTGAAAATACTGCTACTAAATTTTATTTTAGATGCAAATCTGAAAATGGCTTGACCCAAACATTTCATTTTATATACACCATAAGTATTCATGCAGACATAGTATGCTGGGAATTTAAAGTCAAACTTCTAAATGAAGACTTAAATATCATGCTATATTCTGTTCCATTGTCAAGCGTAAACACATCTGATTTGTCATTTATGTACAGCTTTTCAGATCACACTTATTCTCTAGTTACTTTTTCATGCTTTCTGTTACAATTTATAGATTTCTGACTTGTATAATTGATTTTCTCATACATGATATTAATTGGTATACTCTGGAAACACATTTCATTGTACTTACAAAAAATCTGCCTTTACATGATTATCTTTAGACATAACGCATACGAGATGCAAACATACTACAACCTTGATGTTTTGCCATGCAGCCACAGTGAATACATTAGGTGTGTCTCCTTTCTGTTTGTTTGTCAGTAGTTACCACTATGGACAACATAAACCAGTGAAGAGTAAAAGCAGACCACAAATTCCACAACCACCAAATAAACGAGCCTGAACGCTAGTTTTATTTAGTACAAAAAAGAGCGTTTTCGCTACTGAAAACCGCAGCTTCCTCAGAGATACAACAGTTTAGTCGTAACACGACCATATAAGTAGTTAAAAGATTAAAAGCTTTTACATAACAGGAAATTACAAAACAACGTCAAAAATAAGCATCAAAGCGCATGAAACAGCGCATGTTCATTACAATTAAAAAGTCAGCCCTAAAAGGCATATCTGGTAAAACAAATGCATCAGTTCCTTGGAAAAAGTATTACAATTTGTTGAAAAATTTAAATTAAAACACATTAAAGAACTAATAAAACACTGGTACTTTCATTATAAAAAAGTAAACCGTAAGCCGATATTTTTACTTTTAATTTTAATTTTAGTTTTTACTTTTTATTTTTTAGTTATTATTTTTTAGTTTTTTAGTTAGTCAAACCTATCTGAGAAAACCCCTCAAAAAATGTGTAATGGTATGTAATAGTAAACAAAACCTAGTATAGGTGTTAAATTAAATTATCTCAGAAGCTGCGGTTTTCAGTAGCGAAAACGCTCTTTTTTGTACTAAATAAAACTAGCGTTCAGGCTCGTTTGTTTGGTGGTTTTTCGGATATTTGGACGCCTGTTGTGAAACTATGGACAACATGTTAGAATGTCATGAGTTGGCATTTCATTATTGCTATTAAGTTTTGCTTTTTCATTGCCTTCCGGTTCAATGTCAGTCTTACACACTTCATAACAAACAACGTTGACTTTCTGAAGTGAATAATCTGCCTTCCACACCTTCAGACCTCAAAATGAAAGTGTGAGAACCAAAGGAGGTTATAACCCCTCTATACTCGTCACTAATCAGGCCCATAATTGAGTATAATGCCCCTTTCGGCATGTACAGTACAAAGCACCTGCAGCAATTGGAGAGACCTCAGAGGTTTCTAGCTAAGAAGATCAAGAGATTCCAGCACATGCCTTACACAGACAGTCTAAAGAGCAATCTCTGATCCAAACCTAATGAATTTGCTGCACATGTGTAAATCAAATGGGACGAGAGCTACACATTCCAGGGACCTAAATATGGCCTGCGACTTGAATAGGATGTACTGGGGGGACAGATTTGTCTCCCAGTGACTGCCACATCTTTGGAATAGGCTGCTAATTTCTGTGAAGCAGAGCACCTCTATGACACTGTTCAAAAGGAACCTGGACAAATGAATGGTGTACCATAAATTCTCCTGGACATGGGCAGTCATTGCTTAATACAGTCCTGGGTATTGACTAGAGTATCTAGGGTATTACATTTGGATGAAACAGCTAGGCTTGAAATGACCTCTGGATCAATAGCCTAGTAACCTCTTACGATTCTCTCAGAAAGCCTCCCTCCTATGTAATTGTGTCTTATAACACACTTAACACTGTCTTAATCATTGTGACACATAGACACCCAAATACATAATCATTCACTTTATGCCTCCATTAAGTCAAGTAAGCACAAATAATAAAAATGACAAAATAGAGGCAAACGATTTTGAACTTTATAAAAAAAACAACCTGGAAGCCTGAATCACAGTGGTAATAAAATGTAACTTAAAAATTAAGAAATGCTAACGAAAAAGTAAAGACCAAACACACAATAAAAAACAAGCACACGTTTAATACAATTGAGTGCTTTCAACCATAGAAATAGGTCTTCTTCAGGATAAAAAATATTCAAACATCCAGACATAAATAGGTCAACCATAAATTACTAAACCAATAAAAATACTCTGCTAAATAAGTAATCAAGGCAAATAAATCCTTATAGAAGCTAACTCCCACCAAAAAATATATAAAAATACTTAATATTGAAATGTAATACATATTTTAAACATTTTAAAAAAGAAACACACGTTGTTAAAAAAATGATTAATTTACACTTGTCATAATATAATCTTCTCTGGACAACCACCTTGTAATTTGCATTGCTGTTAAGACCTGGTGTGTTATAAGCATTAAACTCTAATTGCCATTTAAATTCTTTAAAACCCAGTTCCCTTTGCTTATCACCATTAAACTCACTGTGTACATAATCAATCACTGTAAAATAAAATCTCTTAAAGTTCACGCACGCTTGTGCATGCTTGGCCAATGCGTTGTCTAAACGTTTAACCTTAACGGTATAAAAATGCTCATGCATCCTCCTCCTATAGCTAATAAGAAACCTGTCACCACCAGGAGGGGCACCTTTAAATGCCAACACTTTTCCATGTGTAGATACATTGCTGAAGGGCCATATTATGAGGTCTTTGGGGACAATATATCCTACCCAGTACCAGGTTATTTCACCTATGATTCCACGTTTGTGGTATATTTGGCCAAGTGTTACTCATGCCAAACATTTTATATAGTAAAAAAGAACAGGCAGGTTAGGAAGAGGATGTATGAGGATCTGTAATGCATTCTATAGTGGTAAAACAAAAAGAACCCTAAGGAATAGAATATATGAACATTGCTATGATATAAAAAACAAGGATGAGAAAAAGTGTTTACATAAGCATTTGAAAGGTTTCCCCGAAGCAAAATATAAGTTTTTTTTTGTGATAGAAGTAGTTCCTTTTGATTTTAAGGGTAGTTCCTGGAAGAACAAAATTGAGTATCATGAATTGTACTGGTAATTAATTCTGGAAGCTAACAGAAGTCCAGGACTTAATGAGAATTTAAGTATAAGTTCAGTGTTAAAAATGAGAGCGGGTAGATTGTGAATTATTTGGTACAGGATAGAATTTCTGTATTTTTTCTACTTATGTCTACCTACATTTTTGTACTTTGGCCACGAGATGGCAGTAAAGAGAGATTAATATTTTGCTGTTTTAAATGCAGAATAGTTTTCTTAATTTACTTATATAACATTTCTATATATATATATATATATATGTAAAAATTTTATATGCATTCATTTTTAACATTTATAAATTTACAAGTTTTCTATTTCATATACAGGGTACAGCATTTATTTATTTATAGCATGTTTTATACAGAAGTATTGTGATTATTTTTTTAAATCTAACTTATTTTAATGAGTGTTTGACTATTACTGGATGGTGTATAATTAATAGGTGGAGTTTTCTGATATATAAAGGTAACAATTTTATGTGGAATTTTATCTGAAGAAGTCTTAAAAAGTGGCAATTCGATTAAAGAGCTATGTTTTTTGCTGGCCTTTTAATAAATTGATTATTTTGCACTGGACATACTGCATCACAAGTGCGTTTGTATTTTATTTGTTTATATACTCAAAAAAAAAGCTATGTAAAAGTGCATTGATATTGCTTAAAAACTATTACACAGTGATACATTCAGTCCTCCCAGGGATTATTAAAACATTTTTTGCACTTTAAGAAAGCAATAAAAATGGCAATTCAGTAATCAGTGGTTCTTGGTACATTTTTCTTCACCTTTGTACAACAATTCTCTAAACCACTACTTCATAAAAAATCTAATCAGTAAGTTAATAATCATTTTTACTATTTAGATATTCATAACACATTTAAATATTGCATATATGAACTACTACAATGTTATCATTCTTATTTGAAGGTTTAAAAACTGTTTTTCTTGTCTCATTGATTTCAAGGCCTTCCATTATTCTATACGTACACTGTACATAAATTTTACTCTCTTAATAGAATGATAGATATTCATTATCCACTACATAAGAAATCACAGTACAAAATTTCATTCATAAATAAATTATACGAGTTCACATTTATTTCCAGTTCCTAAGAAATTAAATTTACTATAAACATTTAAAACTGATCTCATTAGAAACATACGACTAACAACTATCATTAAAAGAAAAAGCATCCTCTTGTTGTGTCTTTCGGCTTTTCCCGGTAAGGGGTTGCCACAGTGGAACTCCGGTCCGCTAATAATTGGCAGTAGATTTTTACGTGCCAAGTTGCCAGCCCTGACACACAACCTTCAACGAAGGTACACCCATTCACGCATGTCTCCACACAGAAGACGGTCTAGCTGAGAATCGAACAGGACAACGTCTTACTGTGAGGCGACAATGCTACCACAGCACTAAGAAAAAAAGCATCCTCTAAATCAATAAAATGAAAATGCTGACATCTCATTATTTGCCTTATATTATATTTTGTGGAAACTACTGCAATAACTATTGACCTCCTGATGAACATAAAAATATCAGTTTTTAGTTGGAGTAACTGAAGTAAAATAGTCAAAACAAATTTCAATCCATTTAAGTACTTGAGATTCAAGGTCTATGAGCTGTATATTCCATACATTAATAACCAGAAAGCCTTTATCAACAGCTCTATCAGTACATTCAGATACAGTATTTTCACAAAGTAAAGAAGTCAACACACCCACACAGTCACTTACTATCCCAAAATTACTTTTGATAATGCCTGTACTTCTTGTTCTGATGTGTCTTTTGTGTTGGTTGCTGGCAGTTGGGTTGTCCAAAATCCTCACTTTTTCCAGTTCCTTTTCATTTTCCTTGATAACTGCTCCTCATGTGAAGAAAAGTTCATCATGACTCATTGTCCCTAGGGAACACGTAATGGTGATAAATGAACATCATTCTCAAATCAGTAGAAAATGCAGTACTACATTTAGCTGAAGTCCCAATAGTCTCCTCACATAGCTGACATTAAAGGTGTGCAATGGCACTGGACCAGATCTAATCAGTTTCAAAATATTTAACATTCTCATTAATGCCCATAAGCAGGCTTTTCATCTGATCACTGGCAATCTTTCCAAACATTTTAATGAACGTATCAAATCTCTTTGTTTCTGATTCACTGCATCTCACTCTACAATACATTTAAGTACTTAATAGCACATCTATGCACTGCTGCTAATCAGCAGTTAAAACATCTTCTCAATCTCATTAACATGAAATGGTACTGTTGGACCCTAAAATGCCCTCGACCCCCTAGGGGATAATACTGACCTGATGTTACTTTTTTTTTAAGTTAATTATTTATTTTATTTATTTATTTACATTTGTTTACTGGGAAATTCCAACTGGACGCAGGTCCTTTTTCAGTGGATGCCCGGGGAGAAAAGCTCCACATCATGTACATGATAAATAGAGATACAAAGTTGCAGCAATAGTAAACAACATTACAGGTTGTTGGCTTTAATACATATTGATTATCAACAGTATATACAGTAAATGTTGCAAGTTAAGATAGTTTCTTGTGATTTATATTAGTAACAAAGTTGTCAGACAAGATGCTAAAATATGTAAAGACCACTAGCTATTTCTGACTGTGGTTAGTAGTGGCGGTAGTCTAGGTTGGGGGGAAGTAAGGGTGGGGGTGTTAGTCTGGATTAGAACAAGGACAAAGCCAGTGCAAATTTAAGTGGAATTTGAACGCAATCTTGAAAAGGCTGCCGGAAGGTAGAGTAGTTATAGAGGGTGGGAGATTGTTCCAAAGTTTAGATATGGTACATGAAAATATAGCTTCTCCTGCTGAGTGTTTGGGCTTGATAACAGTGAGTTGATTTTTGTTGCTTGATCTTAGGGGCCTAGTGGAGTGATAGGGTTGGAGAAGGGTTTGAAGGGAAGGGATGTTAAGGGGGTGGTTAATAAGTTTATGAGCGAGGGTGAGTTTATTAAAGCGAAGGAGTTGAGGGCATTCTAGCCAGTTTAGTTCTTTAAGGTAGATACAATGATGGCTGCGGTAGGAGGTTCCAGTGGCAAATTTAGCAATTTTGTTGTAACAAGCATCCAGCTTGTGTAGGTCAGTCTGTCTAAGGTTGGTAAGTATGGAGGATGCATAGAGTAGGGTGGCGATTAGCTGGCAATTGGCTATGGAGATTCTAGCCACCTTCAGTAGGAATTGGCGGCTTCGATATAATGCACCAAGTTTCATGTGAACTTCTTTTTATTGTGAGAGATATGTGGGTGTCAGATCTAAGTTTGTTGTCTGTTTCCACACTGAGTAATTTTGTGTGTTCTGATGGAGAGATGATGGTATTGTCTTTGGCAAGAATGTTGAAGTGGGGGGTGTTTTGGAAGGTTGGAACAGGAGAAGTTTTGTCTTACTTGGGTTGAGTAGGAGCTGAGCATTGGATAGCCAGCTTTCTATGGAAGAGAATGATTCCTGTGTGATTTGTTGTAGTTCTGGTAGAGTGGGGGCAGAGCAGATGAGAGTGGAGTCATCTGCGTACTGTATAAGAGATGCTTGTGTGGTGGCAGTATGTAGGTTGTTAGTGAAAAGTGAGAATAGCAGAGGGCCAAGGAAAGACCCTTGGGGAACTCCGAGAGTAACTGGGAGGCGAGGTGATATGTTATCTTCCCAGATTACTAATTGCTGGCATCCGTTTAGATAGCTATGGAACCAGTTGCAGGCTGATTGTGAGAAGGAGAGGTTGGGGAGAGTAGAGAGTAGTAGCTCATGAGATACCATTTCAAACGCCTTTGAAAGATCTAGAAATACGATAGTAGAGAAGAGGCCATTGTTTTTGTGATGAAGTATAATGTTGGTGAAGGAGAGCAGAGCGGAGGTAGTGCTGTGATATGGCCTGAAACCAAGTTGAGTTTTGGAGTGGAGATTGTTAGCTAGGAGGTAGTTGGAGACCTGGGTGTTGATACATTTTTTAAGTATCTTGGAGAGAGGGGAGAGGATAGCAATAGGGTGATAATTGGAGAGGTCGGTGGAGGGGTTGCCTTTGTGGAGGGGAATGATGTGGGATATTTTCCATATCGAGGGAACATAGCCTTCTGTTATGGAACGGTTGATTAGAATTGAAATTGGGTAGGCTAGTGTATCAGTTGCAATTTTCAAGCAATCAGAGGGGAGGTTGTCAGCTGCGAGTTTGGTGGGTTTAAGTTTAGAGAATAGTCTTTTTAAGTTGGAGGTAGGTACTGAGGTGAAGATGAAAAGAGGAGTGGGGGGGTTTAGGGTTAGGAGTTGGGCGGGCTGTTGTAGGAAGTGTTGTTTGTTTAGAGATGTTATAGTTTCAGTGAAGTGTTTGTTGAAGGATTCAGCAATACTGCTGGAGGAGGGGGGAATGGTCGGCTGGGAGGTATCAACCTTTCCTGGTTGGAGGATAGTGTTAATAGTGGACCAGAATTGCTTAGGGTTGTGGTTGGTAGAGTATAGGGTGGATTTATAGTAGAGGGATTTGTCTCATTTTATATGCTTTTTGGCTTTATTGTGCAGTTCAAGGAATGATTGCCTATCTGAGTTATGTTTTGTTAGTTGCCAGTGCTCCCAGGCCTTATCTCTGGATTTCATTAGGGTTCTAATGGTCTTTTGTAACCATGGGGCATGCCTGGATCTGACTTTGGCATTTCTTACAGGAGCATGGGTGTTTAAGATGAAGAGGAAGGTACTGTTGAAGAAGTGGACAGCCTCATCTAGGTTGAGGTATTTTAGTGGTGACCAGTTAATTTTTTGCAGGGAGGAGATGAAGGAGTTGGGGTTGAAGTTGGACTTGTTCCGTATTTGCCTGTGGATAATGGACCTCAGACTGTTTGTGTGGTGCCAAATTAGGAAAGTGGGGGAGTGGTCACTAAGACTGTCAGGTAAGCAGCCTGCTAGGTAAGAGTGAGGGGCTTTGTGGACTAGGATCCAGTCAAGTAAGGTATGATTGTTAGGGTTTTTGTTGATTTGTGTAGGGGATTGAATGAGTTGAGTGAACCCATGGAGATTAAGGTGAATGGTTGGTAGACTGTTATTACAAGATAGCCAGTTGATGTTAATGTCACCGAGAATGATGGTTTCCTGGGGTAGAGATAGAGTAGCCCAGCTCAGGAGATTTTCTAGGGGTGTAATATTTAGCCCTGGTGGGAAATAGCATCCTATGATATTGATTGTTTTGTTTGGGTTTAGTTTGAGACTGGCATAAAGGATTTCTTCACTGTTGTGGTGAGGGGCAGATGAGTTCAGGATTTGAATATTGAGGTGGTGTTTAAATATCAATGCTACAACACCTCCTTTTTTGGACAATCTGTCTATGCGAAGGATGTTGTATTCAGGTGGAAGTATTTCCTCACTTTTGATGTGAGGTTTGAGCCAGGTTTCAGTTAGGAAGAGAATATCTGGGGAATATATAGTTATGCTGGTGTGTAGTTCTTGGATTTTATTGCATATGCTTCTGATGTATAGAGACGTTATAAGTAGGTCTGTTGTTTTCTTGTTGGCTAGGAGTTGAGTTGTTGGGGGGGGGCTGCTTGTACTAGATTTTGTGGTTAGGCTGGATTTGGAAGGACCAGTGTTTTGATGGATGTCTCCAGCGAGGGCTAGTTTATAGAGGGTGTTTAGGATATATTTTATATACATAGTAAATTGCTTATGGTATCTTAGGGATATTTTATTTTTGAGTGTGTTAGGTGCTTGGTAATGGAGTGTGTGTATTGGGAGGATGGTTTTAGTGGCAGGGGTTGTGTAGTTATAGTGTAAATGTTCGAGGGAGAGTGCTGAAAGAGTACAGTGGAAGTTGTTGGGGCATGTGACTGTGGAGCCTTGGTAGGATGTAATGTGAGCTAGAACTACGCAGGTTAGGATTGTTATTATATCAGGTAGTAGCAGAGGTACTGGGGGTGTGTGGGAATAGGGGGCAGGGAGAGGGCTAGAACCCTCCCCCCCAGGCTAAAGAATGCAGGGTAAATATCTAAATAGCCAAACTGTTAGGAGCTATTAGAATCTAGTAGGGAAAAACAATCTATAGACCTGATTTCATCTGTGATGCTTAGTTTGAAGCAAAGAAAAAGTGGCAGTTTAAGTACCCTTTTGCCTCTATTTTACAAGTGGGCAATTCCAGTGTATTTACTGTGATACCTCTTTTCAGCTAGAGCTTTATCTTGGTTTATTGATAACTAAAAATAAAGAAGTTAACTGGGGAATGTATTTACAGCAGGTGGGGGTGGTGGTGCAGCTGCCATCCCTAGCCATGGGTAGAGCCAGTTATTTCTGCTTTAGACCAGGTACGTTCTATAGTAGCAGGCTAAGAGGGAAATGTAGCTGGACACCTACAGTAACTTATTTTCTGTTTAAAGCCCTTGAGTCCTTGTAGCTGGTTTCTTCACTGCAGATGTGGCCAGTGGCCAAGGATTCAGCAAGTGGGGGACTGAGAGAGAACCCGTTCGCAGGGACAGTGGTCACTAAATGAAAAGATGGAGACAAAAACAATTAATTCATTAAGTTCTCTGAAAGGGGAATGAGAGAGAAGTGCTGTAAAAACTAACTGAAATAATAAATTATCACCCAGGCAGGAAGGGTATTGGGTTTTAGTAGCAACAAATTACACTATTTACACAGGTACAAAGTGTTTAGTAAAAAAAGGCTCAGGCAACTGTTATGCATTCGCATATGAAGCCCTTGACATAAAAAACAAACAAACACCTGACTTAGTGGTATATACCTGATAATTTAGGTAGCTCATGAATTTAAAGAGACAGTTCTACCACAGATATAGCAGTAGTAAACTATCACAACAATTGCATATAACAGTACTTAAATATCGCAACACAGACATTTACATATCTGCATTGCTATAATATTTCTCATGGTACAGCAGTTAACACAACTAAGGATCACTCTGACTTGGCAGCAAAACAGCACTTTTAGCCGTAATACGGTGTTCTGTTTTAACTTATTGCTTTCCTTCACACTGAATCACAGAACATTCAGTCACACTGCTTAACATCTATTTTAACTAAAAAGTATGTCCTGAACAAAAGTGATGAGGAGTAGCAACCTAATATAAATTAGTCACTTGATTAGTAAGTCTTTCCAAGTTCTCTCTCATTTTCTTGATGTCAGGAACAATATAACATTGTTTACCAGACCTGAATAAGAAGAACAGTTTGTCATTCTTTTCTTTGAAATCCAAAAGGTTAAAGCAGAACAGGATTAGCATCATTTACAACACCCTCATCCATGTTCCATTAAAAGGATCTGGGGGTTTGGGCTTGCTATAATGATTAAGGTGTTTCCCTCACTTTCACAAAGTACACAGTTTGATTTTCACGTTTGGAAGTAAAATTCGATAGGCTTAAAGTGGCCCTCAAGGGCAGCTACGAACCCTCACTAAGAGGAACCGCTGCCTTCATTCTTTATCATAGTAGCGGTTTTATGAAATGAGTCTCTTGCCTTCAAGGTAAGCATCGATAGTGCCTTGTACCTAAAGATTTCTGGCAAAAATAACTGGCTTACATAGGCTAGATTCTTCTTTGGTTCACATTATGCACTGAATTTAGCTTTTAGCACTGCCAAACTGCTTTTGTCATCTCATTCAAAGGAAAAATCTTAAATGTCTTAATGGCCTCTACACCCTTTAATGTGATGGAATATGAAGCACTTGATTTTCTCTGGTTTCTCAATGAAGCGAGTTGTGACAAAATGCAACTCAGATTTCTGAATCTAAGGCTTCTAATTTTTTGATAGGTTTCCATGCAGTTTGATAGATGATGGATGAAGCATCATCATATTGAGCCAAATAGCAAAATGATGCAGCTCAAAAGTTGACTGTCTGAACTACATGCTTAAATATTTTTTTGCGCTTTGAAAAGGGAGTTAGTTTTAAACTGCACTTATGTTATTGAGGTAGCTTTTGTGCAAAAAAAAAAGTTTAGAAAAATGGAACCATGTCACTGATATACTTTGAAGTGAGTGTTGCGCAGTAAAATCAAAGTACATTCATGCAGCAGTAGTAGCGACAAATGGAGAGAATGATTTAGGCAGCTTGCAGCCTGCAGAAAAAAGGAAAAGATTAATTCTGATTACCCATGTGCCTTTGCAACACCATGTTCTGCCATGTTCAATTCACTGAGCTCAAATTCAGACATACCTGAAATAAACATTATTGAGATATATAAATATATTTATATCCCAATCCACATATGCTCTCCTCCACTTATACTCCTGGCTAACCTGATGCTGTGTGCCTGCCTTTCTTGCCTAAATGAAATTGTAACCGTTTTCTTCTTCTGAATTTTACCTGTTTTAAAGTTTGTAAAGCAATTATTCTTTGTAATAATTTTTGTAACTAAACTATGTATTGCGGAGCTTTTCTCCCTGCGCCTCCACTGAAAACGGGCTCCCTGAGCCCAGTTGACTTCCCCGGTCATCAAACTGGAATAAATAAATAAATAAATAAACAAATAAATATAGAAACACAAGCATTAGGACTTAGAAGCACACAAGACATGATACAGATAAATTACTTCTTTGTAACTTTATTTACAAGTACGAAAAGCAACCCTGTCACATGACTTTCAAACAGCACATGTACAAATGTGTCTCCTCTCTTCCATTAATGATTATTTGGTTATTGAATTGCTGACATGCTTACTGCTCCTTGTTTTTCATCTACAATCTCAGCCACTTTCAAATAAGCACATTATTTGTAAACATTGAACTCAGTAGTTTAAAATTAATTTCATTATCAAAGCGCTTTATAAACATATGTAGCATACAATGATGGCCTCAGATAGGAGTCCCCATTGGTATTAAATGCACATACTAACAGCAGTAAGAACTATATGTGACACTTAGCAATTGGATCCAGCCTGTACATGACATCCTACCAGCATTCAGGTGTGCAAACATAGGGATTATTGCCTTTAAAAATTATACATGACATCCTGTACATGACATGCCTGTACATGACATCCTACCAGCATTCAGGTGTGCAAACATAGGGATTATTGCCTTTAAAAATTATAAATGGCATGATCAATAGCAGTAATAGGGTGCTGGAAATGCCATCTCTTAGAGCACTGGACTTCAAATGTGCTTATTAAGGATAGGAACATTGCCTGCGGCACATTTTGTACATGAGATGGCAGTAGCAGAACATTCTTCCACTGTCTGTGACATCAGGGTCATGTCACTATCAGTACTGTATGACTATTACATGCACTACAGTCAGTTATCAGATTGTGCAAGACAAAAACACATGAAAAAAAATATATATATGTATATAACAGCAAATTCCAGTATATTATGCAAGTGGGACATATCACCCACCTGGCACACTCTGTTTCTGTGTTGTGAATACTATCTACAAAGCCAGCTACTGTCAAGCAAACATCCTTAAGAGTTGTAACTCAGTAAATCATGCTCTGACAGGTAATAGTGCCTTTAAGTGTCATAATAACTGTTACATTACCCATGCTAAAATCTGGTAATGTAAGGAAACTGAAGTAGTCCTTGTAAGTTCAAAAGCAAATATTAATGGGAATCTTAGTTGTCAAGTATTCTCTATGAGCTGTGAATGAAACGGTGTAAGCCAGATAATGGACACATCAACAATTTTTTAAGAGGCTTACAATTGAGTAGGAAGATGTAAGAATATTAGGACAACACCTGTAATAGAACAGTATCCTACAATCAAAACATCCAACTCTCTCTTACAAACAGGACTTTGCAAGGTACAGTGCCTGAGCACTTCTCATCTTTTTCTTACATAGTTTCATAAACTTCCAAAGAACATCTGCGGTGGTGCAGCGGTAGCATTGTTGCCTCACAGCAAGAGGTTCTCCCATTCGATTCTTGGATGGAGTGCGGGGAGTGCCTTCTGTGTGGAGTCTGCATGTCCTCCCCGCGGTTGGGTGGGCATTCGAAAGACATGCGTAAATGGGCGTGCCTTCATTGAAGGTTGAATGTCGAGCTGGCACCTTGGCGTTCGTGAAAATCTACTGCCAATCATTAGTGGACCGGAGTTCCGCTGTGGCGACCCCTAACTGGGAAAAGCCAAAAGACAAACGACAACAGTTTCATAAACTTCCAAATTAATTAGAAGTCAAAGTAGAGTGCAATGTGATGAACAGGGAGAAAGAGGCAGATGTGATTTGAAGAAATTATAATATGTTATGTATTTTAGATATTTTAGATATACAAATTTTCAATTGTTAGTTGTTTATTACATAAAGTCATAAGCTATTACTATATGCAAAGGTTTTGCACCATGATAATGCCTATTAGCACTTTAATGTAAGTCAGCAGAGGAAAGATTTTCATCAAGATTTTCTAGTTCACTGCGAAAAGCAAGATCCTTAGTTTGTTCTTACCAAAACTGCTTTCTGAAATTGGAGCCAATATTGAATATCGAACATTGAATATTTGCTCAGTGGGGTATATTATGATATTTTGTTGTATAAACAGCACTTACAGCTGAGTACATCATTCCCTGATTTACTAAAGGTGAAGCCAACTTTCTCTGAACACACAATAAAACAAATAAAGATTGTCTTTCTGCTAGGAAAAAACTTTTTTTTTTTTTTTTTTTTACATGGAGGTTATAAACAAAATTAAACAAAGTTGTTGCTCAGATTTAGTCCATCATTTAATTTCACAGACTGACAATTGAAAGAATTGTTTATTTGGCTGTAATGTTGTAAGAGTTTAGGAGAGAAAATATGTAGGAAAACTCCAGAATGTGTAGTCTCCAGTAGTTAATACTAATGTAGAAGCCATAGCTGGAGATCTGCTAGGGTAGCAAATCATTTCTACACACAGCTCAGCAAGCTCTTGCCTGGTGCCCTGCAGAGTTCTACAGCAGCAGAGAGACTTTGGAGTGAGTAAGTATCATTTTACTGCATTTTCTTGCTGCCTTTAGCTAATTCCACGTAAAACGCCGATTTTCTAGAGTTTCTGTGATTTTAACAGCTTGTTTCATCTACATATTGTACTGCCTGCACTTTAACAAAGTCATTTTTGTGTTTAAATTACCTGTTTAACTGTTGTAGGCCATACACTCAAGTGTGATAGTCATTTATGTGCATTTAAAGTGTTTTTTTTTTTATTGTATCTGCTTTATTTTCTGAAAAAAAAACAAAAAAAAATATACTGCTTTTCCCGCCTTTCTAAGCTAGTATATTCCAGTTCTCAGGTTAGTGCTGAATTCAGAGCTGTGTTACAAGTTTCTGTGTTTGCTCATACCTTACTTGGATAGAAGGAAGTTTCTCTGTTCACTGTGAGAGAGGGGAGCTTTGAGCAGCCTATCTGTCCCTGGAGGAGTGGTTTCAGTCCAGAAATTAGTAAATTATTGGCCATTTTGGGCTAATTTCTATCTCTTTCATTTCCCTGCTATAAAACCCGCATTTGCGCTGTTTTGCATGCCAGGCAGTGCCGGTTAGCTAGGCTATAACTATTCCCGGCACCACAAAGTCCGCTCTTGAATTTTTCCCTTGGAACTAGACAAACTTTCAACTTAAGCACTCAAACCATTCACTTCTCAAAACTCATAGCAAGCACTAATAAACCTTAGCACTAGACCCCCACCCCCATACTGTAGAGAAGGACAACGCTCTTTATTCAACCTTACAGCCAATCAGTAAAACAGTTCACTGTACCTATCCCTGCATGTCCAAATGGCAGTTTCAGGTGTACTCTCCGGTCCAACTGGTAAATCTGGGCATTTTGAGGCAATGTTACAATTGCCTCATGTACACAGACAGCCCTCTCCTCCTTCCACCAAACACTAATACATGAGAGAGATACAATTATACAGCCAAACTGGAGGCTAAGCTCTCTCAACCCAAGACTGGACCAGGCAGTCAAAGGAGAAGAGAAACACTTGCATCACACCACCAGTCTCACATAGACCTATGAAAGCAGCACTGGTAAAAAACACACATAAATACATGAAAACATACTCAGAGGCTCTAAATAAAATATGCAGAAGCAACAGAGACCTCCAAAGCAGGCATCCAAGCATCTTCCACCTACTAACACAAACCATGAAACACATACTTCACAAAACCAGTGTGCCACACAATCACAGCCCTTAAGACAAAATAACATAGCCAACACACTAGTAATAGGTGACTTTGTAGTCAGGCACACTGACGTCCCACTCACTAGGCTGAACAAGGAGAAGGTTACTGTTAGCTGCAAGGATCCGCCACATAACATAAGCACTCAGGTCACTCCAGAGCAAGTACAAATATGACTCTGTCATTGTTCATGTTGGTGTGAATGACCTGAGCCGTACCTCCCTGGACTACGTGAAAAGAGACATGGAGGAGCTCTCTGATCATGTAGCCCAGGCTGGTATAACCCTGACCCTGAGTAGCATCCTGCCCTCACCAAGAATGATACCACAGTATAGAGAAAAAATTATCAATATCAACAATTGTCTAAGCTTCTGGCGTCATTCAAAGGGGATCCAGTGTCTGTCAGCCTGGGATGACATGCTCGACAAGCCACATTGCTTTGCTTGAGATGGCTGGCACCTGTCACCCTTAGACTTTCGAATACTGGCCAAGGCTCTTGTCACCCCCATAGTGCCTTTTTTAAGCAAGACTTAAAAGACAAACCCACCACCGTAAATAGCACAAGTAACAAAAAACTGAGGGTAATTCTACTCAATGCCAGAAGTCTAAACCTCAAAATGCACGCACTAGAGGCACTCCTCAGTATGGAGAAAATCGATATATGCACAGTAACAGAAACCTGGTTTAAGGCTCCAGAAAACACCACAGCACTCGGCCACAAAACCCAGACTGAAATACAAAAGGTGGGGGAGTATCCATATTCATCAAGGATAACCACACCTCCAGGTTAGTGGCACAGCACAATGCTTCAGAGATCATCCACATGCAACTAACAATGGGCAAAACTGCTATTCAAATTATAGCTTGCTACAGATCACCCAACATATCCCAGGACCCCCACTCCACATTCCTGGAAACATAAAGGTCCTAGCAAACACCCTGATACTGGGTGATTTCAATTACCCAAACATTAACTGGGAGAACTACTCAAGTACAGACTCCCTTGCCTGACATTTTCTAGAATTTATAAACTCAAACGCCCTGGATCAACCGGTCCACACCCCCACCAGAGGTGACAACATCACCAAAATGGGCGACTGGTGTTCCACACCGGAGGTCAATCCCTCACTGGTTAGATCTGAGCATAAACTAATCACTCTGGATATCCAAATTCCGGCCCCACTCCCGGTCAAAGAAACCACCATGAAAAACTTTTCAAAATCAAACTTCACGTTACTTAACACCAAGGTGGGAAGTTTCAAAGCCCCCATGCTAAAGGATAAAGCTGTACAAGCTGCAAAATCCTTTATTAATGCACTCTATGGGCACCTACAAGAATGCATGGATCGTGCTATCCCAAACAAAACCAAGACTCATTCCTCCAAGAAAAGGAAACCAGTCTGGTGGACCCCTGCCGTAAACAAGCTATACAATAGAAGGAGGAAACTAGTACAGAAAATAGTAAAATCCTAAGAAGGGAGGACACCCCTGATCAGTATCAGCAAGAAACTACGTTCCCTCATAAAATCATCCAAGGCTAGCTTTGAAAGAAAAATTGCCATGGACTCCAAAGATAACTACAAGGCATTCTTTAGCTATGTCAAGAATCTAAGTGGCAATTCTCAGATCTGCTCGGAGTTAGTGCAGAATGACACAAAATACACTGAACCAACTGATATGGCCAACATCCTGGCAGACAGGTTCAGTGCAAACTTCACCCCCCTCTCAACCCCAAAAGGGCCCATGACTATACCAGAAAAATGTAGTGCCCCTAAAATCACAGACACTCAGGTTAAAACAGCCCTCTCCAAAGCCAAAAATACAGCATCAATGGAACCAGATGGTGTCCCAAGCTGCATCCTACCTGAGCTCAAAGATGAACTAACCTCCTCACCTAAACACACTGTTTAAACTTAGCCTCTCCACAGGCTACATGCCCACAGAGCACAGCAATGTTTATTCCACTCCACAAAGGTGGAGCCACAACGGACCTCGGGAACTATCGCCCTATAAGCCTGAATAGCTTGGTCTGCAAAGCTATAGAGTACATCATCATGGATCTCATTAACAGAGATGTTGGAAACCTCCAAACACTGGACCCTACCCAGTTCATATTTGTTAAGGGCAGATCATGCCTCCTAAACCTGGTGGACTTCTTTGAGACTGTTACCAAGGCTATAGATGAGGGAAAGGTGGTCCACACAGCCTACCTAGACCTTGCAAAGGCCTTTGACACCATTCCCCACTCAGGTATTATAGACAAGCTCACCAGCCTGAACATAAACCACTACGTCACGAGATGGGTTGCCAACTGGCTCACAGACAGAACCCACATGGTAAACCCACATGGTAAGTGGCATTCCCCAGGGCTCAGTTCTAGGACCCCTCCTGTTCAGCATATACTACTCAGAGGTACAGGCAAGCACAGAAGGACTATGGCTGACCAAGTTCACAGATGACTGCAAACTAGGGGCTATAATTGACTCTCTGGCTGACACAGACATCCTCCAAAAGGGTCTCACTGAGAGAGATACCTGGTGTCAAAACCATGGCCTCAAGCTAAATGCCAAAAAGTACATAGTCATCCCCTTTGGAAAAAACAAAGTACCCACAAACTACCACATAGGTGGTAGCCCCCTAAATATGCAAGATGTAATAAGGGATCTGGGGACCTAAGTAGATAGTAATCTCTCCTTTGATAATCACATTGCCAAAGTGGTTAGAAAATCCTTCTATGTGGCCTACCTAATCACAAAAGGGTTTGCATCTAGAACAAAAGAGGTTATTGGGCCCCTCTACGCATCACTCATCAGACCCATCATAGAGTACATGCCCCATTTGGGATATACCTTACAAGATACCTGCAACAACTGGAAAGACCACAGATGTACCTCACCAAGAGGATCAGTGGCCTCAAGCAGATGCCCTATGCAGATCGACTGAAGAAACTCCAGCTGTACTTGGTTGCATACTGCCTACTCAAGAGGCGATCTCTGCCTGACATACAACGCCATGTCCAACCCAGAATTGATGGACATGCTCCACCTAAAGAAAACCATATCCCCTCGAGCCACACGCTCCAGGGATCTAAACCTCACCACAACAATGAATAGGATGTGTTGGAGGGATAGATTCCTGTCCCAGAGACTTCCCATGCTCTGGAACAAGATTCCAATCTACATTAGGCAGAGCTCCTCGCTAACCCTCTTGAAGAGAAACCTTGACGAGTGGATGGGAAACAGAAAGCTTACCCCAGGGATCACTTCAATGGCTCTGCTGGACAGAGGCACAGTGAACTAATCTAAGGGGGCAGCGAAAGCCAACACATTCTGGCTAGGCATATAAATGCCTTTGGGCAGATAGCCTAGTACCTACCTATGAACATGCTAAACATAATATAAAGGGGAATTAAGAAATTGGTCAAGAACTCACCATATTTGTGATTTTTTCTGGTCCTGTTTTAGTTAATTTCCTGTTTTTTTTCTGATTTTATGTCATAAACCATCACTGGAACATGACTTGTTAGATCCAAACATAAATACCTATCCCACTGCATGGTGTGATCTCTAGCTCATGTATTTACCGGTCTTGAAAGGATCGGTGCTGCCTTCCTCCTCTCACTATGGCAGAGCTGATATCAGTTGCTCACATGTCCACTTTTAACTTAAACCCTTCATTTGTCCCTCACTCATCATGCACTTCAGGTATTTTCTCTCCATGTGCGCAGTGCATTTCTTTGTTTTAACAACCATACTATAGTCCCCTTCTTTGAGAATTTCAAAGAAAAGGATACCTGACCATAAGCCAGACCCTGTATAACTGGATTAGAAGGTTTTCTATTGTGTACTTGCACAATTATCAGAGTCGGGGTAAATACCATGCCGAGTCTCTCCTGAAATTAGCCATGGCCACAATGAGATGTATCTCATTACAGAAACACACAACATTTTTATTTAACCTTAAGATCTATAGAATAAATAATAAAAAAGCCTGGAGCATTGTAAAAGTATTGATAGTTGTTCTAATACATTTCTCATTAACTTACAACCTGAAATGTAATGAAATTTGTTTTTTGCCTGAAGGGTGGCTGTGACTTGTGTTTCCTTGAGGTATCTTTGAAAAGTTGTGAAAAAGTTTCATCCATGCTGAAATCTGCAGAAATATACAGACTGGAAAGTTGGTATAAAATAATAGAAAAGTGGCATAATTTATAGGCTATATTTACCAAACGTAACCTTTGAAGTGTCATCATTTTTGCTCAGATTTTACTACAGATAGTATTACTTCAGGTTCTGTGCTGTAGTAGTTATGCTCTCTGTTTTGAAGGTGTACACCCGCAGTAATATATGCATCATATAAACACCTGTGATAGAAATACATTTTGCTTTTAGACTTTCTCAAGTAGGCTTCAAACTGCAAAGTGACATTCTGATCTACTACTTAGTCTGTGCTGCCCAAAATCAACATTGATTTTAACAGAGATGACTAATTAAATGGCCAAACACACAGAAACAATATTCACTAGTATCTTATCTAGGTGTAATAAAACCAGCAAATCCACAGTTTGTATCCAATTGTAATTCTCCAGTCTTATAGAGATTTTAGCAGAAGGACTGAAGCTCTTTTAATAGATAAGCTCTCTGATAACTGATGTTTTGCACAGACTACAAGATATGGTGAATCTTCTCAACTTGAATGAGCTCTTTAGTGTTGATAATTGTCTAGGAGCAGTTCCTATGTAAATACAGATTGAAGGAATTTATTAGCAGTGATCTACTTAATGGGATCCCATGGGTCTAGGCGTATCACATGAATCAATCTTTAAAAGCAGGGCTGTACAAACTATGCTAAAAATTCTGCCTGTGAATGAAGGGTTCATCCTGCTAGGGGACTACGCATGATTCTTTGGGTATTTTCAACTACCAGTGGAAAGACGAGATTTTTTTTCTGTTATCTGCATAACAGAATGAAGTGCTGACTTTTACGTTCATGAAGCAGATTTCCAAGTGTTGCATCACTAAACAACAAGTGGTACCTGATATGAAGGGGGGGGGGGGTCCCTTCCAGTTACTATTGGAAAAATACGAGTTATTTTGGCAGCTCCGTTTAGATTCAAGTAGACCACCAGGTTTAATTGAAGCGACATCTATCACTTGTATTTTAAAATTGAGAAGTTTAACTAGGTAGATTTAGCCTTAGGGTTTGTCTGTATGTAATGGTAAGGAGAAAGAATCATATATACTTATTCCTTTTTTATGTATGATTTTTAAGTTATTTTATAATTTGTTTTAGATGTGCTCTTTTATATGTTATGGAGAATATTGTAGCACCTGTTGAATATTTATGCAGTACATTTTATCATTTATCTGTTTGAAGCATACTTTGCAAGGGAGGGCCAAGGGGGACTGGTTGTGTTGTTATTGGTTGGAATTAATTAATGAAGGGGTGTTGTTTACTATATAATGGTGGTTTTTAAAATGGTTACTTGTCTGATGAAGTCTGGCTATTAAGCTGGACGAAAAGCACTTTACCTGTATTTTATTTTTATTTTTATTAAATTTGTAGTGTGCAGTTTATCGTTCCTTTAGCAGTTTTTTTCAGTTTACAACTCCAAGATATATCCACTCTGTGCAACATACTCCGTTGTAATGCAACTGACCCTCAATCTCATTTCTGCTATTTGAAATCTTGAACATTGTCTATGTGAATCCTGGCTAAACATTGCCATTCATTAAATATTCAGTGTGTTTCATACAATATTTAAATATGCTGTTCACCCAAACAGGTAGTTATAAGTTAGTACTCATGAAAAATTCATTTTTGTCAATGCATGTTCATATATCTGCAGATATGGGACACAGTCTATATGTTATGCATAATGTTTTTCAACATAAAAGTTTAGTCTAGACCAAGTTCATACTATGTGTTGCTGTTTATGTTTTTATTGATATTTACTTTAAACACATAATTCTACAAGTATGCCTTTTTAATGTGGTGACTGTACACAGTTGTTTTAGTTTCATTACAAAAATCTTGTCATATTTCTGATCTCTATGTTGTTGAGTTCCACTGCATTGTCACTCTGCAGCCTTTGGCATGACATATGAACAGTTATCTGAATAAACATTTTTTTGCAATTTCAGAGGGCTTTTTGTGATCACTGTGGTACTGTGGTTGTCATGGTGCCTCCTTTTATAAGTTACATGATGAAACAATGCATCTGGCTGAAGCTATGTTTGGGTAATGATTTAAATCTATTTTTTCATCAGTATTAGTTCCCGAGCTGGCCTAGGCTTGCATGCTTTTTATCTGTTCACAATCTGTATGAAAAATGACATGGAATTGGCATTAGTACTGCCTGAGGTATTCAGTGGACAGGATTCACTGATTCTGTCTACCTGAATGGACTGTTGATAGCTGGTTGGTCAATTAGCAAAACAAAGTCTCCAATTCTGGGACTTAGGTAAAGTCTTTCAGAGATACATTTCATGCAAAAGTTCCTCTATTAAGTCTACTGAAAATTTAGTGTACCTCTTTTCTGGGCAGTAAAGAAGGAAAGAAATGTAGCACACTGTTTCCATCTTTCTTGTCATTGACATGACCACCCTGTTTTCTTGCCAAACACACACTTTATGGCAAATTTCATAAAGGGAAAATCAGTACTATACATGCAGTTAAGGCTGACTTTTTTTTCTCTCGCATGCCATGCAAATACTGACAAGCACCTTAAACACCAATAATGTATTAGGAAGAGTCATGTCAAAATGTCACACATAAATCCTTGCTGTACTCAAGAATATAATTTGTCATCATCTCTAGTAAGACCATCACACAATGTGTGCATGCATCATACGCTTAGTGATTCTATTCTCCTAGCAACTATTTATCAAATGTTTACTGACTGACTGACTTGTTTATCTGTTTATTTCTGTTTGTTGACTGGGTACGTGAACTGATCTACTGACCCTTTTCAGCCACAATCCAGGCCTCACAGAGAAGTAGGACAAATATGATTAATAACGGAGATTAAACAATAAAAGTCATATTCAAAAAGTCAAATTAACTTTATTCTCGATCAGATATACACAGCAGAGCAAGCTGAAAGAAATTATGTTGCTTGCTCCCCATGCAAGACATGACAATGAACACATAGTTTGAATGACAGTAAGACTAATGCACATACAGTAATAATTCAAATATTAACAACACAATCAATTACCACAATTGGACAGGAAGACAGACAGTATTATAGGTATTGCAAGACTATGACTTCATATTGTGATTGCTTAGAATATTGCACTTTGTCAGTTGTAGTACGATGTATTCTGATGTTCATATTGCACATGTATGGAGTGGTGACTCACTCCTGACTATTGCACATTCAGGAAGTAATAGCAGAAGAAATCAGGCTAACTGTAGCAGTTATTGAAGGTTACTATAGGTGATACTTCACAGCAAGTGGCATATTGATCTGATTATTCGCTGTCATGCCTGGCATTGAAGTTCATCAGCCTTACGGTTGATAAAGTTGCATATATAATGGGTAGGCCAAATGAATATTTAACAGTTACAAAAGGTACATTCGACTATAGCAGATGAAGGAATACATAACTGAAGAATATAAAATCAACACTGAGAATAACACAATAACATATTTACTAACAAGATTCACTGGTGTAAAGAAGAGTCAACCATTGCCTGTGAAACACTTGCAATTATTTTGATTAACCAGGTAGGTAAGTAGAGATTTTTTAAAATTCCTCCAGAGTGTTTTTGGCCTGATTTTGCTCAATAAATGGTCCCGCGTAGCAGGCCCTAGTCAATATAAAACTTTTTAACCTGCTGTGGTGTTGAATTTGAGCCTATATCATTGTTTTGGGTATGTCTTAATGAGTATGGTTTCATAAAGGGTAGTTTTTGCTTTATAGGGGCAGGTAATATAGATTTACAATCTTGAAGATAAAGCAGCTGAGCCAGAAAGATGCACTTTCATAAAATGGTAGCCAGTGGAGTCCTTTAAAAAGGTCACAGTGGTGGGTTTGGGAATTTGTTATTAAAGCAGATCTGAAAATTTTGTTTTCTGCAACTTGGATCCTTTGGATGTTGTTAGCAGAGTGTAGACTCAGTTTGGGTAAGCAGTGTTCAAGCTTAGAAAGGGACATTTTTAGCTAGTCTTCATAATAATGATAACTGTAGAGTCATAGGTGAAAGTGTCTGTCATCTGGGTTCAAACCCTGAATCAATGTGTCTTCTCTCTTTAAGATCAATACACTTACTTCTTGTGCCACAAGCTCATCCTGCTTTCACTTCCTCACCATGTCTCCATGGGCAGTCTTTCCATAACACCTTCTTCTTATCACTTGCCAACATCCTTAATCACCTTTCTCCATGGGCAGCCTTTCCTGAACACCCACTGCTTACTAACTCTTGACATCCTTAATCAACTTCTTATCCTCAAGAATCATGGCTGCTCTCTTATATTGTCATTCTTCCCAGATATTTTTATACTAAGCCATTAAATCTAACAAATACATCGATACTACTCTACATCTACATAAACAATTTCTACATTCTACTTGGAAATTGCGTAAGCGTTCATTGTTTTGTGTTACTTTGACTTAAATGTATAAATAATGTTAAACTTGTAGAAATGTTGAATCGCTGAAAATGGGATCATATCCAGTTGGACTTTCCCTGTCTACAAAAACTAACAAGCACACAAATAAATAAATAAATTAAATAATTTTGCAAAAGGAAGAGCAAAGTTATTGACCTCTTCTTCTTTGTTACAGGGTGCACCTACACGTGTGTTCTCCACCTCAAATATCTTGAAATGGGGGGACGGAAACTAGATGGCCAACTGAGAGAAGTGAATTTTGAGAGCTCCATAAATTAGTATAATAATATAGGAAAATGTTATTATTTTTCAAGTTTAAAACATCAGAAATCTATAGATAAACTACTAAACTACATAAATATCAATTTTGGTGGAGATATACAAAAATTTTCCTGTCAAGTAACTTGGAGATATATTGAGTCACTGAATATGAACAAGTGAAGGAATTCTCATCCAGATGCTGCTTTGAAAAAAGAACTGCAATTGATTACATCTACCTTACAGGAACTATCTTTGAAGATAGATGGCTTTAAAATGACTTAGAAAACCTCAAATTAAATTCTCAGAAACAGACTGATACTCTTAAGGAACTATTACAGCAACACCATACAAAAATAACAAATATAGAGACTTCTCTAAATGGCATTGAAGGGAGACTCAAAGAAGGAGAATTCCAAAAAGAATTTCTGCTTAAACAGAATACATGGCTGCTTAATAAAATAGATGACTTAGAAAACAGGGAAAGGAGAAATATAAGGATCTTTGGTCTGCCTGAAAATACTGAAGTTGAAGACATTATGTCATTCTTAACAACCTGGATTCCTGAAATTTTAGACTTGAAAGAGGGACTTCCATTTGGAATTGAAAGAGCACATGCAGCACTGAGGAACCCTGCTTCTAACTCAACAAATACGCCACCTAGATCCATAGTTATAAAAATTTCTTTCATTTCTGGACAAGGAACTAATATTAAAATTTGCTTGGTAAAACTCATCCTTAAAATACAATCAAAGCCTGATAAGGTTTAACAATGATTATTCTTCCAGAATACTAGAACAAAGGAAAAACATCTGGCCAATAATAAAACTGTTAAAACAAAGCAACATTAAAGCACAGCTGGCCTTTCCAGCCAAGATAAAAATACTTTTTACCAATGAGATGAGAACCTTTAATGACTTAGAAGAAGCTACTATATTCATCAAAAACAACAACATAGTGTCTATCCCAGAAGAAATGGAATGGATGGCCCATACTCTTAAAAGAATAAAATAAACAAATCCTTGGACTGATGCTAGAAAGAAGAAACAAAAAACTGATTACAAGATAGCTGTCCCAAAAACATAACTCGTACAACTACATCTCTCAAAGTATCAACTATGGTACATCACTTGGCATCTGTTTTTAATTTTTAAAAAAGGAGGGTTTCTTAAACAACTGAGAAGTAATGATGTATTCAGAATGTTCAGAGTCCAGTAAGTCTTCACAAATAAATGTAGGTCAAGATGAGTTACTATTTACATTATAAATAAGCCAAACAAAGCAACATATAATACAAACATAGAAGTTTCTATTCCCCTACTTGAACTCAATGAATACTTATCTTGTTAATTTTTCATTTATTTCACTTAAAATTTAAGTAATTAATTAACTAATAAAACAAGGTACCATTCATCAGAGTTCAGACACAAATGTAACAAATTAACATCATGTATAATTGCAGTAACAGTAGAGTGCTTTGAAAAAAAAATGCTGTCATGGAGACTAATACCTTCTTCAGTTAAAGTATGATTTAGAAATGTCATGTATATCCTGGTTGAATAATAGTAGCAAGCTTTTAGTACAAATGTCATCATTATTCTGTTTAAATATAAATTATGGCAGGTATCACAGCTATGAGTGCTGTTTGATCAATCCTGATATGGTGTGCATGGATGCAGCTGTGCCTGGCAGCTAGTAAAAATGTTATTATTCTGTCTAAACATAGTTAATATCAATTATGCAGGTATCACAGCTACTAGTGCTGTTTGATCAATCCTGATATGGTGTGCATGGATGCAGCTGTGCCTGGCAGCTAATACAAATGTCATTATTATTCTGTCTAAACATAGTTAATATCAATTATGGTGGGTATCATAGCCTCAAGTGCTGTTTGATCAATCCTGATATGATGTGCGTGGATGCAGCTGTGTCTGGCAGCTAGTACAAATGTCATTATTATTCTATCTAAACATAGTTAATATCAGTAATGGCAAGTATCATAGCTTCAAGTACTGTTTGATTAAGCCTGACATGGTGTGTGTAGATGCAGCTGTGTCTGGCAGCTGTTGTATGTTGCCATTTTCATCTCTGGGAAGCTGTGGGTTGCAGCTTGTGATCAAAGTTTACTGATGCTTGTGTATTAGGAAGAGACATTTGGTGTTTTAGTCTGGATCCAGGGGAAGGGGGTGGATAAAACTGTGATTTGGGATATTTTGGAAGAGAATTGTTTGTTTAAACATCTGCTGAATGAGAGGTGGGAAGGCTGGAAGAATGTGTTATCTGTTGTCTTGTTGTGGTGGCTTGTTGGGAGGCTTTTATTTTTTGATCTGTTTGCTCTCCATTCTTTTCCTGGCTGCTGCCTCGCTAAAAGGGAGGGAATTTGGGCTTGAGGTTGCAGTGAAGGGAAGCTTTGCGAGCCTCTGGTCTGCAGTACATAGACACATTAACAGAAACAGATGCTGCCAGGTTGCTATGGTAATGTAGACAGAGTGACAATAATGCTTAATGGCTCTGAGGAGCCTTCAAATTATTCTTGGCAATGTTTTTGGTTTTAAAAAATGTATATATAATAAAAGAGCTGTTTTAAATCACATGTACACATATTGATGGTCTCCCATCACTTAGTTTAGCTCATTAAGTTGATTAAAAAAAAAAGGTACTTGCGTATTATTGCAACCAGATTTTTGCGGTAATGCTGGTTGCTTTGGTTTACGTGAAAAAACACTAATAAAATCTTGTAAACTTTAAGAATATGTTTTCTGTAATGTTTATAAGGTTTAACAATGTTTACCATTAAAACCGCTGACAAATACAAGTGCTGAAAATAAGTTTCCCGTGTTACTGCCAGTATCTCATGTCAGCTAAGCTTGTCCCGTACCGCTTTAAATGCGTTCGTTTTCTCGTGCCATCAAAAGTTGTCAACGCTGTAGTTAACAGGTTTTTTTCAAAGGCAGATTGGTTTTTACATTTTTATTTGTACAGTTCTTTAGTTTTTGCTCGTTAAAAATACATTTGTGGGATTTACCAAAGACTACAGATAAGGAGGCAATTCAGCTATTACAGCAGTATGGAGTAATAGCCAGTTTTAAGGAATGCAGCTCAGGACATGCAATGAAGTTATACTATGGGAAACAAATATTTTGGAAGTGCAACTCTGCCAAATGCTGCCAACATATTGGAGTTCGGGAAGGAAACTTTTTTGAAGGAAGTAGAATAACTTTTGCAACTGCTGTTCGTTTCATCTATTGTTGGTGTAAACAGTTTACAACAATTAATTTCTGTCATGAAGAACTGGATATGGCTGACAAGACTATCATCAATTGGAGTAATTATTTAAGGGATGTATGTACCATGGAGTTGGAAAAACAAGACAAGAAACAGATCGAAGGGCCAGGGCATATAGTGGAAATTGATGAGAGTTTATTCACTCGGAAAAATAATGCTGGTCGTATCCTCCCTCAGCAGTGGATTTTTGGAGGGATCTGTAGGGAGACGAAAGAAACATTTTTAGGAAAAGTGCCAGATAGAAGTGCCTCCACATTGTTTGTGAAAATAAGGGAATATATCAAAGAAGGCAACCTTATTTACTCAGACTCCTGGAAAGCATATCAAACAAAACAACTACAAGAAGCTGGCTTCAGCCATGATAAAGTTAATCACAAGTACAATTTTGTTGATCCGGATACTGGAGTGCATACCCAACATATAGAAAGAATGTGGGGCTCAGTAAAGTGGAGAAACAAGAAATAACAAGGGACTGCACTTCACCTTCTACAGTCATATCTAGTGGAATATATGTGGCGCAAAACAGAACTGGCAAATTCAAAAGACTGCTTTGAAGAAATATTAAAAGCCATTGCTAACAACTTTCCTCCACACAAAACCAGAATAACAGCCATTAAACAACCAACATCTTCTGAGCTTTCTACAACAAAAAACAATGTAAAAGCCACTGAGCAATCCACATCTTCTCAAGTTTTGTATGCAGGAAACAGTATAACATCAACTGAACAATCCCTATCTCTAAGTATCAAATACTTAAAACAAAGCAATTAAAACAGACATTGCACTAAAAGTACAAGCATCAGTACATAAAATCAAAGCATTTCTGTGTACTTATAACAAAGTTTAGTAAACAACCGTTCTTTATTTAGTTTGAAACACTTTAAGTATTAAATACATAACCTAAGTTAAATTGCATGTCTCAGATTTCCTCTATACTGTATGAAAATGTTTAACCATTATATACTTTACCTATATTATTTTCTCATGTGTCCCGTTTCATCTTTTCTTCAAAAACATTCATTTAAAATATGATAAACTTGAATAATCCTGCCGACTTGTGTCCTGTTTCTTATTTTAAGTACTAACTCCAAAAATCACAAACTAAAGCAGAAAAATAAATCTGGAAAGCACCTTACATCATATGCCAAGTCCCATAATGCTTTCAGGCCAATATATGTACAGATGCAACCACTCATCTCTGAACTCAAAGCTCAAATTTTTTTACACCACGCTACCCACAAATCTTAAAATTATATGTGATAATCGCATAAAAAAGCACCACCAATATCCCAGCACACATTTGAACACTTTACCCTTCCATAATACATTTATTTTTGCTTGCTTACTAAACGTCAATAAAGAACATTGTATCGCAAAATATGGTTGCGATAATACACAAGTACCAAAAATAAATAAATAAATAAATAAATAATAAGCACAATTTTATATTTAAATGTATTTTGGTCCAAACACATTAAGGACTTACATAAGAGTGGAAGTCTGAGTTATTGTGAAAGACGAAGGGCACTTGGTCTTGTGCAGTACCCTTTGCAGTGGTCTGAGAGGTGAGCTTGCTCGGACGTATTAGGCATATGGGGATACCTGATTTTAGGGGTGTTTGGGGTTGCTGGGAAGTGCTAGAGAGTCATCAGGTTTCCTTCATGGAAATATCTGTGGGAATGGAAGGTGTGTTGAGTGGTTCACTGGCAGAGTGGCCACTGCATGGAACAGGCTGTTAAAATGGAAAAGGACAAATATTGGTTTGGATATTTTAAGAACAGCCTGGAAACACACCACATGAACTAGTGAATGGTATTCTGGCAAAACTGGATGGGCATTGTTGCCCATGCTTGAAGTACTGATATGTCTGTATGTAAGGATGGAAATATACTTATAACAAATAAGAAACTAGAAGGGTCTCATCATTTAAAGTATATGGACTGTATAAGCATGCTTGGAAGGAGCTAATAATAAGAATAAGCATTACAGCTTGTGATCTCTCAAATAACTAAGCAACAGCAAAAAAAAAAAAAAAAAAAAAGACACAATAGTTATGTAATGTATTCTTCTTCTTCCGGCTTTTCCCGGTTAGGGGTCGCCACAGTGGATCACCTGTCTGCTCATGATTGGCAGTGGAGTTTTACAGTGTTGAGTTGCCAGCCCGATGCCCAACCTTCCACGGAAGGCACACATGCATACACACTCATGCCTAGGGCCAATTTAGAGTGTCCAGTTCACCTACAGCATGTCTTTGGGATGTGGGAGGAAACCGGAGCACCCGGAGGAAACACACACGACCACAGGGAGGACATGCAGACCTCGCACAGAAGGCACCCCAGCCAAGAATCAAACTGGAGAACCTCTTGCTGTGAGGTGGCAATGCCAACCACTGCACCACCATGGCCACCCCTATGTAATGTATGATTTTAGTAAATCTAGACATAAAATATATAGTCATATAAGATGAAACAGTCTGCTGAATTTAGATATTAAAGACAGGTTTTAATAACATGGGCTTGTGTATAATAACACTACTGTCTTAACTTGTTATAAATGACACACACTACATTGAACATCAAGGGGAAGCATGATGATTTTCTTATATATACGTAAACATGCATAACAAGTCATGTAATTGCTTTAACTTGAATTGTAGTTTTTGTAAATCATCTAGACCATATATCATACTTAAGCGGTTACCAAGGTAACTAATGCTTTATACATGATATCAAACTGACAAAGTTGTTTAAGAGAAACAATAGAAGCCTGAACTTGAAATGTCACAGAATGTAACAATCATATTCTGAACAAATAGTATTAAATTGACAATAGACACTCAGTTTAATAACATGGGCTTGTGTATAATAGCACTAATGTTTTAACTTGCCATAAATGACATACACTATATTGAACATCAAGCGGATGCATGATGATTTTATCATATAAGTAAATGTGCGTAACAAGTCATATAATTGCTTTAAGTTGAATTGTGGTTTTGTAACCCATCTTGACCATACATAATACTTAAGCTGTTACCAAGGTAACTAATGCTTTATACATGACATCAAACTGACAAAGTTGTTCAAGGGAAGCAATAGAAGCCTGAACTAGTAATGTCACAGAATGTAACAATCACATTTTGAACAAATATTATTAAATTGACAATAATCATTCAGTTTAACCTTTGCTGATTATACAAAATAGAATGTTGCCATTTAAATCTAAAATTTTCAGTATATAGCATAACATGGCAGTTTATAAATATGGAAAGAGAATTTGTAATCCTTAATCACAATAAGTGAATTTTTTGTTTTAAACCTATAATTTCACTCATTTTATAATAAGAAATGACATATATGAAAATCCTTATGTGTAGGAAATGGGGGGAAGAAGGATGCACTGATAATTAAAATGCACTAACTTTCATCAATGTTCACATAGAACAAACTTGATGCTTTAAGTTAGCAACAAAGTGATTACTTAATTGCTGGCGAACAATGAAATATAACATCTGATATATCCAATAAATACATTGTATTATAAATATTAGGTATAAATATTATTACCATCTATTTATATTAAGTAATACATTTTGTGTGCTATAATCTTTGACTGTGGTTTTATATATGATACATCTTCTTTACTTTGACTGAATTGCTTGTCATCCATCTTTCATGTCAGTATTAATTGCTTATACAATAAGTAAACATTTATATTGTATTAGAATTCTGTCTAATCTACAATAGTACTATATCTGTTCAAAATAATATTAATAATGCTTATTCCTATTACAAATATTTTCCATATGATAATTCAATTTATGAAGCTCAGATGTTTTGGATTGTCGAGGTATGAGTGATAATCTGAGGGACTTAGTGTTATCCATAAGATTAGGAATGATTTTCACTCCATGGCTAATGCAGATCTTAGTTTGTTAACATTTATTAATTTAAATTTATTTCACAAAAACATTTTAAGTATGCCTGACTAAAACATTACTTTATTGGTAAACACTCAAAGTATAAAACTGATAATTTCCTTTAAAAGCTCAAACATATACTTTATAGATATCAGAGGAAAATGTTTAATAGTCACAATAAAACAAAAAATACATAGTCTAAAGAACCTAAGATGGATTTAACTTTATTATCTTTAAATACCAATGGCTTAAACAATCTTAGCAAGAGATCAAATCTACTGAAATATTTAAAACTGAACAAAGCACAAATTGTATTCTTTCAAGAAACTCATGACAATTACAAATGGAATCCTAAGGAATATGTGATATTGGTACAATCCACTTATAAGACAAAGACAAAAGGGGTAACAATTTTATGGAAAACAAATGTGATTAACCCAGAAATTATTTATAAGTATGAAGACAAAGAAGGCCTTATGGCATTAGTAATAATTAAATATAATAATAGAATATGGACCCTAGCCAATCTATACTGGTTCTGACGCATTGGAACAGGAACTGTTAAAAAACACTTGGATTTAATTTCCAATAATTATAAAGGCAACTTGATATTAGGAGGAGATTTTAACTGTATATTTGATATTTTTGAAAGTACAAATAAAAGACCACTGCATACATCTGTATCAAAAGCTTTAAACAAGTGTGTAGAATCATTTCATCTTGTAGATACTTTCAAATTTAAAGAAGATAAATCTTTGTTGTTTTCCCATCGAGATCACAGATTTGATACTCAAACTAGAATTGATAAAATATTTGCTGCCCATGACTTACAGTCTAAAATCATTAATTTCTCATTCACTCCCTGCCCCTTTTCAGACCACAATTCATTGATACTAAACCTTCAAAATGGGTACAAACCATTATTTTTTAATTCCAGAATTCCAGCATATATAACTAAAATTAAAGAGTTCAAACCCTGGTTATTATCTGAATTACAGTTCTTCTTAGATATTAATTACACCACAGAGATAAATAAAATAATGATATGGGACTCAGAAGCTTACATATATGGTAAAACTTTAACTTGGTATTAAAAAAATCAGAGAATGGCATTCTGAATTAGATCTACAATCCAAACTTTTGTCAGTAAAAGCTGAAAAAAATTACAATCATTTAGAGATGAAAAAGAAAGTAGAAGTATTAAACAATAAATGCAACAAAATTATAACACACAAAACTAGTTTAGCTTTAGAAAAACTAAAAATTAATACCTTGGCCACTTCTCCCAAATATCTACATAATTTATCCACAAAAATCAAAATACTATCAAAAGCTGATAACATTAAAAGCATCTTCAATGAAAAGAAAGGGAAAAAATGTCTCAGATATAGGTGATATTCTTGATGCCTATAGAAATAACTATATGGAATATTTCCAAATAGAAAATATACATTTCAATCAATTAAATCTAGATGAAAAATTTTCTAATATAAAATAATATCAGAAAAATTAAAACTAAATCTGCAAGCACCCATATCCTACAAAGAAATTACAGATACAATAAAAGAGGGTAAAATAATAAAGCTCCAGGTATAGCTGGCATAATTATGGAAATATATAAACATTTTCCTTCAAAGATAGTATCCCTGTTCCATAAAACTCTATTAGAAATTCAGTCACAAGCTTTAATACCATCCTATTGGAGATATTCCTTAATCACAGCAATCCTAAAGGAAAACAAATCCCCAGACCTCTGTACCTCATATAGACCTATATCATTATTAAATAATGACTATAAGATATTTATGACAATATTAACTAACAGAATGAAAATACCACTTTCCAAAACAATAAATAATGATCAAACTGGATTTATATATCATAGACACATACATGACAATATTAAAAGGATAATTTCTCTTATAGATTATGTTAATAAAGAAAATAAAGAAACACTCATAATTAGTTTAGATATAGAGAAAGCCTTTGATTCTCTAAATTGGGACTATTTATTCAAAATCCTAATGCTATTTGAATTTCCTGCATCCTTTGTTCATCTTCTAAAGAATATATATACAAATAATTTAGTGTATGTGAAGTTAGGTCCTTTTACCTCAGAATCTATATATATATATATAACAAAAAGGTACTAAACAAGGATGTCCCATGTCACCGATTCTATTTGCTCTGACTATTGAAATATTGGCAGATTCAATTTGTAACAATATAAAAATCAAAGGGCTAGATGTTTATGAACAATACAATTTTAAAGTAATGCTATTTGCTGATGACATATTACTAACATTATCTAATACAAAAGAGACATTAGAAAAATTAGCTATATTAATTGACAAATTTCACATGACTTCAGGACTCCATTTCAATAAATCAAAATTTTTATTTTTAAATAAAAAAAGTTCAGACTAAGGGGGATCCCATCATAGGGAAACAAGAATCTACCTTAAAATATCCAGGAATTTAGTTATGCAAGGATAATAATGAATTAGTCTCAAAAAAACTACAATAATATCATCAACACAATTAAAATCTCTGTGGAAAAATGTAACAAAATAATATTAACATTTGAAGATAGACTACAGTTAATAAAATGGTTTTACTGCCCAAGATCCTATATATAACCTTGGCAATATAACTGTTACCAGAAAGGAAAATACTTAAAGAAATAAATTCATGCCTAATAAAATTTTTATGGTTTCCCAAAAGAAACAGAATAGCTTTAACGCATCATATCAGACCATGGAAACAGGGAGGATTAAACTTTCCTGATATAGAAATATATATATAAAAGCATCATTATCTAAAACAATCTCAGATTGGATAAGTCCAAATTACTCTGAAAATTGGAAGGAATTGCTAGCTGTAATATCAATAAATGAATTTGATTTACAAAAAAAAAATCAAATAACAGATAAAAAAATTTGCCCTTGCACATATTATGTATTAGTATGCAATATAACATAACTAAACCCACTCAAACTCCTATGATTAATTATCACATTGACTCATTTAGGAAAATTATTAATGCAAATATAGATTTAAAAATCTGGTTTGATATTTTAACACCATTTACAGTCACAAAGAACGTTCCACATAAAAAATATAGAGAAATTATTAATTCTTGGGAACAGAAAGGATTTGTTTGTTGGCTCCAGTGTATCAAAGAACTTAAAGTTTTAGATATGGAAGTAATAAAAACAACATACAAAATTCCACAACAGGACTGGCTAACTTTACAGCATATTCTGTCATATTCACAAGATTTAAGTAGAATAATTAACAATTCTTCATTTACAAAACTACCTAAATTTATGAAATACATATATAAAATCATATATAATGACTTTGACATGGGAAACAGTATTTCAAAATTTTACAAAATACTGATAAACTATAAAACAACACCCAAAACCTTATACTGGAAATATATAACAAAAGTACACTCAATACAGTTAAGTGAAGATATTAAAACAAATATCTTATTATCGATAAAATATACATCCTTTACACAATACTGGAAAGTTTTTAATTGGAAATACTTGCACAGAGCATTCTTAACCCCAGACAGAATCAGTAAAATTAGTTCTTCCATAAAAAAATGTTTTTGATTATAGTAAGCACTATTGTAATTAAGGGGGAGGATACGTCTCTATAAACACTTTGATTTTTATTTTTAAAACTGTGTTTCTTTAAAGAATTGGTGCCTTTGTAGAGTGCAAAGGGTATTTAAATGGTAGAATTGCAGTTTTTTTTATACTTGAAAAAGGCTTGCATTTAGGCAGGGTGAAAGCGCTTGTACATTTAATTTTATAATAAATCTTTTCTAAGCCATCCCGAGTGTGCCTGGACCATTTGTTTTTCAGTTTACAGTTCTTAGTAAACGGTTCTGACTACTTCTTCCATAAAAGGAATATGTTGGAGATGTGAGCAAGTACACAATGCAGATTGGAACCACATTTTCTTTGTGTTAAAAATTAAGCCATTTTTATAATGGTATTAATAACTTTCTACAAGCTTTATTTAATGAATCATTTTATTTAACTAAAGCTCTTGTATTATTAAATGTGAATGAAGGTCCTCATTTGAATAGGTCACATGTATCTAGTACAGACTATGCTTGCAATTTCAAGGAGGTGTATAACAAGAAGATGGAATACAAACACAATACCAACTTTGGAAGACTTCCACAGCCTACTGAAGACCACAGCATTATTGGAAAGTAAAATTAAAGAACTAAGAATTTATCTAAAGCCATTTATCAACAAACCTTGGGGAAAAGTCTTATCGTTGATTGACATAATACAATAATTGATCAAACACTCTGATAATGAATTGGACATACTTATAAATTAACAGTATACATTAAGATCTTTTATAGTGTCAGGCTAATGTAAATAGTGTATATAGTTATTTAAGATGTTATGTATAAATACTTTAGAATTCATTCACATGTATATGAAAAATAAAAAAGAAATTTTTCTTGAAATATTATACTCCAGAACCCACTGAAGGCAATGACGGGTTAAAATGCAGTCGGCAAAGTATTCAGTTGTAACAGAGAGTGTGTAAGTTCACAAACATAATTTGATGCATTTATTAAATAAAAACATATCAGTTATGGAGATTTTACAGCAGTTTCTATTTTTCTTGCTGTGAGGAAACCAGAAATTAATGTGAGTTAATGTCAGTGTGATTCATAAGTGGAACACAGGGCATGCCTTAATAAATGTTTTCTACATTAGATTATACACAGTACAAGTATAACTTAGCTAGAAGGCACAACAGCTTAGATTGCTATTATACTAGCATCTAACAACAAACAAAATAATAATTTTCACGGCTATCATCTTCATCACTAGAAGTCACAGAGGCGGTCACTAATCAATAATGGCTTCTTGTCTCACTTCTAGGTAACCTGGGCCCATTTTGTAGTACATGGTTACAGTATGTCATTTTAATTACCTATCTCTGGGTTTCTGATTACATGCATATGGAGAAATTGATGTATGTGTCATTCTCCAGTAGTAAGGCAAAGCAAGAATTACTTCTAAAACCACTAGTCTAGATTTGACTTAGAACTGCTGGTTCTACACATTTTAGTTGAACTTAAATTCCATTGTGTGTGTGTGTGTGTGTGTGTGTGTGTGTGTGTGTGTGTGTGTGCGTGTGTGTGTCTATGCATGTGTGTTAACTAGCCTAATGTAAACACTTTGCAGCAGCTGTGACATCCCTTGTCTGTTCAGAGAGAACCTTACTTTTAGAAAAATACAGTTAATGATAAATACAAGGAAATAATTGTATGCAAAAAAACCTATATGTTATATACAGAGAAAAAAGCTGAAATTACCTGAAAGTGCAATTAATAACAAATACTTTAACTTCCTGAAAAATTTACAAGTATGACTAATAATCTATTGCCCCTCAATAACATTCAAATGTATCACATCTACATATAGTAAACAGAAGAGTCATGCTAATAATTTCAAATGAGGTGATTCTCCAATATTAGAAAAGAATGAAGGTGCAGGGAACATGTAAAACTGTAAAAGCAGCTTGGGTGCGAAGATAGCATTGCTTCTCATCATCCATGTACGTATGCAACGCCAGTGGAAAGGGACACTTATTTCCATGCTTCCAGTATATCTGTTATGTGACAGAGCTCCATTTATACCTGGTGCTCATTCTCCTTGGCAGGCGTGCTCTTTCTTAATCACCTGTGAAACAATAAGACATGCCATGCAGTAAGCTGTCTGTTTCTCTCATTCAAGAGAGTCCATATTGTATTCATGTTAGAAAATAAGTAGAAACATGAGAGTGAAAGGGACTGGAATGGCTCTGTCCACATATTACAAGTGTCTCCCATATTTCCTTTATTCCTAGCCTACTGTATCTCTCTGTCTTTCTCTCATGAACAACCACATGTGCGCACACACACACACACACACACATGCACACGCGCACACGCACACACACACACACACACACACACACACACACACACACACACACACACACACACACACACACACACACACACACACACACACGCTCTTCAGTGCTTGACCTTATACTTTCTCATATTACATTTATCTAGTGCATTGCTTAAGAGTAACATTTATACATTTGATAAATTGTACTACATATATTTTTTAAGTAAAAATTTTAAGGAGATCCCCTGATGTTTATAAAATTGTTTTTTTTTTTTTTTTTGTGCAGAGCCAAAATGCAGTCATGATGAAAATTTGATACAGCATATTAAAAGACATAGTTGTGACCTAAGCCTGACCACTAATTTGAGGGAAGCATTAGGTCCCTTGAGTGTGATGTGTCGAGATTACAGACTGCAAAGGGCACAAAGGTCATCTAATGATGTTTCAATGGATGGATGCTTTCAGTGTTTGATTAGCTAATTGATTTATTGATTTTGGTGACATTTACTGAGAAAATGTTTAAATCTTTTCTCAAAGACTGGAATTAATTATCAACCTACAATCAATCATTCTTTAAAAACTATATCCAAATCATAGGATATAAAGGTCACTCAGACATGATTTTGCAAAAAACAAGAAAAACATCAAAGCCTGAATGCTCACTGTGTAATGCCTTAGATCTCCGGTAGTGGAGGGTCATGGGATATATGCAAATGATAGGGACATCAAACCAGTGTTTCAGTCATATCACTTCTGAATGCCCATGACATTTTACTTTCACTTTTTTAAGTCTCTACTTGTAAATTCAGTTGAATAAAAGCAAACCTCATTAGGTGTATACATGCTATGTTTTACCCTTTTTCTGAGCTTGTCAGTACAGGATAAGTGGATTTTTTGGCCATTGTTGAGAAACACTTTAGAATGTAAGAGCCACGGGCATTCAAAAGCCATGTAGCTGAAACACTGGTAGCCCTTAAGGAATCAGTGAAGACTATAGCTTTAACGAAGACTTCTTGTAGTTTTAACTACATGATTTGGCTGTGTGACCTTTATGCACTTTTGTATGAATATTTTTGTGAAATTGTTGCACTCACCCTAAAGATATGGACATCAGGCTAGCCTGTTTTCTAACCTCTGTCTATTTGTAAAGGATTATCAGTAGTGTTTAAATGAAAACTGTAAAATGTTCTGCACTGACTCTTAATGGAGTGCTTAGTATAATTAATGGTAACCACAGTGTAAACTCTAATTCAGCAGACTCTAAACACTGACAAAACAAAATCGAAAAACTCTGCCATTGAATAGCAGATTACTGAATCTCTACCAAATTTGCTGTAGTAAAACCTTCTACCCACAATAAAAAGAGTCTTTTGGTTCAGTTTGTACACGGTTTACTTGAATCTCTACCTGTTCCCAAACAGAATCTTTGTACACTTGTTTATTCTTCTCAATACCTTCGGGTCGTTCTTTGGATATTAAGTTAACACCAGTAAAACAGCACAATTTGGCATCTTTTCATGTCCTTTTCATGTCAAAGACCATCTTAATTGAAATTGACATAGACGAATCTGAAGTATCTGGAAGTCAAACAGTACTCATTTATGCTTGCTGCATCCTCAGCTTGTAAAAATAAATTGAATTTGATCCAAGAAACTTTAAGCATTTTGCAAAGGGTGTGAGCAGTTCCTGTAAGTAACATAACTCTGGTATTACATGCAGCTTAGACAATCCTTTCTTTGTCCTCCATTTCCTACATAATTAAAACTGTTGCATACATTAGCAGAGTCACATTAGAACAAAGAAGGTGAAGAATATATTTCTCAAACAGCAGTCGATCCCCAAACATGAATGTGGTCTGTCCTTCCTGATATACATGCAGTTAGAAGATCGGTATCTCACTTTGTAGTCATATTTTACTGGAGAGACCTTTAAGGAAGAAAAAAGGCAGCAGAATTGCCAGCTACTCCTCTCATGTATTTTCATATGATGCTTCTAGCTTCTCAAGCAGCAACTAATTATGCAAGGTCTGTGCATAAAACAGTAATATAGAGGTCATATTACATTGTCAAGATCTGTACTGTAAACAGAAGGATTCCTTACTCTAGAACTAAATGCTGGCTACTAGGAAATTGTATGGCTTTTCTCAAATGGTAAGACTAGCCTTTTTGAGGAGGCTCCAGATTCTTACAGGAGAGGCCTATCCACATCTGAAAAAATGGTTCATTTTAAGTTAACTGATTTATAGATGTTCATTTTAGGAGGAACCACACTAAAAATAATCAGAAAAAAATATATGTATTGGTTACAAATCTATATGGAGGGAATAATGTAATCTAAGTCTCAGTTATTTAATCTTTGTTCTAAAATTACTTCCCTTCTGTGGTGCATTTCATTGTTCTCTCTCTCTCTCTTCTTTAACCCAAAGTGAGTTTTGCTGTCTAGAAGATGCTCACTTTTTTTAATAGAACCAGTATTACTGTTCACCTTGATCAGGAAATTGAAAAATAACTCAACACTTCTTTTTCAAAATGTTAAAAATTGGATAAAATCTCTTAGCTCTTTTCATGAAACTTAACTCAAGACTGGCTCGTGCAAATTATGATATATTTATTATGGAGCTTCTATTTTGTAATGCTGCCTGTAAGACCAAACATCTAGAATTGACCCCCTCTACTCAGAGGCATGGTTTGGACAATCGTCAGGGTGGTGTCCCAAAATAAAGCTAATACAAAGCTGAAGATTAAAAATAAAACAAAAAAGCTGATTCTCAAACTATAGCAATGAACTTATGAAATTATTATAACACAGACATAGCCTGCAAACACATAAGCGTGCTCATTAAAGAAGCTGGAATATCAGCCATGACACTGAAATGACTGACATTAGTGCACTATTGCAGCACTTGCAACTGTGCAGTGCAGATTACATCCTCTGACATCTTGAACTTAAGGTAGCCTCCCCCCTCTGTCCCACCCTAGGTAGAGTGCTGCCTTCACATTCAGTTATATTTTCCCTTTGTATTAGAAAGTATAAACCATGGCATTAGTTTGTGTAATTCTTATGTTTATTCATTTGTAGCTCAAAAGGAAGCATACTTGTCTTTGGGGTGAAAGTTGTGGGTTCTATTCTGACACCATGTAGTTCAACTACTGATACTGCAGTACATTTTAAGGGGTGTTGGGGTTGTATTGCACTCCTGAGTGTGCCCTCCTTTGGATGAGATTCCTAGTAACTATGAGCCTGTTTGTTTGCCAGCCATTCCCTATTGCAATATTATGAGTGTAAGTTACCTAATGGCTCAAGGTTTTAATGATGTTTGCACTCAATTACAGTGCAGTATTCGCAGTTCTTGACTCCACATAAGTTATGCTACATTTATATTAGGGGTTGGCATAATGGTTAGAGTGTTTACCTCACAGACACATGCTACATGGTTTGATTCTCGCCTTTGAGGGAAATAGGCTTAAAATGGCCTGCAATGGCAGCTAGCCTAGTACTTATCTATAAACCTATATTTTATTTATTTTATTTATTTATTTATTTAACATGTGTTGTGACCGGGAAAGTTCAACTAGGACAGAGCCTATGTTCAGTGGAGGCCTGGGGAGAAATGCTCCAGAACATGCCTTTGGATATGAATTATTGTTTTTAATAAGCTAGATGGTCCATTTTGTTTTAAATCTTCCCACTTCCAGTTATTCAGTTATACATGCCTTCCTTACCTATAACATTATCAAATTCACTCCAGCCTTTGCCGTGTTTATACCTCAAGTTTAATGTGCTCACTTCCTGTTTAGTTGCACACCTTGCTTTCTGATTATTTTTTACTTATTTATAATCTCCTCATTGCTATTAATATGTATAATATCATCTTAGCCAGCCACAGTCACATCCAATGCACTCCTATCATACCACTTCATAACATATTACCGTAGCTCACGTTTTTCTCCAGTGTTCTAACATACTCTGTCAGCTGTCAAGCAGTTTAGTACCTGGCTTGTTGCCAGATGACATCCAGTGCTGAACTCAACTCTCTAATCTCCCCGGCTACTGCTGTATAAGTACTCCATAATTCTCCTTACTCAGCAACTCTACCTTTGATCAATTACTTTGTATTCAGTATTGTGTTAACAGAGTGTATTAATCAATTAACAGTGATTATATTACTAAGCTGAATAAAAATATGCCATAAAAATGAAATTATCCTTTCTTCTTCCTCTTCTTTTTTTGCTGTAGTTCCTAATGCTTTCAAGCCCTGGAGACATCTGTCCACCTAAACTCAGCTACACAAATCAGCAAATTAAATTACCTCCATGTTATTGACATATACCATGCATTTTGCACCAGCTTTTCTCACACGCAGTCTTTCTCTACCAGGCAAAAGAAGTCTAATTATTAAAATGACAACCACATTCACTTCCTGTTGTGTTAAAAGTTAATAACATTTCAAATATAATTTAAAATATTCATTATGTTTCATGAAACCTTCCATCATTTGAAAAGCCTAAACTGGTTAGAACTGCCACATCATCTAACATATACACAACTTCTTACTACCTATAAAATTATTCAGAATCCATCTGCCTGTCCAGCACTAAAAAACATTCTAAAAAAACTATGTTTTCAGTTGCTCATTGTGATCCATTGACCAAAAACTCCTGTCTGTCTAGAAACCTAGGAAATCTGCTGGGGATTGTCTGCAGTCGTACAAGGGTGCTAAGGCCTAGAACTTCTTACCTGCATCCATCAGGTCTATACCCTCTCCCATCTCTCAAAACCACTCTGAAAGACTATCTGGCTCTGGTCTTGCTCAAAACCAGGATAAACTATATCCCTAAAAGTGAACAAATACCTTTTTTATTCCTTACACTTCCTTACTCTCCATATTTCACTTGCTCCCATACTGCTGTCGAATTCTCTTCCCTGACTTTCTCTCTAAATATACCATAAGCTTATTTTCTCTTACTTCATATTGCAATTCCTATTTATATTACACTAACTTAACTTTAATATCTCTACAAACTGTCTAAAATTTCTCTAAATATTAAATGATTGGCATATACCTTGTATTGATTCTTAACCAATGTTTTTATATTATTACTAATGTGTTATAATTATTTAAACTGCAGATGTTTTGTTTTATTTTTGAAGATTGTAAAATTATTGTTCTTAAAATATTTTATAATAATTTGGAGCTTTTCTCCCTGAGCCTTCACTGAAAATGAGCTTCTACCCAGTTGGACTTTCCCAGTAACCAAATGTAAATAAATAAATACATTCTCAGAAGTATAAAGCAACTAAACGAGGCTGGAGTATGGAATTACAAAACTTCAAAAATCATGGTATCCAACACAAGGTATCCAAGTTAAAGCATATTTGTTTTCAGACTTCAGCACAGTATCCCTGAAAATAGGATCCCAATGGAATTGCTGCAGAATTGCAATACCTGTAAAAACAGGATCCCAGTGGAACTTCTGCAGAATCATAGTACGCCTAAAACAGGATCCCAGTGGAACTGCTGCAGAATTACATTACCCCTAAAACAGGATCCCAGTGGAACTGATGCAGAATTATAGTACCCCTAAAACAGGATCCCAGTGGAACTGATGCAGAATTACATTACCCCTAAAAACAGGATCTCAGTGGAACTGCTGCAGAATTACATTACCCCTAAAAGCAGGATCTCAGTGAAACTGCTGCAGAATTACATTACCCCTAAAAACAGGATCTCAGTGGAACTGATACAGAATTACATTACCCCTAAAAACAGGATCTCAGTGGAACTGATGCAGAATTACATTACCCCTAAAAACAGGATCTCAGTGGAACTGATGCAGAATTATAGTACCCCTAAAACAGGATCTGAATGGAACTGATGCAGAATTATAGTACCCCTAAAACAGGATCCCAGTGGAACTGCTGCAGAATTACATTACCCCTAAAAACAGGATCTCAGTGGAACTGATGCAGAATTACATTACCCCATAAAACAGGATCTCAGTGGAACTGATGCAGAATTATAGTACCCCTAAAACAGGATCCCAGTGGAACTGCTGCAGAATTACATTACCCCTAAAAACAGGATCTCAGTGGAACTGATGCAGAATTGCAAAATACTCTATGTCCGTTTGCATGACTGGGACAAGAACGTTTATCAACTACTACCATGGAAACACTATTGTCCCGTCTACCCCCTCAGTTCCTTATTAGTGACTGCATACAGGCTGCTATTTAATTAATACTAGGCTAGTTTGAAAAATCTTTAATTTACAATATATCTATTCCTCTTTGTGTTTATTTTGAATAATTTTCTAAACTATCTTATAAACATTTTATTTTACAACTTTACTATTAACCTCATATAAAGCATTATATTTAACTTTACCATGGAAGAATGCCTCCATCTGTAGCAACCAGTTGTGTTATAAATATTTATATTTTCATTAATATTAAAACAACCTTCCAATGTGTATCAGAATTAAATTATTCATTTTAGAAACTTAGAAAAAAAGTGAAATTAACTTAATTTTTCCTCAGTGGAGGTACAAGATTAGGAATTAATGTTTTCATGTTGTTGCCATCAGGATTGGCTGAAACAACAGATTTTGCATCAACCTGCATCTTTTGAACAATAAGTATGAATCAATAACATTTGATATTATTGGTAGACTATAATCCTTAATGATTTACTAGAAAAGTTTAAATTTTATGAGGCACAGGTCAAAAATATGAGTCTAAAATCCGAAAAGTTTTGCAACATTCTGGACAGTTGAAAGGGGAAAGTGTGTGTGTGGACATATATGTATGAGTGCATGTTAAAATGTAACAGTCATGCAGCCTGCTGCAAATGACTCAGTAGAACAAATGGCTCAAGCAATCTAAATTTAATCTTAATTAATAAACAAATACATGTTATATTCACAAACAGAAATTCTTTTTAAATGCACTTGTGTCAAATAGTTCCTTTCCAGATGTTGAGCACAGCTAAACATTTTTCTAAGTAGAACCAAACTTGCCAAAGTGGACAGAATGACTACTTGAGTTTTTCATATAGCACCTTATACATGTAGCACTTGTTATCCGTTGGTGTGCATCCTTAGGAAAAGAGTTGCACTGATTAAAGTCTATGAACTATTTACGTTAGGGCATTTGAGACCATCACTCAGCTAGTGCGGTCTGTTACATAGCAACAGTCAGCAGCTGATGAAGATTTCTCAGATGAATTTACTTTGCAGTTGCAAATAACAGAAATTAGATATGCAGACATGTTAAGTAACAGACATAATAACTGTACCATATTCATTGACTGCAGTATGCACCCATGTATAAGGTAGGAGAAAGAGTAAAAGAGAAACATAGTGAAAAATAATACCACATGGCATATTTATTTTTATGTATTTATTACGTCTGTATTTATTTCCTCTGTTGTTGACTGGGTTGTTATTCTTTTCAGGTCATCCAATTTGGTATTCATACTGACTAGGGGAAATTTTGCCATGGTACTAGGGAATATCAGCTACTCTTTTGAGGACAGGAAGTGTGGTAATCTGGAGTTGCTAGGTGGTGCTGCAGGCCTGCTACTATAATTCTGGGAATCCCATAATGGAGAAGAATGCAGCAGAGCTGGAGAGAGGAGCAGGAGAAACCTTACTGAAGGAAGGGGAAGGGGATGTAATAACCATTTCAGAGCTGGTAGGCTGGAGACACAACTGCTGATAAATATGATGAGCCAGGCGCAGCCATAGGAAGGAGAAGAATCAAGGTGGTGACATGGAGGAGAGAGCGTTACAGGAAGAAGGAAGTGAAAGATTTAAATCACAACCAAGGGAAAACAATGGAGCTATTCTTGGCTGCTGAAGTAGCCAGTTTTCAGGGTTTACCTCTGCAACACTTCTTTGCCACAAGAAATAAGTTATACAGATGCAGCAAAGCAAGGAAGGATGTAAAAAGGAATTGATGGGGGCAAACAGTAGACGAGTGGTAAGAATAAAAAGTAAAAGTGGTGGCAGTTTCAATGCATATGCCATTACAGACAATATTATTTTGCCACTAGGAGTTAACATTAAAGACATAAAAGCATTTATTCATTTGGGAGATGAACATTTCTGTAATGTTGTTGTGTCTTTCGACTTTTCCCGGTTAGGGGTCACCCCAGCGGAACTCCATCCGTTAATGATTGGCAGTAGATTTTTTATGTGCCGAGTTGCCGGCCCTGACGCACAACCTTCAACGAAGGTATGCCCATTCACGCATGTCTCCACGCAGAAGATGCTCTAGCTGAGAATCGAACAGGACAACGTTTTACTGTGAGGCGACAACGCTACCGCAGCACCACCACCGCAGTTCTGAACATTTCTGTAAAGTGACATTTAAAAACTTTAACTTTCTGGAAAAATTTATGTCTGAGACTGAAAGAAGAAATGCAGAGCTTGAGATTACAGCTAAAAAAAGTAAGTAAATAAATGTGCAATTTAGGACTTCAGATATGGATAGGAATGAGTTTAAAATGTATTTTTTTTACTCTGCAATAAAGTATATGAAATAAGGAATATGTGGTGAAACAAATGTATGGACTGGGGGTTGGAAAATGTAACAGTGGTTGTTAAGGATGGGAAAATTCAACATATTTCAAATAAAATAATTGTGAATGATAGGAGTGGATTTGTTAGGTACTTTGGTCAACCAAAAGCATGTTATTTCTTTGGGGGTGAGACTCATTTAGTTCAAGACTACAACAATGATGTTGTGACTAATACAGGGAGAGGGGGCATACAGAAAAAAAAGTTAAGCCTTTTTATAGAAAATGTAAATAATTTGGACAGTTCTAGTTTGACTGCCCATACTAGAAATGGAAGGAGCAGATGAAGAGGAAAGCTCAGAAGAAAGACAAACAGTAGCAAATATTATTATAGACAGTGCTAAAAGATAAACTGGTATGGGGATGGAATACTGAAGGAAGGATAAACAATGAATAGGTACGTAAAGAAGAAATAATTCAAAGTGAGGTTATGGGGAGAGAAAAGATATACAATTTTAGATCCTGAAGACGAAGAAGAGGGAGAAATTGGGACAGGAGAAGAACAAGATAGTGAAAATCAATTGGTGGGAGACTTAGGAGAAGGAAAAAAATAAGATCTGGAAGTAAACACAAAAATAGGAAAAGGATGATATAGGAATTTTAGCATTAAATGTGAATGGCATTAGAAATCATATAAGAGGTTTGGCGGTGGATGGTGTAAAATAATGGATGTTTTTGCTTTTTAGATACTGGATGTAACAAAGAAGAAAAAGGAAAATAATACAGGCAGTATGGGAGGAGTGTTTGGTTGGTAGAAAATGAGACATGATCTGGAATAAGAATTCTGATAAAAATGAAAATATAAGATTTTTAGATGCAACAACAATGGTACAAAGAAGGTAAAGATATGTGATGAGAATGAGACAAAAATATGCAAGATTAATAGTGATTTATGCATATATTACTATGATGGAAAGAAAACAGTTGTTTGAAGAAATAAAAAAATATGTAAGCTAATATGCCTATAGTGATGGCAGGAGATTTTAAACTAACACAAGGAAAGAAAAAGGAAAAATAACACAGGATATTGAGATGTTAAGGGATTTAATATAAAAGTGGGAAAAAATAGAGAATTGACATATAAAAGGATTGTTAAGACTGAAAATGATTATATAATTTATTCTAAAGACGAAGGAAATAACTAGGGGAGTACAGATGACAGAGTTTTCGGATCATAGGGGCTAGAAGAGAGGAGGACAGTGAAATAATAAAGGAGGGAAAAGGAAGTTTAAAAAGGAGGTAGAAATGGTAAAAGGGAAATCTTATGGAAAGACCATATGACGATGAGATTGTTTTATAAAAATTAGACACTTTGATGCATAATGTATAAATAGAAGTGTACAAAATATATTTAGAAGTGGAAGGAATAATACAAAAATAAGGCGAATTATACAAAAATATATAAAGATGCTTTATGGAATTATGATAAACAGATAGAAAAAGGAAGTGACAAAATAAAAGAAATAGAAATTAAGCTGTATGAAAAGCATACATAAATACATACATACAAATATTTCAAGCACAGGCATTAATGTCCTTCTAGCTTGCCAACATATCAAAACTCGTGTTCCCATAATAGGTGTCCAAGCTGATCTTAAAAATATCTAAACTAGTACTCGCTTTAATGTAATTTGGTAGTCTGTTCCATGCATCAGCTATTCTGTCAGAGGACCAATTAGTGCACTTCTCATTCGTATAGAATAGGAATAGATTGTCTGATGATTCTATAATACTTTTTGATAACCCCAAACATTCCCAGAGGTAGTTGTCTCTAAATGTCCTATATACCAGTATAAGATCATCTCTTAGATATCTGTAAGAGACACTGTACAAGTTCAGATATTTTAATCTTTCATAATAACGTAAATTTTCACATCCATGGATGCCCTTGGTATATTTCTGCTGTACTCTTTCCAGTTTACTCATGTTTGTTTTCTTATACAGTTTCCATATTATTATTCCATACTCAAGTTTGGGTCTAATGTAACTAACAAACAATTACTTCATAATTTTTGATTTCCTAGACTTTATAAATCTTGTTATACAACTTAAACTTATATATCTATCATTAACCAATTGGTTCATATGATTAGAAAAACTCATAACTGGATCTACCCATATACCCAGGTCCTTAAACGAGTCTACAGTTTCAATCAGTGTGCTGTATTAAATATTCACCTTTCAATTTATGTCTCTCAAATCTCATATGCTTATTTTTTTATGTATTTATCAGCATATTATTTTCCTGTGCCCAAATGGTCACTAGAACAAATTTTTGTACATAGGGAAAGTTTTTTTCTGAAATGAAAGAAACAGGTGGTTTCCTCTTATTTAGTAAAAGATGTAGAAATGAGAGAAGTATGGATGGATGCTATCTTAGATAGCAAATGAGATATAAAATACAAACAAGATGATATTATAGAGGTGGCATAAAATGTTGTAGTGAACATGCATGAAAAAATGAATGGATAGGCAAGAAAAATAGAAAGTGAAGAACTTTCAAAAAATATATATTTTTTTCAAAATGATGGCATAATAGAAGGAATAGAATAGGTAATAATAGAATGTAAGAAGGGGTCTGTGCCAGGAATAGATGTCATACATTATGATGAGTACTGTAAGCTAACAAAGATGAAAGAGAAGTTTTATTTAAATATTAATGAAGGAAGAAAGGTCAGATGGAAGAAGGGATATGTGGTGTACTGATTCAATTTATATGGGATATGGAAATGAAATAAAGGATATAAAACATTGGAAGACCATTACACTAGGAAATATTAATTATAAAATATTTATAAAAATTTTACAAAAAGGGAGGGAAAACATATTGGATGTGTTAGTAGAAGGAATGTATAGTATAAAATGAGAAGTGGTGAAAGAAATGTTCATTGTAGTAAAAGATAAAGAAATAAGACTGATAACACATGATGCAGTTAAAGCATTTGATAAAGTGAGCCAAGAAGCAATGTGGCAGATTTTAGAGGCATATGGCATAGGGGAGAAATAATAATGTAATAAAGAAATTTTATAAAAATGAATTGATACAAGTTATGACAAAATGGATGGATTGGAAAAATAAGTGCTAAGGGAGGAGTAAAACAGGGATGCCTGAGGAACATGTGCTTAGAAGTATTAGAAATGAATGCAGTAGCAGAGAATGCATGTATAAAATGGCAGAGGCAAGATGTGAGGTGGTAGAAAATGTTGCATTATCAATATGTATGCCATATTTAGATGATTTAGTTCTAATGATGAAAAACAAGGGATGGATAACCAAAGCTGTAATAAGGATTAAAAAGTTGTTAAATGGCTGGTCTGCAGTTTAAAAAAATAAGTATAAGGGATTTGGTGAGATAGAAAAACATAAATGGAATGGAATATATTTCACACAAAAGGAAAGTTGCTATGTCCTTAGGATTTAGTTTGCCTGACATCTGGTGAGTATGAACGTATAATGAATCAATGAAGGCAGATACTAGAAGAAATAAATGTTATCTTGGTAGAAAAGTTTTTACTTATCATTTCAGAAAAAGACATCTTTGCTGAATATTTATATATTAGCATATTTACAGGGGGAATATGTAGTGTCCTACTTAAATGGAAAAATACTTAGTAGATATTTTTAGCTTCATGTGGAGCTCAAGACTAAACCTGGTGAGAAGAAGAATAATATATAATTAAAAAAAGGTGATTTGAATTTTAAAATTTAAGTGGTGCATTTAGCATTTATGCATTTATTTTGGTTAATGAGAAAGGTAAAAGGAAATGATAGGGCATTATAGAAAAAATATAAAAATGTATGGGAAGAAAAACAGGAGAAAGGACAAAAAGGACAGGATGGAAAAAAACGAAGATGACAAAAATAAAATTATGGAAGTGAAAAGTAAGTGAGGTTGACAGGAAGTGAAAAGAACAGTACAATATGATTTTAGATTTGCGTGTGTGTGTGTGTGTGTGTGTGTGTGTGTGTGTGTGTGTGTGTGTGTGTGTGTGTGTGTGTGTGTGTGTGTGTGTATCCATGGAGGGAATTAAAAGAAGACACAAAATGGCAATAAAAGGCAGAATAAAGAGGTTTGTATTTTTTTGGAAGCAGGAGATTTTTTGTGGAGTACTCTAGACACGTTACCGTTGAAAGGGAATATGAAATATAAGGTGCTAGAGGAAAGAAAATGTGCTGCCTGTAGTGAAGGAAAAACAACAAAACATTAGGCCTGATCCTAACAGACTTGCTGTCAGTACAAGTGACCACTTTCACGGAAAGCAGGCTGTCAGTAGGTCTTTTGGAATATGGTCCATGTAGTAAGCCTATTTATAGATAGACCTTACACCGAAGTAAGTCACTTACGCTGATAGCAGGTCTTTTGGAATCAGGGAGGACTTACACTGAGAGTAACTTCAATGAAATCTAGCCCACTATGTTTTGGATTTCAAAAAGAATAAGTATGAATATAAGAAATGAGTGTGTAAAGTGATTTAAAGCTTTTTTTAAATATGGCAGAAAATAATCCAAGGCTTTTGACATGGTTGATCACAAAATGCTTATAAATACCTTGAAGGCCTTCTCCTTAAACAACCATGCACTCCAGTGGTTTCAATCCTACCTGCAGGGCAGGCAAGAGGCAGTCCTATGGCAGGACAAGCTATCATCTCGCCTACCCATCACATTAGGGGTCCTCCAGGGCTCAATACTAGGACCCCTTTTTTTCTTTATCTTTATCAACGACCTTCATTCAGTCATCCCAGATGCCACCTGCAGTGACTCCACCTTGATTTGTTCTGACACCTCACCAGCTACTTTATTCACATTAACCCAAAATACCTTCAGTACAGTGGAAAAATGGCTCTCCAATCAACATCTAATCCTAAACCCCAATAAAACTAAGCTGCACCTCTTCTCCCTCACATGCAGAACCCCCCCCCCCACCATCCTTCAACATAACCACTAACAATGGCACTATCATCTCCCCAGAAGCCCAAACTAAACTACAGGGTGTCGTAATTTATAACACCCTGAAGTTTGATGCACATATCAATCAAACTATCAAAACCATTAATAGAAAAATTGACTCTCTTTACAGAATCAAACATTTCCTTACCCCACTTGCTAGAACTGCAGTTGCCTGTTCCCATCTACTATCAGCTCTTCTCTACGCCTCACCTCTATTCTCCAACTTAAACAAAATAGAACTTAATAAACTATCATCCTGCTATAACCACATTGCCAGAGTTGCTACTGGCACAGCCTACCGGCCACATTACTGTGACAGCCTAAATCACCTAGAATGGCTGGAACTGCCTAGCCTCCTGCAGTTCAACCAGCTAATAGTGCCGCATAAAGTCCTTTACCAACCAGAAAATACACCTGCACTAAAAAATATTATCAGCTCCTACACCAGTACCTGGCCACTGCGATCATCCACTAGACTCCTAGTTCAAACATACAAATCCAACTACTTAGCTTGGGACTCTCTGTTTGCCAACTCTGTTGGAAAAACATGGAACAGACTCCCAGCTGACTTGACCCTAGAACCCTCACTAACTCAATTCAAAAACAAACTCAAGAAATACTTCAAAACTCATTGGTTATGTCCTTGCACTAACCCCGACTAGTGACCTCTCTATTACTTAGGTGCCTTACCTTCAACTACATCTAACTTTTTTCTACCACATCATTTCAGGAAGGGTCAATTGTATAACTACTGCTCAATGTGTCTTAAACCTGAATGTAATGTTATGTATATACAACTTTGAAAATAATGTTATGTTTTGTAAAGTGTTTTATAATAAGTTAGTACTATATGTGCTAAATGCTGGTATTGCTTATGACTGTAATCTGCTTGAATCTAGCATTTACTAAATGTTCAATGTGTATTATTATCTTGGAGCTTTTCTCCCCAAGCCTCCACTGAAAATGGACATGTCAACAAATGTAAAATAAATAAAAATAAAATAAATAAAATAAATGCGTGTAAATATTAATAAAATATCCCTACTCTTTGGGTGACTTTTTGTGAATTGGTCACTAGATGAGAAATAGAGCTGTTACTGGTGATCACTGAATCTAAGATGGAGGCTGTGAGTGGAGATAAGATGTAGAAGGAAAAAATGTAAAGCACAATTCAGAATGAAAATATGCTTTGGAGGTATATATCTCAACATCACAAGTCTGCGTGACACTGTTTTTGAAAAAAAAAAAAATGATGGATGAAGCAGAACCAGGAGAATCAATGGCCATGCAGTGGAGTGATATAATGGCCAAAATATCTGGCAATGAGGAGACGACAGAAAGACCAAAGGATGCTGTAAACAGAGACATCATGTCTGCTGTAAACAATGGTGTAGATACAGAGGCATCATGTCTGATCAGTGGAGTAATTGGTTTTAAGATTATGCTTTGTGTTAGGCTGTGAGAAGATAGATATCGACAGCAGTATTTCCAGAGTACAAAATACACAGCAACATTACAAGGTTCCACTGAAAGATTTCAGAAAGAAAAAGATATGCAGGTGTAGTTAAGACAGACTGGAGCTGATGACAGCTGGATGAAAAGGCCTGTCATAAGTGTGAAAACAAAGGATGAACAACAAATAAACAAGTACTTTGTTTTAGACAATGTTGTCTTGCCATTCAGATTTATTTTGTGTGATACTAAGGTTTTGATACATGTAGAAAATTAACTTTATTGTAAAATCATTTTAAACCATTTGCATTAGCAGAAAAATGTTTTAATAAATATGAAAGGAGAAATAATATGTCTCTTTGGAAGGACTATGCTTATCAAAATTTAAATTGCAGTTAAAAAAAGTGCTGTAGCAATTTAAATTTTTGTTTTGATTGGCATAAATTAATGAAAAAAGGCAAAGTGAGAAAACAAGGGAGATAAACAGCTTTTTTTCTGCAAGGAAAGGTAGAAGAGAATTATGAAAAGATGGGGTCGGGTTAGGGGTTGTAGAAGCACGAGGTGAAAATATAGAAAAAGATGGAGGAAGCCCAAAAACTAATAAATGAAAAAGCAACACATCTAGAGATGAAAAACAGGTTTGGTGTATTAGAAACGCAAAATGGAGAGATGTGAGCAGTGAGTCAGAAAAAGGTGAAAGATTTGAGTGTGAAAAGGTGAAGAGGAAAAAAAGAAGGCCAGAAGATGAACTGAAAAAAAAATGCCAGAAAGGGAAATATTAATTTAAGATTTCCATCACTGAATGAGAGTAGTATGAAAAGTGATATTAAATTAAAGTATCTGAATGGTGTGAAAACATGGATGCAGAGCAAAATTGTTTGTTTGATATAAGATGTATACATGAAAGGAAAAGGGTGGAATTTTAGATGATGTGAAAAAGAAAGGTGGTGTGGATTATAGGGAGTGATACATGCTCAGGTATTCCAGAATTACTGAAAAATAAAAAATATTAAAATATTTGATATAATGGTGGAAGTAAGTTTTAGTGGGTGATAAAAAGATGCAGAAAGTATTTAGAACAGTTTTGTATGCGTAAACAAATGCAAATGAAAGAAAAATGGTTGAGGACATTTAACGTTATGTGATAATAAATATGTCTGTTATAGTGGTGCAAGACTTAAATTGTAATTTCAGATGGAAAGAGGAAATAGCACAAGATGTAAAAAGGATGAAACGGTACTAAATAATGGTAGCTTAAGAATAGGTAAAGGGAGAGAACATGCTTACAAGAGAGGATTCCTTAAAATAGAGATTGATTATATATTGTTTACTGATGATATGAAAGAAGGAAAGCTAGAACTAGAGAAGCAAAGTTTTCAGATCATAGGATTATATGGTCAATATTAGTTGTTATATGGTCAATATTAGTTGTTATATGGTCAATATTAGTTCAGAATGAAAATATGATCAAGAAGGAAAAGGGCTGGAAAGGCTGACATGAAAAATTGCAGGAATGAATGAATGTCTTAAAAAGAAGGGAAGCAATTGTAGGAAGATCATACAACAGTGCCCTTTTCTGGCAGTCTGACAAAGTGATGAATGCTGTCTAAAGAAACATTTAAAATATATTTAAAACTATCGATACAGAGCAAAGGAAGAAGGAAAAATGACATGTAGTGCTTTAAAAGAAATGTGTGAAAAAATAGTAGAGACAAAGGCAGGGCAAGTCTTGAAGTAGAAAAGAAATTATATAAATATAATAAAGAAAATTTTGAAAGAACGGGAAAAGAAGTTGTTTCCCTAGTTTAGGTATGAAAGTGAGATATAATGGGAGAGAAAAATGTAATGAAGGATAAAAAGGACAGTTGCAATATTAACAAGAGTAAATTATGACTATAGTTGAAAGGTATGTACAGAATATATATATATATATATATATATATATATATATATATATATATATACTATGAGAAAATAATGTAAGAACGTGTGTATGGAAAGTAAAGAAAATGAAAAAGATGTAGTGAATAAATAGAAAAGAAAAGAATAAAGAGAAAAGAGTTAATGATGCTATAAAGGAAGGTAAAAAGTCCAAGCTGGGTCCAGATGGATGAGGGTATACGTTTTATAAAGAAATGCTGGATAATGACAATGATGTGTTTCTGGAAATATTGAATGGATCCATGAAGGAAGGTATAAAAGAAAAGAACTGTAAAGGTGTTATAACCTTTATGTGGAAAATGGAGGCAAAGGAATAAAAAAGGAGACCAGTTAGATGGTAAATCCATCCAACAACAATGGCTTTTTCCCCATTTTTGCACATGAGGTCAGGGTGATATTTATGAAGATTATTCATAAAAGAATGACTGCAATCTTGAAAGAAGAACTGTTTAAGGGGGTGTATGGACTTAATAGGAAAAATATTAATGATGGCTAAAAAAGTGGTTTTTGAGTATGTAGATATGAGGGAAGGAAAAGTAACTGTATGTGATATTGCTATGATATTTGGTAGTATTGATATTGAGGAAATGTTGAACATTTTAAAAGAAAATAAGGTGAGAGAGAGAGAAAAGGAAGGATTGTCTGCATAATTTATAACATTTTTGTGTGTCTGTGATGGTGAGGGGATGGATAGGAAAAAAGATACATCCGGGAAGAGCATGTGGCTTTTGTGATGGTAACAAATGCAGTTATCCAAGCATGCAGATCAAGGTTAGATTGTGGCAGATGGGAACATAAGGAAGGGATAAAGGTAATAATAATGTTAACATATGCAGATGATGTGGTTTTAGTAGCCAAGATCAAGCATTATATGAAATAGCTTATTCTCAGAACTAATAGATTTTGCAGACAGTAAGTTTGCAGTTAAGTAAGTCAAAAAGTGAACAGTTTGGAGAAGTGGTAAGAATTTATTTTACCACAAGTGATAAAGATGTAGTAGGGGGAAAGTTTGTAAGGGGAGAAATACCAATTAAACAATGGAGAGAAGTTCTAAAACAGTACAAAAGTTAACAGATTGGTGGAAAGTATTGCATTAGTCCCTAATGAAAATCTACTAAACACATTTATTTTAGGAAACCTAACCAGCATGCTTGTGTATATAGCTATGTGTTCAGTATGTTCTTCCTATTATATAGGTAAGACTGAAAGACAGTTTAGGCAAAGGATATATTCTCACATGTATCGTATTAAAAGAAAGGATACAAAAAATGCACTGTTTAGGCACACTTAAATTTGGTGTGGAACATACTTTTAAATTTGCGATTTTAGAAACAGTTAAAAATAATCCCAAAGGAGGGAATTTTAAGAGTTTATTAGCTTATAGGGAATTATGGTGGCAGTTGTTGACCAACGCTACAACACCACCAGGCATTAATGATTACATATCAGTAAAACCACTGCTAATGCTAGACAGATAATCATATTATATTTATATATGCATATATAAAGGTTTTTACAATAATAATTTTTTGTATTTATAAACATTATGAGCATCTTAATTTATTGTAGAAATGCATAGCATTAGTTTTTATGAATCAAACAATTTTTTAGTTGTTTAGATTATACAGCTTTAAGAAAGACCAGTTTTGGTGCCAAATCAGGCATTTAAATGGAGTTTGTATATCATTATGAATTTGTTCTGATGAAGCTCGCATTGACGAGTGAAAGCGCTTAACTTTTCATGTTTTACATTAAATTTGTTATTTTATCAAGTGGTTCCAGTGGATTTACTACTTTGGTACTTTGCTGACCGTTGTATGTCAGTGGCAGCGTACAGCGTTTGTGATTGCTGTAGTACTTTTTGACATTTTGGTTAGTTCAAATGCTTTTCTGGAGTTGTATTTTAGGAAACCTAGTATATGTAACTGGTGCGTACATGTTTCCAAACTGCATGGAAAGTGAATTGTTGGGTAACTTTTTTGTGTGGGGAACAAAGTTAAATCCAATTAAAAGAAAGATGTTTTTTAATGTAAAATAATTTTGTTTTGGGTGTTAAAAAGGTTCTGAAAACAAGGACCATACTTGGAAATTTATTTGAAAAATATAAATGTATGTAGATGGATAGGGTAAGAAAAAGAAAATATTAATAAAAGGTTTGGAAGGGAAGGACTATGAAAGTAAAATCAAGACATGGAAAATTAATACAAATGAACTGGGAATATAAATGAAAGCAAACTTTTGCACTGATCTTTGGGAAATGTCTGTGGGGGTAAATAGAAGAAAACAATTAGGAAAAGGTGGGAATGGTGATTTTCTGTGGCAGTTACTACTGGATAAACTGCCAGTGAAAATTAATATGAAATATAGAATGATAGAAGAGTGAGCTGTAATACTTGTAATACTGAAGAAACATCATAACTTTCTTTTTGGATTGTAAGAAAAATTAAGGTTTTTGGATATTATCCAAACATTTTTATGACTGGAAGGTATTAAATGGTGCTGTATGGCAAATATAAGGTTGGGAGTGAAAAAGAATTTGAAATATGGGATATTCATTGATATTTGGTATTTAAGGAAAAGCAGATATGAACAATTGTTCTAATACAAAAATGATAATGAGGATGTTATATGTGATATAAGCAAATGGTTATGGTAAAAATGGGTGATAGATGAAATGGTTGTTAAATGTATTTAGAAAACTGAATATTTAATGTGTTTTATTAAGATGTATAATGTTTGATAGAAAGTAAAATACAATGAATGTATAAATAATGAAAAAAGATGGAAGAGTAATAAAGCAAACCTACTCGTTTTTCATAGTGCCATGATATCGTCTACATCCACCTGAGCTGCCAACAACTCCTGTAGATGGGGCATAGACTTAACATCTCATCCATAGGACAGCACCCTCAGGCATAAAACACCCCTTATGGTCCACTGAAATGTCGATAATGGGAAATTAGTCCAAGGACTTTGTGTGGGAATTGACCCCGCAGTCTTTTCATCTTGTAATACCAAAGGAACATGTGCTACTAGATCTATAATGAGAGCTAACATGACAAGAGAACATATTGAATAAGACCCCATGAGTTTTTAATATCATGCAGTACAAGATGCACTTTTATAACAACCAGGAATATAGGAGTCAAGAAAGTAAAGTTATTTAGGTCTCAAATGACAGTGGGAAAAGACAAAAACAAATTAAATAGTTGCATATTTGTGCAGCAAACTAAAATGCTGTGACTTTGCAATGCCATATTTGTTTTGCAGCATCACACAAGTCCTATGCAAAAACTGAGCAAATTTCTTATTCATGATGTATAAATAATTCTGTTAACTGAGACAGCTTGTCTATGACTAGACTTCTGTCCAGCTATACTGTTAACATACCTTTTTGAACTTTTAAAGAAAACAATGCAAATTAAAACTTTTAGGAAACTGAAAAGTCTGTATAATCTTGTTTAGGCTAATACAATGATGGATTATCTTATTCATATTATAGGAAACTCTGGTCTTCCTTTTCTGGTAATTTCATAAAGATATGGCTGTAATTGTTCCTTCCTTGTTTTCAGAACCAACTGCCTACATGGTAGGAAGGGATACACAAGGGTTTTGATATTGTGTGCTACTGTGCTTAACAGAAAATCTTTGGGTGCTATAGTTGTGATGACTCAACCCTCTGCATTACAAGAGATACAATACAAATGTCCTGTTTATTCATGCCAAGTCTGCCAAGCCACATAAAGTGTTACTTTCAAAATACTTAAATTTAAAGGAAAGAAGCTATATATATATATATATATATATATATATATATATATATATATATATATATATATGGGTCTACTTCAGTTGGTCAAAGTTTCAGTACTTTGAAACCCACTTGTGCGAGACTACTTGTTTGAAGTACTGAAACTTCGAAAACTGAGTATGGAGATCACAATGCAGCGCGGAATCAGAATATTCCCTTTTCTTTGCTGTAGTGTGATCTTGGAGTTGGTTTATTTAAGTAGGGGGAGTGTGGGGGGCACAGCCCCCCACATGAGGATGCAGGGGGGCTTGCCCCCCTGCAAAATATTTTTGTTTTCTGTGTTTTTTTTTTTTTTTAGCCAGCTGATCCAGCGACTAGACTTCAGCAAAAGTGCACTTTCGTTGAAATGCACTTTTGCTGAATTGGGCATCTGTGTTTCTTTTTCGAAGTAATGAAATTTCGACAAAGATAAGTAGATCCATATAGATATATATATATATATATATATATATACATATACCATAACGTTTCTTTTATAGTGTAATAAAGTTGCAGACGTTTTTGCATTACACATCACAGTTCTTCTCTACTGTCAGGTTTGAGAGAGTCGCACTATCACAGCACCTTCCATACTTTCAGGAATCCCCAGTCCTAATGATCCTTTATATTTATGTGTCTAAAGCAGTACAGTAGTGAAGGGCCTTCTTAGCCTGTTTTGTAGTCTTGGTTTCTGGGCTGTTTTAACAGATCTGAAGTTATTTTGGTACATTCATTCATTACATCTCTCAAAGGGATGTTTTGCTAACAAGGCTCTTTAAAAATTCAGTACAGCAGGATAGCATAAAAAACCATCATAGTGCTAAGAATTCATTGCCTGTGGCCATGTTTAAATATTCATCATTAATCTCTTTGATGGGAGCTCATTCACGTGTTTGCAGTACTCTTTTGTTTTTATATCTGCAATAAGTGCATGGCTCCATTGGTTAGTGCAGGCCTGTTATCCCAGTGTGGCATCACCTTTACCCAAATCACATGCTTATCCCACATGACATAGTTTCACAGTGTGTCACGTCACATAATGGATTTATTCTCTTACAAAGAACAGGTTTCAGGGCTTCTTGGTAATTATTATTGCTACTGTATCTGTGAATGTTTCAGATGCATACCATAACAATGAAAAAGAAATCATGCAGTTTGACAGAAAAAAGAGCAGTGTGCTTATTAAGTAACACCAAATGTGTACTCTGAGGATACATGCAAGTAATATTCATCTGGGTCAAGTCTGATTTATGTTTCAAAGGCAGAAATTTCAAAAGCAAGCATGCGACTAGGACATTTAGCAAACCATAATGCATTGGGTCATATATTGAATACAGACCTTGCTGAAAAAAATTATAAGAAAAGGAAGATGGGTTAGTTAAACATGTTCATTTACAGTGATAGTTATTTTCATTAACCATTTTCAGATTACTTAACAGAATCAAACATTATCAAAATTAAAAAATATATATATGAAAGAAGAAGTTGCCTTTTGCATGCACAAATTACAGAATCACAGAACTGATGTTATGTACACTCATATATATGGACTCCTTACTATATTTTATGAAAAGGATCATGCTGTATGGCATTGTTTAGCAAACAGGGTGGTAACTAACAAGCTGCTGGAATTTTGCTGAACTGATTTTTATTATGAAGCAAACTAGTTCAGGTTTAAGGGATGTGATATTTATTATTCTGTACTAATAAGGGAGAGCTGGAGACAGTGAATGAGGACAACACATTTTTATCACATTCCTAGATATCATCACGTGATGTCATGGAATTTCAGATTGGTCTGTATCCCCTTCACCTTTCTCTAAAGTCATTAAAATCACTGAGGGCTATCTTATGCTCTCTGCTGATGACTTCTTTTGTTTCAACCTGCATGATTTCATTGTAGTCACAACACTGCCATTGTTCTCAGGGAATTGTGTAGCCTGCAAGTGGTTTTGGGTAAATGGCTTAGTAGAAGTGCGTACTGATCTGTCAGCTACTAAATCATTTTCTTATCTTTCAATCCGCTTACCCTGTCTGTCGTAGGATGTTCTTGATTAGTTTTAAGTTCTTTTCTCCAGTACCTGGTACATTAAAACTGGAAATGTCTATTATTTTTATTATCCCTACAGGATTGGACGGTTTGGGTGTTGGCAGTTTATTCTGTCTCCATATGTGTCCTGAAATTTAAAAGAGCACAACCTGGGCATTCTGCCTTAAATTTTAGCAAGCAGAAATGCTTTCTGCTCACTCTTTATTTCTGTAATCACTTCCTGTTTGAACAAGGAAACTTCCCTGAATTTCTAGATTCCATTTCCGATCAGGAGTCACATCTAATAATGCTCAGTGGTAAGTAATTATCTCTGAATGTTAGCACAGATAATTTAGGCTATGAACTACTAAGCGAGATGCTTTCTATAGTTCAGGATATGATTCCCTCAGCGTTCACTTGTTTACTTTAGAGCTCTCAGACACTTAGCCAGACAGGGCTCTGGGCCAGTCGGAAAATTGGGCTAGGCTCCTCAGTGGTGTCCTTGACCACAAGTCTTGTAACTACCGATGATATAATATTTGTTATTGCCGTAACATTTCATAAGTGTTGTGCTTTCATCTCTTGGTTACAGTTATCATTATAGGTGTTGTATATAATAAAGCTCAAAGGTGAGTCTCCATGTCTTTAGTCCTGCAGTGAGTAAAACTATCTACAGGTTGACAAGCCGGTAGATACTACATTCTGCCATGGAAATGAAATATCCTTCATAGTTTTATTCACTTTTTATTACCTAAACTATCTTACACATGTCCACATGCTATACTCTTTACCTGACTTTAGCTTTAAGGATAGGCATAGTTATAAATTTTTCATTGTGGCCAGAAGAATCACAGCAGGCAGGAGTCTTCTCTGTACTTCACATATACATATACCCATTTCTTTTCATGCATACAAATACTAGACCTCCTCCATGCATGTGCATATTTATTTTATTTTACATTTGTTGACCGGGATAGTCCGACTGGATGCATGACCATTTTCAGTGGAGGCTCGGGGATAAAAGCTCCAACAGAAACAATAAAAACATGTTACAAATATAATATTGACACAGATTACATAAGCAAACAAGAAAATAACAGGTTCAACAGGTTGGAGTTAAACCCTGGTGAAAGTCAGGGGTAAATTAAACAGTAAGCTGATTAATAGATTTTACACATTCTAGATGAGAGTTAGCCAGGCTTGATACAATGGATAGCCAGTTTAGTGTCAGATGTTGTTTGAGTCTGGTTTTAAATTGACCAAGGGAGGAGAGTAAAGTAATATCACCTGGAAGTGAGTTCCAAGATCTGCCTACAGAGTTTGCAAAGAGAGAGTCACCAACTGCATTGTTAATTCTGCTTATCTGAATTACTAGTCTTTTAGAGGATCGAAGCAGTCATGGATTGTTATAGGGGGTGATAAGATTTTTAAGTGCAGGAGTATTGTCCGGATTATAAAGGATTTTATAAGTCGTGATCAGTTGGTTGTACTGGATTAGACTGGGTAGTTCAAGCCACACAAGCTGATTAAGATTGATGCAGTGGTGTGTCTTAAAAGGCAGCCCAGTGGCAAACCTGGCAATGTGCTTATAGCAGGTTGAGTGTTTGTTAAGTACAGTCTTGTTTAGATTAGAGAGCAGAGGGGATACATACAGAAGTGTTGAAAGAAGGTGAGAGCGAGCTATGGCAATTTTGGCTGGATGAGTTAGGAAGGCTTTTATTCTGTAAAATGACCCTAGTTTTTTATTGATGGTTTTCATCATTTGGTTTATATGTAGGTTGAATTTTAGATTATCTATAATGACACCTAATAGTTTTGTAGAGGGGGGCGGGGGAGATTATTGTGCCATCATTTGCATTTATGGCAAAGGTAAAAGCAGTAGACCTTTGTGCTGGTGAGAATAACAACATTTTAGTTTTTTGGGATTTAGTATCAAATGACGTTCAGAGAGCCAGTTTTCAATAGTGTTAAAGGTAGACTGGGTAGCAGACCATAAGTCTGTTGGAGATGGGGCCGATCAGATCAGGGTAGAGTCGTCAGCATATTGGATACAGCTGGCTTTTGGGATGACAGTATACAGGTCGTTAATGAAGCTGGAAAACAGCAGGGACCCCAGTATAGAGCCTTGTGGTACTCCGAGGGTGTTGGGTAGTAGGTTGGAGAGTTTGTTCTACCAAAGAACAGCCTGCTGCTTCCCATTCAGGTAGGATTTAAACCATTGAAGGGCTTTAGTAGCTAGAGAGAATATTTTTAGGGTGTGTATTAAAAGTTGGTGATCAACCATGTCGAATGCCTTGGAAATATCCAAGAATAGGGCGGAGGATATGTGATTGTTATTACAGTTATGGTTTATGGTGTTGGTAAAAGCTAGTAGGGCTGAAGTAGTGCTGTGGTGCGGACGGAAGCCATGTTGGTTATCTGTCATAAGGTGATTCTGGATTAGGTGGTGCATGAGTTGTCTGTGGATACATTTTTCCATAATCTTTGCAAGTGGAGAGACTATAGCTATTGGTCTGTAATTAGAGAATTTGGTAGAGCTGCCTCCTTTATGAAGTGGGATTATGTAGGATGTTTTCCAGGGTGGGAATTCTAGCTTCTGCTATGGTTCATTTAATTAGTATTGATACTGGGTAAGCAATAGCATTAGCTGATGTTTAAAGGTACCTGGGAGTTGATCAGCAGTGTGTGTGGTGGGCTTCAATTTTTTGATCAAGGTATGGATAAGTGACGTGGACACTGGTTGGAAGCTGAATGAGAGTAGGTTCGTAGGGGTGGTACTTTCAGGGCCAGGGTAGCTAGAAAGTAATTGGCTAGCTGGGGCTTGAATTGTCTCAGTAAAGAATTGGTTAAAACTATCTGAAACTTCCTCTGGGGGGTTTATCAATAGTAACAGCGGAGATAGGGGTAGACATTTGTCCAGGATGGAGTAGATTATTCAAACCTGCCCAAAACTTCTGAGGGCTGTTTTGATTTACTGTCTATAAATTACAGCAGTATTGTTTTTTGTCTTGTAAAATAGATTTTTTTAGTTTCATTTCTAGATTGCCTGTATTTAATTTGATCTTGGGGGTCTTTAGTAGCGCGTCATAAAGCCCATAATTTGTTTCTAGTGGTAATTTTGAGTCTAGACTCTTTAGAAAGCCATGGAGCAGTTTTTGCTTTTGTTCTCTTTGAATGAGCAGGTGCATGCAGATCTAGGATCTCAAGAAATTTGTTATTAAAGTAAACAACTGCCTCCTCAAGGGGAGGTGTTTGTAACTGCCTCCCTCAGGGGGTGTTTGTTTAGTGTACACTGCTCCCTCAAGGGGAGGTGTTTTAGTGCCTCCTCAAGGGGAGGTGTTTAAGAATAGACCAGTTACATGAGTTAAGTTACTGTTGGAATTTGGCAGGGTCAAAGTCTTTTTTTGTTTCTAACTTTTCTGAGTAAGGGTTGTTTGGGATTAATGGCTTTTTGCTTAATTATATAAATGAGAAGGTGATCGCTTAGGTCATCGGGGAGGGTACTAGCGGTGTACAGTTGGGGGTGACTGTTTATGAGTATCCAGTCAAGTATGCTTTCTTTTTGGTTGGGTTTACCTAACTTGATAGGGGTGGTTATGATTTGTGTAAATGCATGCAGATTAATATGGATAGATTGGGATTCTGAGGAACAGGTGCCAGAGTCTATGTTAAAATCTCCAAGTAGTAGGGCTTCTTGGGGGTAATGACATGATAGCCAGTGCAGGGTACATGTACACACACACACACACACACACACACACACACACACACACACACACACACACACACACACACACACACACACACACACACACACACAGTGCAGGTGTTCATAACCAACTAACTCATAACAAGAAGCGTTTATACTACTGTACTACTTGTATCAGTAATTAAAGAAACTGTCTCATTCACATTAAAACAAACTCACTTCACACATAAAATATACACTCTGTAGAAGACGTTTTTTGATTTTATTCAACAACTAATAGTTTAGCACTTTCATCCAGGTACAGGACTTTATAACTGAATACAACTTGCGGACACACACACTTGTGCGCACACCACCATTTATATAGATAGATGATCATGTGACTTCTGTTGGTGTTAAGATTTAAAGGCAACAGATGAAAAATCATATTTAAACTTAATAAAAATTTAAATATAAACAATCAAATAAGAAAATGAAAAAAATAATAATAATAAACATTCTTTAAAATATCGCAAAATCACAATGTTGTGGTTAAAATATCAGGCCACTAATATAAAAAAATGATATAACTTTGGGGCTGTCATTTTTAAGATGCTGCTAATTGAAATATGGTCATTCAGCATTAAGAGTATTCCAGTCTAAACGCCAAGTGAGTTCTCTAACTTCATTTCTTAACTCCAGTATCAGACCCCTGGAGTCAAATGGTACATCTATCAAGATGCAAAACAAATATCCACCTGTGTTACATTCTAACATGTCAATAAAGAAAAACACAAGAAAAAGTGGAGTCACTGAATCCTTTGCATGAACCTTTAATACCACAAGTTAAGCGCTTTCAGCAAAAAACTTTGGCCTTCTTCAGAACAAACAACTCAGTGAATACAACCCTCTTATATAAAATGGTTAGAAATCTTAACCAATCACATCTCAATTTCAATTAATAAATTACAAAAAACATTTACCTGAAACCATTCACTTAAAAAATAACATAAACAATTCAAGTAAAAAATGGGGGGGGGGCAACCACATAACATTAAATAAATAAATAAAATGTTAACATAAAACATTTAAAATGTACATTCTATTTGCATTTGTTGTAATATTCCTTTCTTTTTAGGACTTAATTAACTCCATTGTTCACACCTGGTGCCCTACATGCATCCAACAAACTCTGCCCTGTAAATTCCCTATAATCAAGATCCGCATCTCTGTCTCCATTAAAGTCCTGGGGAACATGATCAATAACCCTACAGCAAAATTTAACTCCATTCTTGTCACCTGCACATGTAAGGGTGTGCTTATAAAGGGCATTATCAAAGTTATTCTTTCTAATGGCATAATAATGTTCATATATTCTATTTTTTAATTGTGTGTTGGTCTTTCCAGTATAGAAAGATGAACAATCGGAACATTTAGCTATGTATATCACGCAGGTGGATTTACAACTGAAGTTGCCAGGAACCTTTGATTCTCTTCTTTGGTTGCAAACTTCAAAATATGCCCCTTCGGAAATGTATTTGCAAAAATTGCAACTTTTACACTTAAAAGTCCCTCCACTTTTACTAACCCCTTATTATGTCCACTTTCGAACATTTCCTTGAAATTCTTAGCTCTTTTGTTTACAAAAAGGGGTGCTTCTCCTACAACTGCCCTTAAGTCACTGTTAGACGCTAAAATTCTCCAATTATTGGATATAATGTCCTTAATTTCTTTACTATCTATGGTGAACGTAAGCAACATAGAAGTAACCCAATCTTGATCACTTTGTGTGTTACGTCTTGTGGCCTCCTTGCTACAATTAATGTTCAGCACCCCATTGACTATTTCAGGGGGATATCCTCTGTTTTTAAACCTACAATGTAGCTCTTCCACGAAAGAATCTAACTTTATTTCATCACTTTTGAGCCTATTTATTCTAACTAGCTGCCCTTTAATGATGTTATACTTGACATAAGTAGGATGCATACTAGAGTAATGCAGCAAACTATTACTAACTACATTTTTATAACTGATAACTGAGCCCAAAACATCCTTCCCTTCTTCTTTCAAGACTTGTATATCTAGAAAACAAACTTCCGAAGTATTTCTACCACCAGTAAATCTTAAAAAGAGGTACTATTGTTCATATCTTCTACAAATTTTGAAAGTTCACACTCTGTTCCCCTCGAAATCAAAGAGGTCATCAATAAAGCAATAATAAGCTACAATCTTTTTCCTGTTGACAATCTTAGACATGATGTTGGTCTCCCAGTATGCCATTACCAAATTGGCATAATTGGGAGCCATCCTTGCACCCATCGCCACACCCTTTGTTTGTAAAAAATACTTGTCAAAAACATTGTACGAAAGAATATTGTCAATACATTCCAATAGAATGTTGCAGAAGATGATGCAATTTAGAATGGAGTAGAAAAAAAGGAAATGCATTAAAGATGCAGGATAAAAAATGTAATGCCAGTCAAAAGCACCACAAATATAAAATTAAAATCCAGGAAAAAAAAACACTTCGCAATTACTTCCTTCAAAAGTCACACCATTTTATAAGGTGGTTTGGCTTCTCAAGGGATTGGGTTCAGAGTGTTTTTGTCCTGTAAGGTAGAATGGAATAAATGGGATTTGCCTGCTTGCACGATGCCAGGATTTCCTGTTTTGCCATGCCTGACCTAAGACTGAGTAGTAAATCTGGTGCAGGATGGTGAGCTGGCCTGAACAAGTATCAAATATTTGATGCCCACTCCTTTCCTAGGGGGTAAGTGTTTGGAGAGAGGGATTTTACTACTCTTCAGTGGCGAATGCAGGTCAGTGGCACAGATACATGCATTCTGCTTAACTTCTGCTTTTGGCAAGGATAGGGGCTTGAGTAGATCCTTCACTGCCATTTGGACAAGAATGTGCATGTAATTGCATGACAAATCATTGCAAGCCTCACTCCTAGTTAGGAATTGGTCTTCCCCAAACAAAATGCAAATCCCTTGCATTAAAAAAATCCCTTCCTAGAATCCTTAGTGACTTCATTTTCCTAGAATCTGTAGAAGCCAAATGGGGAAGGAACTGAAGATCAGCAGGGAAAGCAAAGGGCAAAGAAAATCATATTAAAACCACCAAAAATAAAACAAAAAACTGGCATTGCAGAGGGAGACATAGCACTGATTGAAAGGAGGGTATTGTAATGATATTTACAGCCCCACAACTGGTCCATCAGAATTATCAATGACTGGTGCATTTTATCAATGAAAGTGAAGCCCGAGTGGGTAAATTCTTTGAGGATAAAATAAATCTGGCATCACCTCCAATCAGGTGGCAATTATCCTTATTATATACTAAACTTATATACAACTGTATGCAAAAAAGTATCTATTGCATAACAGAATTTGACTTGCAGATACCTTCATGGTATGAAAAGGTTCAGTGTAGACAGCAAACCAATGTATTATCCATAAAGACATCAAGATACATGGTCATACCTGTACAGTACATCACTTTGAACTTCTGACAGTGTGGCATAAAACAAGTATGGAGATTTTTTTAGAAAAAAATGAATTAGTTTTATACAATGAATAGTGAAGATTTTTAAAGTAGTGTTATACAGATAAAGTGAAACAGTCTTCATTGCAACAAAAAAACATTGATTTTCATGATTATAACATATGAGGTAGAAAGTTGCATGAGTCTCCCTGAGGGTAGCAAAGAACAGTTATTTATACAGAAGAAAGCAATTGATGACATATAAGATTTTTCTCTGACTAGTACATGCTTAAGATATTTCTCTGACCAGCACACACTTTTCCTTTTTTAAAGTTTTGCAATGCCTCAGTTTTCCCATGCCATTTACAGGAAATGCACATGATGCAAAAGAAATGAAATTTAAGTCTTGCACAGAACCAAGTGCTTATAAACTCCATCTTACTAACATTGCTGGTCAGATTTCAAAACAGTTGCTTATTACACAGGTGTAAGCCTGCCCTGATTCTAAAAGACTTGCTCTTTTTTTTAATTTCTCCAAATCGTTTGGATTTCTAATACCATGACCAGAATGGACACCATTCCTAAGTCAAAGTATGGTTAAAGTTCATGAAATTCGTATTGTTTCAATCTTTGATGTCAGCCAAAAGTGCTCTTCGCAGCACCCGCATTGTGTCCAGTAATGACTCCTCCTGCAATTCATATGGAGTTACATGGATTGTTCACTAAGGTGACACCTGTATGTAAATAATGTATAATGTTAGTGTTTTAGGTATGCATATATGTTATGTGTATATCAGTTATGCAGTAGCAATAGAGAGCCTGACATGGGTTAAGAAATTAACTGTTCACCATAAAACATAAAATAAACTCAGCTAGAAGTGTTTAGAAATGACACCCTTGTGGGCAATATACTGTTTTTCTGCCTATTTGCTTTATTTGCTTTTTGGTCAATGGACAACAATTTAAATTCACATACATATGACCTGTATTGTTTGTATAAAAATGTGAAAACAATAAAAATTTTTATTTGAAAAAAAAAATTGTATCCGTATATTTTCCCTTGTCAACACATGTATAACAGAAAATCTGCTGTCTCTTTATACTGTGATTTTGTCTCATCCAAATTCCTTTTAACTAAATCTTTTCAAAATAAAGTTTTCCTACTATGCTCATATCATAAGGTTGCTTTTACATCCCTTTATTAGTTTTTCCCTTAACATTTCATCATAAAATAATACATTTTTTTTCAGTAAACAACTCCACAAAGAATTGTTTTCCATTAATATTTTTACTTAGGAATTAGAGAAAACCTATGCAAAATAAATAACTTTTTTCTCTCAAAAACACTGAGTCATTTCCCCTAGTGACTTTATATGCCCATTCTAAATGTTTAATTCTGCAAAAATAGCTTTCTATAAACTTATTAAAAAGTCCCATAAATTACTTAAAATAGTTGTATTTCCCATAAACATAATTTCCCTCTGGAAACTTTACATTTGCTCATATTCACTTCTAAACCTACTTCACTTAACAAATTGTATAGAACTTTTATAAGTAAGTATAATTTCTTATCCTTTATTTTACATTTGTTTACCGGGAAAGTCCAACTGTGATAAGAACCATTTTCATCGGAGGCCTGGGGCGAAAAGCGCTACATACAGAGATTATGCAAAACCTATATAAAAAATATACAAAACTTATACAAGAAATTATACAAAAAATATACAAGACTTGCAGTACACTAGAAATTACATTCTATGCTATTATAGCTGACATTTGTATTATACAATCATCTGATATAATTCCTTATTGTAGTGTAGAAATTGTAGTTTCTCAAAGTAAGCCAAGGAAGGGTTTGTAGGGGGTATTTGGATAGAAAAAGATGAGGTTAGAGGATTATGTACAGTGCAGCAGTGTAGCGGTAGCATTGTCACCTCACAACAAGAGGTTCTATGGTTCGGTTCTCAGCTGGGGTGCCTTCTGTGCAGAGTCTGCATGTCCTCCCTGCACTTGTGCCGGTTTCCTCTGGGTGCTCCGGTTTCTTCCCACATTAGAAAGACATGCATCTAGAGCGTTTCTTCCTGGGCCTCCACTGAAAATTGCCTTCCTTCCAAGTCAGACTTTCCCAGGTAACAAACGTTAAATAAAATAAAATAAAAATGAGAGAGAGCATAGATTATGAGGTGATCAGAGAAGAAGAAAAAGTATGGCCAGAAGCTATTAAAACTAGCTAGCCTGGAGTAGTACAGGAACAAAGCCAGGGGTCATTAAGAATCTTTTTGAATTGTTTGGTATTTGTGATGGTTCTGATGCTGTGAGGTAGTCAGTTCCACCTTGTTGGTGCATAATGAGAAAATAGTGAGTCCCCTGCCATATTAGTGGATTTAGACACGTGTAGTAGAGATTTATTTATTGAGTGAAGTCTTCGATTTGTGATATGGGGCTGGAGAATATTTAGAAGGGCAGGGTTTTTTCAGGTTGATATACTAGTTTGTGTGCAAAGGATAATTGGTTATAGGATAGAAGTTTTGGGAGTTCTAACTAGGAGAGTTTCTTTAAGGAGAGACAGTGGAGGATATGATGTATTTTATCATGTAAAATATGTCATCAGTATAATTGACAATAATTTAGACAATATATCCCTCTCTATTTCCATTCCCACCCTTTTGTATAATTTATAACTTCTACTAATGCAAGATTAAATGCAAAACTTTTTTTTACTCCATTATCTAGATGTTTGTGTCTTTCGGCTTTTAGGGGTTGCCACAGCGGAACTCCGGTCCGCTAATGATTGGTAGTTGATTTTTACATGCCGAGTTACCAGCCCTGATGCACAATCTTCAAGAAAGGTACGCCCATTCATGCATGTCTCCATGCAGATGATGCTCTAGCTGAGAATCGAACCGGACAGTGTCTTACTGTGAGGCGACAATGCTACCGCAGCACCACCACCGCGGGTTTTCAAAAAATTCCTTAATTAACTCCATAAAATCTTTAACCAAATCCATATGATTTCAGAATTTTCAGTGGAATGTATGTGGCTCTGTGGGACAGAGGGATGAATCCCTGACTGTGACTCTGACAACTAGGAGTTGAATAACAGCTCAGATACTGGAAGAATCAGGTGGGCGTGTGGAGAAAATGGTGTATGCATTGTTTCACATCTCGGGGAGAAAGGGGTGGTTCCTGGTTGGCTGATTGCTCTCATGCATGTGAAAGCTTGCATAACACCAAATGCCACACAAGGAAGGAAATGGACTTGGTATGCCCAAGCCAGGAATAGTAATCCTTGTAAGTGTGCGTGCGTGTGTGTGTGGGTGTGTGTGTGTGTGTGTGTGTGTGTGTGTGTGTGTGTGTGTGTGTGTCAACATACATGTAAAATGTGGATATGGAAAGTGACTGTGGTAAATCGTGTGTTCACATGAGCCACCAGGATATTGGTTTGGAATGACAAAGAAGCTGTTCCTGGTATGATGTGGGTTGATGATTGATTAGCAGTGTTCCATTTATTTTGCAACTGAAAAATCTAGTAGAGTTACCATTGGGTGCTGTGCAAGGGAGGTAAGCCATACTACCCAGCTGATGAGACATGAACTCTTCTTTCTTATAGCAAACCTACCCAGGAATGGGCACATTCTGATATACAAACCACTCTTATGGCTACATAAATGACCCCTCCTAGAGAAGTTAGGTCTCCTTGATGGGGATACTCATTATGGGTAAATAAATGGACTCAAGTCCAGTTGAGGAAGGCTTGATGGTGAGGAATCATGAGGAGAAAAAGGACATAAACTTGTGCTGAAATTTATTTTTATGTAAAATATTAAGAGTTGTGTTAGAGGTATTCTCCACCACAAGCTTCCCTTCTTTCATATTTAGTAATACTTAGATGATTTCTATCAGTAATAGCAATACCTCCTGAATATTCATGCCTTTATGTATTTCATAAATTTCTGAGCAGACTCTATCTCAAACTCTCCACAATTGACACGTCGCAGGGGAGGAACATGGCTGGTGGACACCCAGGTCCCAAACACTTAAATACTCACTTTCTCACATCAGTCAACCAGATACTTTTGGAGCACTTGTATGCCTACAATAAAAACTAACTTGATAAAAGTAACCAAGGCTGGGGCTTTTTACTATAATAACTGTCATTTTAATAATGCCTGCTAACTGAAATCTTTTAGAGGAACCTTCTCTTTAAGCTTAGAAAAGTAAGACATTTTGGCTTATCCTTGCTACCTGTAACATCAGAAGAAGTTCAAAAAGATAGAATGCACCCTACATTGTGAGTATGGTCAGTTCTAACGTTTCATTTAGGTCACCCCTTGGACGGCAAAGGGTGAGAAAGTATCAGCCAGAAACAATACTGAGTGGCACCACTGAGTCATACATTTCTGGTTCTAGTACACTTTCTCTCATTTATGTTTCTTCATTGTAATATCTCAGTGAAAGTGATTGGCTCATGTGCTGTTATCCTTATTTGTTATAGGTCATCTATAACTCTGACAATTCATTCAGGATATGTTTTGTTTTCACTGTGTTGTTGTTACTGTTTTTTCCTGGCAAACCACCACCTTACAGTGATTTTTTTACTGAAAGATTTTTAACGTTGTGGGAGTGATTTCAAAAGGTCTGACCCTGGTGGGAATTACAGTTCCTGTTAGCTTTCTGATGGAAGATTACTGGTGGTTTTGATCTTTCTGTTGTATATACGAGCTTGTGAGATTCTAAATTTAACTCACAAAGATAATCCAAGATACCCATCTCACTTTAGTAGCTGTGACTCTTGCAACACTAACAAAAATGGATCTGGATAATTATGGCCTGTATGTTGAGCCATGTTTATTGTAAATGGATGAAATGCACAGACATGAAAAGGCAGTAAATCAACGGCAATATCTCAAAAAACATATTTACCAAAAAATCTAAAATACCAAAAGATGGAAAAAAAAAACATATTCGTTTCGTCCACCATGTACCACCTTACAAATGCATGCTAACCATAACTGTAACCTTGTCTCTGCCCCTAACCATAACCATATACCTTAGCAGAGGAGAAACCTTTCCGTACCACTATATCTACAAAAGACACCTTGAACAATCACTGCATACAAACATACACACGTATGACTTTATTTGCCCCTGCTGGTGCAGCACATTTACAACATGAAATCTCCTTACCTAACCCTAAGGTTAAAAACACTCACAGATTACTAAATCTATCTCCTTAAAGGTAAAAACACTCACAGATTACTAAATCTATCTCCTTAAAGGTAAAAACACTCACAGATTACTAAATCTATCTCCTTAAAGGTAAAAACACTCAGATTACTAAATCTATCTCCTTAAAGGTAAAAACACTCAGATTACTAAATCTATCTCCTTAAAGGTAAAAAGACTCACAGATTACTAAATCTATCTCCTTAAAGGTAAAAACACTCACAGATTACTAAATCTATCTCCTTAAAGGTAAAAACACTCACAGATTACTAAATCTATCTCCTTAAAGGTAAAAACACTCACAGATTACTAAATCTATCTCCTTAAAGGTAAAAACACTCACAGATTACTAAATCTATCTCCTTAAAGGTAAAAGCACTCACAAATTACTAAATCTATCTCCTTAAAGGTAAAAACACTCACAGATTACTAAATCTATCTCCTTAAAGGTAAAAACACTCACAGATTACTAAATCTATCTCCTTAAAGGTAAAAACACTCACAGATTACTAAATCTGTCTCCTCATCTAACCCTTTCTCTGACTGTAACCGACAAACCTCAAACAACACTAAATGTATCCCCCTCACAGAGTTCTTAATGGAAACCTACCCCACAAACAGTTGCATGTTCACATGCATACATGCGCACACACACACCAGTCCCTAATGGCAGTAATTTAGCTAAGACAGGGAGCAGAGATGGTAGCCATCCTGTGTTATGGTGCATGATCAGCACATGCAGATCAATCATTAGTGCACTACCAATACTGAGTTCTGTCCCAGCATTTCTGAAAGCTGGAAGAGGAAGTAACCTGAAGTCTGATACTACTCTACAGGGTGCGGTGCACATTTTTTGCAAATGACTTGCTACAGTTTACAAGCAGAAAGTTCTTTTATTTGTTGTTCACAAGAGGGCAGGGTGCTGGCTTCTGAGTTCTGCCAGGCAAATACTGGACCTTTATTTGCTCTTCATCTGAAGAGCTGAGGTGGCAGTGTGCCAGATCAGGTACCAGTAACAGGGGCCAAGGTGAGCCGGTTATGGCTTTGTTTGTTGGCAAAATGTTTCTAGATTAGCATAAGAAACCCATCCTTACCTGCCACAACCCATAGTCCTCCCTTTAACCCCATCAGTACAGGGTTTCAATGCTTCCAACACATTCAGGCCCATCACAGAAGATGAAGGCATTAAGTGCTGCAGTGTCTCCATATTTGTAAATAAATAACTTCACCTGCAGTGTAATTACGCAAGATAATTCCTCTGTCTCCAACTCGCCATTAAAAAAGATTCCTTACTACATAATTTAACCCATTCAGACCTTCCCCGTAATCAAAAGGAAAATAAATAAATACATTTGTTTTTTGGAGTCAAGGCTGCTGTTAAGGGTTTATGGCTGACCAAGTGTGCAGATAACTGTAAAGTTGGTGCCATCATAAACTTCTCAGAGAACACCAAGATCCTCATAGAGGTCTTTTCCCAAACCAATAGCTGGTATCAAAACCAAAGATTAAAACTGAATGCCAAGAAATGTGCAGTAGTGCTTTTCAGCAAGCAGGAAGTTCCTTTTAACTATCACATTGACAGTACACTCCTGAAAATTCACCCAGTAGTTAGGGACCTGGAAAACTATGGAGACAGTGAGTTGTCCTTATCCAGTAAGAAAGTGTTTTTTCATGGAACAACTTATTACTAACGGTATAATATCCAGGTCCACGGATGTGATCGTTCCACTTTATTCTGCACTCATCACGCCAATCACAGGTTCATAGAAGATTACTGAGCTAATGGCCCTAGGAGGCCTTTTTACACCTAGCATTGTTTTTTCATTTGTTAATGACAGAATAAAATTGCCCGGGGCATATAGCTGGGTATTGGTGTCAGAACATTTACAAGTTCCTCTGTCTGGTAGGGACATAGATGCTAGTCTGGGAGTAAATTTTCTGTTTTTCATCTATTAGTCCAAGATGTGTTTGAATAGAGTCAGGAAGTACTTTGCTCCAGAGAAGGGGTAATATCTTGGATACATACCTGTCCTTCCAGCATGTTCTTCTACTTATGCTGGGAATGAGGTTTAGGTCCTTCGAGTGGCTACTTTTAATACTGTTAGACTTGCAGTTATCCATCACTGCTGGATCAGATTATGCATTGTAAGCCAGGCATAGATCACCTCTCGGAAGTCTATATGAGACTGAGTACAAAGAAATTCAGGGAATCTGCAGTGTCCCTTGTATTCTTATGTGAGGAACATCTAGGGGTGTTCTACTTGTTGAATATGCATAGTTTGGGACATACCAAAGGGAGAATTGTATTCACTGACTGGCCTAATAAAGGCTGAGAACAGAAGGACAATGACATCATTAGAGCTGGATACCATCCCATTGCTTAAAATTTTCATAAAATAGAATGATGTCCTTACAAGTGTAAACACACAATGGTCAAGGACCAAGTCATTGTCCACATATCTTCCAAAATCCTTAGACAGTGGGTCTACTCTTAGGGGTATATAATGTTGAGTATATTGCTTTCTTCAGTATGTTTCTGTACAAACATTTGACAACTTGAAAGCCCAGAACACTTTCTTACTAATTAAATTAAGGACATAACTGATGAAAACTATGCAGGCCATCTCAAAGCCTTGTCTCTATCATACAGGATACTGAGGAGCAAACTCTTCCTCACGTACCGAACCTCAGCAGACCCTGTCCTTTCAGACCTACTGCACATTCACATGTCCAATGGGGACATAAACAACCACTTAAGAGATTTACATCTCTTTTGCAACATTAACGAAACATGTTGGTAGGATAGATTAGTATCACACAGAATGCCACTTCTTTGGAACCATCTTCCTCGCCAAATAAAGCAAAGTATTTCTCTTATACTTTTGAAACGTAACCTGGACAATCAGGTAGATAAGCTTAAATTCATTTCTAGTTTAGTGCACTTGTTCCCCACTGATAGGTGCAATACATAAATGTTTTGCTCATCTCTAAGTTATTCTTACTTGAAATACAATCACTAAAACTTCATGGGAATGTATGGATGGGCTTCTAAAGATCTTCACAGATCCCTAAGTAAGAACTTATGAATCTTAAAGATCTTCACAGATCCCTAAGTAAGAACTTATGAATCTATGAACACTTCCATCATTTGAAAAAGACAGGATTCCCTAGCACGGATATTTCATAGGTTCATAGGTTCATACTAGGCTATCTGCCCTAGGGCATTTATAAGCCTAGCCAGAATGTGTTTGGCTTTCGCCACCCATTTTAAATTTATTTTGCTATGCCCTTTTTCGAGGTTAGTATACTGTGCCTCTGTCTAACAGTGACACAGAAGTGATACCCGGGGTAAACCTGCGATCTCCCATCCACTCATCAAGATTCCTCTTGAAGAGAGTCAATGAGGGACTCTGCCTAACCTGGACTGGGATTTTATTCCAGAGTGAAGGGAGCCTCTGGGTTATGAATCTGTCCCTCCAGCATGTCCTATTTATTTCAGTGCTGAGGTTCAAGTCTCTTGAGTGCGTAGCTCGATGGGATTTGGATTTTCTAAGGTGCAGCATGTCCATTAATTCCGGGTTGGACATGGCTTTATACGTCAGGCACAGATCGCCTCTGAACAGGCGGTATGCCACTGAGTAGAGCTGGAGTTTCTTTAACCAGGCAGCATATGGCATCTGTTTGAGCCCTTTGATCCTCTTGCTGAGGTACTTTTGGGGTCTTTCCAGTTGCTGCAGGTGTCTGGTAAGGTACATCCCAAAAGAGGCATTGTACTCAATTATGGGCCTGATGAGGGACGAGTAAAGAGGCACGATGACCTCCCCTGATCTAGATGTGAATACCTTCATGATTAGGTGGGCTATATAAAATGTTTTTCTAACCACTTTGGCCACATGGTTGTCAAATGAGAGATTGCTATCAACTTGGGTCCCCAGGTCCCTAATTACTTCTTCTGTACTTAATGGATTACCACCTATGTGGTAATTTGTGGGCACTTTGTTTTTTCCAGAGGGGATGACTATACACTTTTTGGCATTTAGCTTGAGGCCATGGCTCTGGCGCCATTTGTCTGTTTCTATGAGGCCCTTTTGGAGGATGCTTGTGTTGGCTGGAGAGTCGATTATGGCACCCAGTTTGCAGTCATCTGTGAACTTTGTCAGCCACAGTCCTTCTGTGTTGGCCTGTACCTCCGAGAAATATATACCGAACAAGAGAGGTCCCAGGACTGAGCCTTGTGGGACACCACTTGTAACTGGTTAGGAGTCTGACATGACTCCAGCAATTCTAACCATGTGGGTTCTGTCCTTGAGCCAGTTTGCAATCCATCTAGTGACATAGGGGTTTATATTTAAGCTGGTGAGCTTATCTATAATGCCTGAGTGGGGTATTGTATCGAAGGCTTTTTAGCAAGTTTTCCAGGTACTTTCAATAAACTACTGAGGTCCCCTTTTGCTACAGTTTAATTTCACTTTTGCAGATATTTCTAGCTCATTTAAAAGCTGACTGAAGCGCATTTGTAAACTTTGTTCTGTTTCTTTTCAATCTATTCATTTACTTATTGGCTGCAATTGCTTTCCTTGTTTGCATCATGGTTATCTGTACTACTTTAGTGTTTTGTTCAATGGCTATATATAAAAATAAATGGCAGCACATTTTCATTTCACTAACATCGTACTTTTTTAGCATTATGGGTGCCTGAAGTTGGCCATACCTTGATGTTGTCAGTTATACGAAGTTTGTATCACATTTGGTCTACAGCAGTACTTTGAGATAGCATACTCAGCTAGGTGTGCATTTTCTCCTTTCCTCACCTTACATGACCGTGTACAGAGTTGGTAGATCCTTGGGACAGAGACACTTGTGATATTAACTGTTTGAGGTGACAATGCAACAGCTGTGTAGGAGAGGTTAAGATGCAGTTTCAACCTTCCAATGGTTGAGGACACGATGGCAGACTGGGGCTTTGTAGAATTACATACACCATCACACTGGTTCAAATGAGACAACATGGAAGCTTTCCATTTCGTCAGCAAATGGTGGCCAAATGGTGTGATCTTTTTACTGGCTGAGTAACAGAAACACAAAGACTGTATCACCAGTTTATGAAGGAAATCACTGAGCACCTGCTTACAGCAGATCATAAGGCAGCCGTAACCGAAGGGGGTGCCTAACGCTGTGCAAGGTATTTGCATTACTTGATACTTTATGTCAATAACATGAGATGGCTGACTTGGTGCTTAGCAAACAGACTGCAGTTTGCCATTGGACAAAAATTTCAATTCCAGATTCAAAATACTACTGCCATTTCACAACCCATGCAGAGGAAGAAAGAGAGCTCGTAACCATGGTGACAGGTGTTCTTTAGCGGTTGCCATGAAATGTGTCCACTTACTTCTGTTCCATTCCTTGTAAAGTGTGATATACTCATGGTGCATCATAGCACACACATCCATGCTGGCTGCTAAAAACATTGCACACTTTCAGTTTATTTCTTTTGCATAGAATGCATGTGCCTTACTGAAACAGGTCTATACAAATTGCCTATATATGTCCAGTGACTAGTGCAGGAATGTCTGAATTGTTGTTATTACCATTTTAAAACTCTATCATAAGGTGTTATAAGTGGTTTTGAAGACCCTTTAGACAAGGAGCGAGTTAAATTATTGGATGATAAAGCTATAGGCTCTGAAGGGTGGCAAGAGGGCAAATACCAAGGATTCGTTTCAGAAGTTCCATTCTTCATGGAAGATAAACAAGCTGCAGATGCTGGGATGACAGTTAACTGTGACCTGCTATAGGTCTTCCGCAGAAGGAAGGGGGCAATTATTCATGCTCTAACGGTTCATACACTCTGAATTGCCTTTTCAAAAAAAAAAAAATTACATCATGAATGAAACTTAGTAAATATGATTTATTTACATGCAGATTTGGCTGCACACATGTCAAGTAAATTTGTGGTTGAAGCAAGTTCCTGCAGGTGTTATAGTCTATTGCATGTAGAAAGGAGGGATTATGACAACAACTTGATTGCAAGTTGGAAAGGACAGGAGAGTGAAAATTGCTTTAGGAATGAGGCTGTTTACACAATGTCACATCTGAATCTGTCCTGATGACAAGAAACCATATACAAAGGAAATATGTAACAGTTATCAGAGAATGCAGTAGAAAATTGCAAAACTTGCTCCACATAAACGGATTCAAGAAAAAGGCAGACAAACATATGATGTTTTAGAAAATCATTTTATCTACATGGTAATATGTTTGTAATGTACAACTACAAAACTATCTGCAGTGCTAATAAAACCATGTCATGTATGTTTTCTCAAATAAAAGGTGAAGGTTTAAAGTAACAGACATCCTTAACAGACATTAGGGAAAGTGTACCCTCTGTTTTATTTTATTAATAGCATGAGTAGTTATAGTGCCTGCACATACATGTTTTCATGAATTTGAAGAAAAAATAATTATTTTAATGAATGATTGCTTGTAGCAATCAACTAAAATCCTCACCTATAATATGGTGGATGCTTATGCCCAGTATATGGTTTGACTAGCCCTGCATCACTGCATTCTGAGATACAATCCATTTATGCATAAAAATTAGTACAGGTGAGATGAAACATACCTTAGTTTTAGAATACCTAATTAATTACCTATATAAATATATATCTATGTATTAATCTCATGCTATATATATATATATATATATATATATATATATATATATATATATATATATATATATATATATATGGACACTGAATAATATCGACTGCTGCAGGTTTGGTTGACATTTGGTCAACATGTATGCGACATCGCACTCTACTCTTTGTTGTTTATATTGTGGATGTTGTGACTGTCAGTATTTGAGTGTTTTTAGTCTATAATTGGTACACCTATAAAGACTTACAAAGCCATGTCTGACCCAGCTCTGTTAGAAATGCTACATCTAAAGAAATCCCAATCCCTCTGCACCACACGCTCCAGAGACCTAACCCTCATTTCCACAATCAATAGAACATGCTGGAGGGACAAGTTCATAACACAGAGACTGCCCATGCTATGGAATAGACTTTCCATACATGTCAAGCAGAGCACCTCACTGGCCCTCTTCAAGAGAAATCTTGATGAGGGGATGGGAAATAGAAAATTCACCCCCAGGGATCACTGCAGTGGCTTTACTTGACAGAGGCACTGGGAACTAAGGTCCAGTGGCATGATGCCAGGATAATCCTATGGGCTAGGCTTGTAAAGGCCCCTAGCGCCATTAGCCTAGTACACACCTGTAAACCTATCAACCTCTATGTGTATATAATGCTGACATCTGTTTTACTGATGCATTTGGGTTGACAAAACAGATGATCAACAGGTATGCGAGATTGATAGTCTCCAGGGTTAGGGAATATGCCCCTTCACCAGGGACTGTAAGATCTCAGACTAAGTATATATATAATTATCATGGGGTGCAAGGCGGGCTTTACCTCTACAAAAAACAATGTTTATTTTAAGTGCTTTGAAACATGCTTGATGATGCGTTGACATTTTTTTTTATAAATTGTAATGTGTCGACATTAGCAATGTTGATGTTTGGAACTTTTCTCTATATGTGTGTGTGTGTGTGTGTGTGTGTGTGTGTGTGTGTTGTATATATATATATATATTTATTATTTACTTTATTTATTTTACATTTATTGACCGGGCTAGTCCAGCTGGATATATATCCATTTTCAGTATATATATATATATATATATATATATATATATATATATATATATATATATATATATAGTAACATATGGTTTTACTCGTAAAAGTTAAATCAGTTACTGAAGTCACCTTATCATGTTGTGGTAAAACAGCTGGCTAATATACATGAACAGTTCTTAGAACTACACAGCTCAGATCTAATCTCCATTGAGCTTTTCTTTAGTTGTTCCCACATGAAAGACTAACCAGAATAATTCTTCTTCTTGCAGGTCATCACTTACAGGGATACAGCCATACGCATTTTCCTTAAAGGGTATGAGGTGCTCTCTCACAGAGGAACACCCTCCGTTTCCTTCCTTCTGATCCATTAAAGCCCCATCGGACCAACTTTAGAACCAGAAGTTATGAATCATACTTCTCAGCTTGCAGACACTGAAAATTGCTACATAGGTTCATAGGTTCATAGGTTTATACTAGGCTATCTGCCCTAAGGCATTTATAAGCCTAGCCCAAAGTTTTGTGGCTTACGCCACCCCTTATGTTAAAAAATACTGTGCCCATTAGTTTGCTGTGCCTCTGTCCAGCAGTGACACGGAGATGATTCCCGAAGTAAACCTACGATCTCCCATCTACCGGTCAAGATTTCTCTTGAACAGAGCCATCGAGGTGCTCTGCCTCACATGGACTGGGATTTTATTCCACAGCGTAGGGAGTCTCTGGGTGACAAATCTATCCCTCCAGCATGTCCTATTTATATCCGTGCTAAGGTTTAAGTCGCTTGCTCTAGTGGATCTGGTAGATTTGGATTTTTTGAGGTGGAGCATGTCCATTAATTCCGGGTTGGACATGGCCTTGTATGTCAGGCACAGGTCACCTCTGAGCAGGCGGTATGCGACTGAATAGAGCTGTAGTTTCTTCAGTCTGGCAGCATATGACAGATTTTGGAGTCCCTTTATCCTTTTGGTGAGGAACTTTTGGGGTCTCTCCAATTGCTGCAGGTGTCGGGTGAGATACATCCCGAATGGGGCATTATACTCGATCATTGGTCTGATAAGTGAAGAGTACAGGGGAACAATGACCTCACTTGATCTGGATGTGAATCCCTTCATGATCAGGTGGGCAATGTAGAAGGTCTTTCTAACCACTTTAGCAATGTGAGTGTCAAAAGAAAGGCCACTGTCAACCTGGGTCCCCAGGTACCTGATAACCTCTTCTGTGCTTAATGGATTGCCACCTATATGGTAGCTTGGGGTTACCTTGTTTTTCCCGAAGGGTATGACTATACATTTTTTGGCATTTAACTTCAGGCCATGGCTCTGGCACCAGTTATCAGTTTCTGTGAGACCCCTCTGAAGGATATCTGTGTCCGATGTGCTTTCCACTATTGCGCCCAGTTTGCAGTCATCTGCAAACTTTGTCAGCCATAGTCCTCCTATGTTTGCCTGTACTTCTGAGAAGTAGATGCCGAACAACAGGGGGCCAAGGACTGAGCCCTGTGGGACCCCACTTGTGACCGGCTTGGAGTCTGACATGGCGCCAGCAACTCTAACCCTGTGGGTTCTGTCCTTTAGCCAGTTTGCAACCCATCTTGTGACATATGGGTTTACATTTAAGCTGGTAAGTTTCTCTATAATACCCGAGTGCGGTATTGTGTCGAAAGCTTATGCCAGGTCAAGGTAGGCTGTATGGACTGCCTTTCCCTCATCAATGGCCTTGGTGACTGTTTCGAAGAAGTCGACCAAGTTCAAAAGGTATGATCTGCCCTTGACAAAGCCAAACTGGGTCGGGTCCAATGTCTGCAAATCCCCTATGTCTTTGTTTATGAGTTCCATTATGATCCTCTCCATAGCTTTGCAGACCAGGCTTGTTAAGCTTATGGGGCGGTAATTTCCAGGGTCCGTAGAGGTACTGCCTTTGTGGAGTGGGACCACAGTTGCCGTACGCCACTCCTTGGGCATGTATCCTGTGGTAAGGCTAAGATTAAACAGCTGCCTTATATGCGGATTTAGTTCCTCGTTGAGTTCGTAGCACACAGCTGGGGACACCATCCGGTCCCATTGATGCTGTGTTTTTAGCTTTAGAGAGAGCAGCTTTCACCTGCGCATTAGAGATGTCTGGGAGGCTACACTCCGCTGGGATAGTTATCTCTCCTTTGGGGGGACAGGGGTGAAGTTTGCACTGAACCTGTCTGCCAGTATGTTGGCAATGTCTGTGGGTTCTGTGATTTTGTATCATTTTGGACTAATTCTGCGCATATCTGGGAGTTTCCACCCAGGTTTCTAACATAGCTGAATAAGACCTTATGATTCTGTCTTTTGAATCTATTGCAATTTTTCTCTCAAATTTAGCCTTGGATGATTTTATGAGTGCTCGTATTTTTTTACTAATAATGATCAAGGGTGTCTTCTCTTATGGATTTTGCTCTATCATGTAACAGCTTTCTCCTCTTATTGTAAAGTTTGTTTATGGCTGGGGTCCACCAGACTGGACGTTTGCCCTTGGCGGAAAGAGTCTTGGTTTTATTAGGGATTGCCTGATCCATGCAGTCCTGGAGGTGTTCGTAGAAGGCATTTGTAAGGGCTTCCGCAGCTTGGGTTGTGGTTTCCACTGGCTCGGGGGCCTTGAAGGATACCACACCAGTCTTGAGTAGTGTGAAGTTTGCTTTAGAGAAGTTCTTCACTGTGGTCTTTTTTGTTTGGGGTGGGGGCGAGATGTGGATTTCCAGTGAGATAAGTTTGTGATCTGATCTCACCAATGAGGGATATACTTCCGGTGTGGAGCATTTTGTTCCCATGTTTGTGATGAGATCTAGTATATTTTCTCCTCTTGTGGGAACGGTGACTAGTTGTTCCATGGCATTTGAATTTATGAACTCCAGGAACCTTTGGGCTAGAAAGTTGGGGCTTGAGTAATGTTCCCGGTCTATATTCGGGTAGTTGAAGTCACCCAATATAATGGTGTTTGGAGATACATTTATACCCTCCAGTGTCTTCAGGAAGGCTGTGTGGGGTTCCTGAGTTTGAGAGGGTGGCCTGTAGCATGCTACAAATTGTAGAGCAGTTTTGCCTATGGTTAATTGCACCTGGATGGTTTCCGATGCTTGGCGTTGCCACCAACCTGGAGGTGTGGGTATCCTTGATGAATATGGATATACCCCCTCCTTTTGTGGTGTGGTCCGGGTTTTGGGGCCGAACGCATGATATGAGGTAAAACCTGATAGTGCCAGGGTGCTCTCAGGAGCCTTGAACCAGGTTTCAGTCACAGCACAGACATCGATGTTCTCCATACTGAGAAGGGCCTCGAGTGCGTGCATTTTGAGATTTAGACTTCTGGCTTTGAGCAGCATTACCCTTAGTTTCTTCCCATTTTTGTTTTCTAGGGTGGTAGGTTTAGAATTTGAGCCTTGCCTAAAAAGGCACTATGGGGTGGCAAGAGCCTTAGCCAATATCCGGAATCCCAGGGTGACAGGTGCAAGCCGTCCCTTGCGAAGCAGCGTGGCTTGTCAAGCATGTCATCCCAGGCAGACAGACACTGGATCCCCTTTGAATGACACCAGAAATTAAGCCAATTGTTAAAGCTGATCATCTTGTCTCTATGTTGTGGCATCATTCTTGGTGAAGGAAGGATACTGCTCAGGGTCAGGGTCATACCTGCCTGGGCTACATAATCAGAGAGCTCCTCTATGTCTCTTTTCATGTAGTCCAGGGAGGTACGTCTCAGGTCATTCACACCAGCATGGACAATGACTGTGTCATATTTGTACTTGCTGTGGAGTGACCCGAGTGCTTGTGTTATGTGGCAGATTCTAGCGCCCGATAGGCAGCTTACTGTGACTCTCTCCTTGTTCAGCCTGGTGAGTGGGACGTCAGTGTGTCTGACTATGGAGTCACCTATAACAAGTATGTTTGGTGTTGTATTTGGCCTTAAGGGCTGTGACTGCTTTGCACACTGATTTTGTGGTTTATGTGTTGCCTGTGGTGTGTCATGAGGTGGCAGTTGCTTTGTTTGTCTGCTTTGGAGGCCTCTGCTGTTTAGGTAAATTTTTGCTTAGAGCCTCCGAGTATGACTTCGTGTGTTTATGTGTTTGATTCATTGTTGTGATATCTTTATGTGAGACTGGTTCTGTGGTGTGTGTAGTTGCCTTCTCCTCCTGTCTGGTCTTGCCAGTCCTGAGTTGAGATAGCTCAGCCTCCAGTTTGGCTAAATAGCTGCATCTCTCGCAAGTATTTGTGTTATGTGGGAGGAGGAGAGGGTTGTCAGTGTACATGAGGCAATTGTAACATTGCCTCAATATTCCCAAATTCACCAACTGGACAGGAGAGGACGCCAGCATCTGGCCCTTCGACATGCTAGAGAAATTTAGAAGTTAGGGGTGTAACTGAATAAGAGAGGACTTAGTAAGGAAGTGGGTACTCCTGGGGGGGGTTTGCTAGTGAGGGACTTTGTATAATACAGAAGTGCTAAACCTGAAAAGAAGATGTTTCTAAGACAAGTAAAAGCTTTTAGGAACAAGTGCTGCACTTTTTAGTTACGAGATATACTGTTTAGATTTCTAGTAGAGCAGTTCTAAGGGAAAAAATGAAGAACAGACTTTATGGAGCCAGAAAAAGTTTAACCTTGTTAAACCGGCGCTGCCTGATGCTGCTCTAGTGGCAACTCCGCGCTAAAGCACTCTAAAGCATGCTTGATAGCAGGGGCTGGAAAGAGCCAGGAATTGACCCAAAACAGCCAATAAAACTACAGTTTCAAGTCAGTAACCACTCCCACGGGGGCAGGGAAGCAGCTCAATGTTTATCACTGCCACTGATCAACAGAGAGACTTTCCTTTAGCCAGCAAAAATGGCCTCACAGAAACTTACAAAACCATTCAAGAACAGCAAGCCTGTAACTTGAACTTTTTTAAATCTCAGAAAAGTGGGAAAAAAGCAAGATTTTTTTTGTTTTTGTTTTTTCAGAGATAGCAGAGGTTCACAAGTAATATCAAGTTATAACAGTGCAGTAAATGACCCCACACAAGAGTGCTAGGTCAAAGACAGAAAATATGCAAGTTTTGAGAAAAAAACGATTTTAAAATTAAGTGCAAATAGGAAATTCAGTATACAGCTTTTGGTTGTGCTCTAAATACAGCTACTAATGCAGAAATCAAGTTTAACAAGCCAGAAAATGCTCAAACTAGGCAGCTATGCAGAAAAAACTTATCAAATAAACAGAGGAAAAATACTTAAAATCTCAAAAGTGGCTCCTTTCTTCTCTCAGCATTTTCTCCTCTTGGTGGGTGCTTCACCAACAGCCAACAAGCCTGAAAAGATGCCAAAACCACGAGGCAACTAGGTTTTAAGAGAGGAAGATGAAGGAGTTTTGGAAATGACCTTTTTTGGCCAATAAAACTACAGTTTCAAGTCAGTAACCACTCCCACGGGGGCAGGGAAGCAGCTCAATGTTTATCACTACCACTGATCAACAGAGAGACTTTCCTTTAGCCCAAGCAAAAATGGCCTCACAGAAACTTACAAAACAGTTCAAGAACAGCAAGCCTGTAACTTGAACTTTTTTAAATCTCAGAAAAGTGGGAAAAAAGCAAGATTTTTTTTTTTTTTGTTTTTTCAGAGATAGCAGAGGTTCACAAGTAATATCAAGTTATAACAGTGCAGTAAATGACCCCACACAAGAGTGCTAGGTCAAAGACAGAAAATTTGCAAGTTTTGAGAAAAAACGATTTTAAAATTAAGTGCAAACAGGAAATTCAGTAAACAGCTTTTGGTTGTGCTCTAAATACAGCTACTAATGCAGAAATCAAGTTTAACAAGCCAGAAAATGCTCAAACTAGGCAGCTATGCAGAAAAACTTATCAAGTAAACAGAGGAAAAATACTTAAAATCTCAAAAGTGGCTCCTTTCTTCTCTCAGCATTTTCTCCTCTTGGTGGGTGCTTCACCAACAGCCAACAAGCCTGAAAAGATGCCAAAACCACGAGGCAACTAGGTTTTAAGAGAGGAAGATGAAGGAGTTTTAGAAATGACCCCTTTTGGCCAATAAAACTACAGTTTCAAGTCAGTAACCACTCCCACGGGGGGGCAGAGGTCCTTGAAAAGGAGGCACATCCAGCCAAAAATCTTGGCATGTAATTAGCATAAAATTTGAATACCACATGTCACAGAACTCTTTCTGCTTCCAGCATGAATATAGGATACTAGTCAGAAATACGTTTAAAAAACAAAATGACAAAATAATGGAAAAATATAAGCATACTATCAAAGAGACATTGTAAAATCGTTAGAAGCTAATGAACTTTAATACAAAATTCTGCCATACAAGGTCATTTATTTTTGCTTCTGAAAGGGATGTAAGATATGTCTTCTTCCTTCACATTTATTGATACTGCTATTATATTGCTCTGGTAATGTGGTTTTCTGTGTACTAGGCATCTTAAAAAATCATGTGCGATGAGGCAGGATTTAGAAAATTATGTGAATGGGTGAATCAAGCCTAGAAAGGGGCATACCTTCAAAAATAAGTGCATCATGCACATGGGTAAATCAGGCCTGAAGAGAGGAATGTTAATCCAAAATAGGGACAATTGAAAGGTCTGTCTGATTTTACGAGGGACATCATAAACGCAGGAGGAGCTAAGCTAAAATCTGAGGGTGAAAATCACAGCACTGTGCATAAAACAAAGCAGCTGAGAGGTATGCCACAGAATTTATTATTTTCATTAGATATATTTTTCTTCACTCTGTACTATAAATAAAAAGTTTAAATTATTGTGCTTAACTGAGTTTTTGTTCTACAATGAGTTTAAAATTCACACTCATATTTATTTTATTTATTATATGTGTTAACTGGGTAGTACAGTAGGCCAAGGTAAACTCATTTTAGCCATAAACTAGGGGAAGACAGTTTATTTAGGCATGAAATGATACATACAGTATGCACTTACATTTGTAGCTAAGTAATACAAGTTACAAGATATAAATATATATAGATCTGCATTTTGACAAAGAATAGTTTCCCTTAATGGCAGTATATGTACATTATCATATTATAATTGTATACGGATAATAGTAAGCGCAAACACTATATGATGATAAAATTTATGAATGTAAATAAACAAATATAAAGCATTTTTAATACCAAATGTAGTATTTATACTACTAGGAAAATTTGGCCAGAACATTGGGGAACTTCCGCTACTGTTTTAATGTGGGGGCTTGGTTCACTGTGGCGCTTCCAGCTTCTGTTCCGAGTACATAGTTGGCTAAGAGAAGCTGGAAGGATGATGGATGTGATGATCGGGTGAGAATAGGTGAGCAGCAAGTAAAAGAAAAGGATTTGAAGAAGGTAGTGGAAGTTATCAGTTATTGGAAAAAATGTGGTCAGAGATTCGGATGAGTTAGTGAAAGGAGAGCAGGAGGAGAAGGGTGAAGGGAAGGAAGATAGTGAAGTGAAGGCAGTCGAATTCTCATAGGTCTCTGAATAAATGTTCCAAAAGGGTCTATTTGATGGGTCTAAATCAGAGTGCAAAATTACAACCCTCCAATCAGGACGGTTGTGGGATGTCTCCTTGAAAGAACTGTAGAGTCAGAGTGAACCAGAATCAGAGTGCATAATTACAACCCTCCAATCAGGATGGTTGTGGGATGTCTTCTTGAAAGAACTGTAGAGTCAGAGCAAACCAGAATCAGAGTGCATAATTACAACCCTCCAATCAGGATGGTTGTGGGATGTCTTCTTGAAAGAACTGTAGAGTCAGAGCGAACCAGAATCAGAGTTCATAATTACAACCCTCCAATCAGGATGGTTGTGGGATGTCTTCTTGAAATAACTGTAGAGTCGGAGCGAACCAGAATCAGAGTGCATAATTACAACCCTCCAATCAGGATGGTTGTGGGATGTCTCCTTGAAATAACTGTAGAGTCGGAGCGAACCAGAATCAGAGTGCATAATTACAACCCTCCAATCAGGACGGTTGTGGGATGTCTCCTTGAAATAACTGTAGAGTGGGAGTGAACCAGAATCAGAGTGCATAATTACAACCCTCCAATCAGGATGGTTGTGGGATGTCTCCTTGAAATAACTGTAGAGTCGGAGCGAACCAGAATCAGAGTGCATAATTACAACCCTCCAATCAGGACGGTTGTGGGATGTCTCCTTGAAAGAACTGTAGAGTCAGAGCGAACCAGAAAGTGAAATGCAGCTTTGTGGGGTAAAATTATGGATAAAGTACAGGAGGAGGACGTGAGAGAGATTATACGAAGAAAAAAATTGTATGCACAAACAGTCAAGGAAGAAGAGAAGTGAGTAAAAGAGGAAGAGTGATGGTAAATAAGAAAATTTTCAAGTGGCTTAGCAGTAAAGAACAGAAAGAAGTTTAAAGGTACAAGGTATAGGATATGGTGACTGCAGCTTTGGGTACATCACCTAAAGAGGTAGGAGCCCTTCTACATCTTAAGAGAGAGACCTATTTGACATTTTGTTCAAGGCAAGACAGTATAGGGAAAGTGTTTTAGAGAAATTAAAAAAAAAGAGACTGTAATCCTTGGAACTCTTATGCAGTACAGACATTTAACAGAGAAACAAAAAAAGGATTGTTGCACAATTTCAAATTGAAGATAATAAAGAAATATTAATGGACTGTATAAAGACTATATGTAAAGAAATTATTGACACTACAGCAATATAGTAACTCTATATTGTTTTTTCTGCTTGCATTTGATTCCAAACATGTCTAGAAATAGAAATTAACAATTCCTGCATTATCTGTATTTCCAGCTAAACGAGTTAAGTTAAAACATCCAATTCAAATGTTGAATTAGGAATTTTGTTTCAGAGTGTATGACTAGCAAACTCATTGCTAAAAACTGTTAAGTGAACTATAAGTACTCTGCTAGCTGAATATATAAGTTTTGAAGTTTTACCTGATTTGGAGATAGTTTTTATTTCGCTGTTGGCCAGGGCTCTTACTAGCTAATCATTGGGCCACAGGGCTCTTACCAGCTAATCATTGGGCCATTTTGTGCCAATACGGAATGTGGCTCCTGTGTATAACCCCTCCCCTCCTTATGCAAGTTAACAAATATCAGCTGGAATAGTAGGTGCCATTTTTAAATTTAACATGCAATGAGAATAGAAGGTAGCTATCCTACTCCGCTCTAGTGTAAGCCAAGTAACTGGGTTCATACCTGTTTGTGGTTTTAAAACTGATTAAGTAGGCTAGAAATTGAGTATGTGTCTCCAGAACACATCTTGGCTAGCTGTATGTTTATTGTAAGTCTTTTCTCAGAGGTTTAGACCAAGTGCATTAATGCATGAGATAACAGAGAAGCACCAGAGAAACTATGAAAGGATAAAACTATACCATTGTTGTTATGTGCTGCTGTTTATTCTGCCTGAGCAGACAATAGCTTAGTACTTTGAGCTTCTCTAAAACTGCAAATGTGTAACGTACCTGTCTAATTGCTAGTAAATGTGCTCGTATATATAGCTGTCTTAAGCTGTTTCTATGTCCTTTTTAAAAGCAACTATTCTGTGATGTGTTAATCTGAAGGTGAGGCATTTTTACTAATGTAAGTAATTTCTGATGTAACAATCATATTTGCTCTCGAACTCGAAACAATAAGAAGTACTATAATCTTGTCTTAATTGCAGCGGACTGTAAGTGTTTCTGATGTTTGTATACTGTGTAAATTGCTATCTACTTGATTATATCCCCCATTTGAAACTTCTAGCACATTACTCTCACATCTATTTTGTTTTACAGCTACCTTCACTTGTTTGGGATTGCATCTGTTCCCCCTTATGTTCAGGCTGACACTGTTACATACTAGGACACTGGCTGACATTCTTCACTACAGTGTCCAGCTATCTGGAGGTAAAGAAAACTGTATATAGGTCCAGGTCTGCCAATGTAGGCTGCAATTAGACACGTGGTCCCTGATATTGAAGTAACGTTTTTTTCTGAATATAAACAAGCACAGAATCCTGTTCTGTCATGCAATTTGCAGGGTCTGTTAGTTTTCTCAAAATTAATTGTGTTCCCTCCACCACCCTAGACTGGGGAGGAAATTAAAGCAGAAAAGCAGCCCTATAGTGTTTTTCTGCTCGCATTTGTTTCCTAAGAGCTCTAGGAATAGAAATGAACAATTCCTGCATTGCATGCATTTCAGGTTAAACAAATTAAGTTAAAACATCCAATTCAAATGAAGAATTAGGAATTTTGTTTGTGTGTATTACTAGCAAACTCATTGCTAAAAACTGTTAAGTGAACTATAAGTACTCTGCTAGTCGAATATATAAATTTTGAAGTTTTACCTGATTTGGAGATAGTTTTTATTTCTCCATTGGCCAGGGCTGTACCCACTCCTTTTGCTCACTACACTCGTGCATATTCTGATCGCCTACCCTATACCCATTTCTCACCTACCCCCACTAAACCTAACCTCACCACACCCACTACAACCAACTACCCAATCACAAACCTAATTACCTCCATTTAATTTATTAACCTCAATTAATCCACCCATAGCCAATCCTCAATTTCTCCCCCCTCCCAAAGCATTTAAACTCTTAATATTATATATCCTTCATAACACACTTAGGTCGACATCTACATCACACACCCTCAACATAACAATGTTACTATTTCCCATGTCTGTGCTCAGCGTACTCATACTAACCATGCATCTCACCACTTTTCATAATCTCACTATTATAAACATACATTCTCCCACCTACCCATCCCCCTCTCCTCCTCATATTTCTTATTCTAACATCTCTGTTGCACCACACCTCAATTAGCACTAAAATAGAACTATTTTCTTATAAATACATGCACCCATTAACTTCACCACATGCAGCCTGCAAATATATTAGATTATCACCTAAATCCTTTCACCCATCTTTCTACAAAACAAAAAAAAACAAAGCTGCAGTTAAGTGGTGATATACACCCAATCCCAGGACCTAACCCTACACAACAAGTTCCTTTCACAACTCAAGTGAATCAAATATCAAACAATACTAGCTTCCATCCCTTCACTAACATACCTCAAAAGGGCTCTGACATTCTGCTCATTAGTTTGAACCTTAGGGTCTCCTAAACAAAATACATGAATTCCACACTTCCCTGTACACAAATGACATAGCAGTCTTAACAGAAACTTGTTAAAGCCTGACATCAATGATAATGAAATCCTAACCCCAGGCTACAACCTCCATAGGCTAGATAGAATACAAAAGCGGGGTGAAGGAGTAGCTATAATAATATAAAGACACTGAATTTGAGGCACCTACAAGTAAATCCCCCAGGACTCAATAACACTGAAATACTAGCTTCTCACGTCAAACTCAACCCTAATAAACACAGCGTCATATTGTCAGTATATGTCCCTCCTGGCAACAACCCATCTACAATTGAGAACCAGAACCTAGATTTCTGGGCCTCCACCAAATTTTACCAGGAAGCCAGAATAGCAGAGGATTTCAATACTGACTGGCAAACTTGTTTCTCAGATAACCCATCTTAAGTACATAAACGTGCATGGCTTCACCTAGGTGATACATTCACCACCTAGGACAGACAAATATAGTAACAATCAATCAATTCTTAAATGGACCCTATCCAATAAACCCCCACTTACCTGTCTCTCAGTATGACTTCCAGATAGCCTAAGTGACCACCTATCCTCTTAGGCACTGTAACTCTCCTCCTAAAAGTGTGATTTATAAACAAGTGCACAATAAAAGAAAATTTTCATCTGAGACGTTTAAATCATGCCTCCAGAATTGTGACTGGTCTGCATCTAGACTCAGCTGTTCAATATTTTAACACCAAATTCCTTCATATTTTAAACAGTCTGGCTCCAATCAGAAAGGTCAGCATTAAATCTAACTACAGTCCATGGCTAACTAAAGAAACCATACAACTACTAAAACAGAGGGAGAAACTCTGGTCACATTATCAGGCCAAGAAAAGCCAAGCCTCCTTTGACAGCTATTGGCAATTAAGAAACAAATCCAAAAAAACAGATCAAAAATGATAAAAAAAAAACCTTTCTACACCAGACTCCAACAAAACCACCAAAATAACCCACAAAAATGTTGGGGTCCTATTAAACAGCTATTACATCCAGGCCAATCCTCAACACCAAACCCCCACTACTACTAATTGTAAAGATAGTATAGCAACCCAATTCAATGCTTTCTTTACCAACTGTATACTTTCCCTTGGTAAGAAAACAATAATGCTCCACTAGTCACTCCACCTGGAACTGGTGCATCCTCCACTACTCTCTTTCTAAAACCTGTCCTAACAAGTACAATAAAAAAAGTGTTAAACTAAAGCTCATGTCCCTAGCTGCAGATCACATACCAAAATGAATACCTAAAGCTCACAGCTGACACCATCTGTTACCCTGTCTCAGTCTTGATCAATAGATCCATAACAGATAAACAAAAAAAAACACTGTGGAGAGGACAAACCGCCAGGACGATGATGAAATCTACACTTGTGTTAACTTGAGTTTATATAAGCGTTTTTGGATGACATTATTATTTTTGGAAGGACAGTACAAGAGAAGAAGAAGAGTTTTTTAAATATGTTAATGGCTTACCTCTTTTTTTATTTACCCATATGAAATGAACACAGAGTTATTATTTATTTAGATGTGATGATAGAAAAGGACGGTGATGAATTTAAGTCTAGTTTTAGAAAAAACTTCAATTTTAAGAAGATCAGAAGAGGGGAGAGAGAGGGGGGTGGCAGACGCACAATTAATTGAATAGAGTTATATTGATTGGGTGTTTTTTCAGGTCTAAATGATTATAAATGTCTACCCCTAGTTTGCTCCACTTTGTCAGGACAGCTAAACAGCTACAAACTGTAATATTCACATTAGTTGTGCACAATATATATATATATATATATATATATATATATATATATATATATATATATATATATATTATTTATTATGATGATATATTATACATATATTTATTTATAACATTTTTTTTTATATTTTTTTTTAAAGTTTTTAATTTAATATTAATAACACAATATTTTATGGGTAACCTATATTTTCAAGTATATGTTTTATATTTATATATTTATTTATATATATTATAAAATATATACATTTATTTATGTATCAATAAAGGTGTCATTTATTATTTACATGTACTGATTCTCTATTTTTTTTTTTATCTTATTTCAGTTTCACTTTTTTTTTTAATTTAAAAGATGCAATAGGATATATACCTTACCACCTTAGATGAGTATGTATACATTGATGAATTGATGAATTGATTTTTTTGGTGTTTTGGTGTTCCAATATTATGAATTTTATATATGAATATATTAATAAATAAAAGATCCATAACAGAGCTATATACTCCTAAGTGTTGGGAAGTTTCTCATATAAACCCACTACACAAAGATGGCTCATCTTTAGAACTCTCCAATTATAAACCAATATCCATTATATCACCCCTATCAAACATTTTGGGAAAATGTATCCACTTCCAACTTATGGACCATCTATTATCTAAAAATCTGCTAACCAATTCCCAACATGGCTTTCAACCCAGACACAGCACCACAACAGCTCTTTAAAGCTTCACTAACACAGTAAATCAGAAATGGACAACTTGTTTCTTCTATCTTTCTTGATATGTCCACTGAATTTGATACAGTGCCCCACCAAAAGCTACTAAATGAGCTTGCATCCTTCAGCCCATTACAAGCAGCCCTCTCCTGGTTGCAGAACTATGTATCCAACTGCCAACAAGCTGTGAAGTGGGAAAATGATCTCTCTTCCCGTTTACCCATTACAGTTGGTGTCCCACAAGGTTTAATTCTAGGCCCAGTCCTCTTTATTGTCTTTACCAACAAACATGCCACTATCATCCAATATACAGATGATTCTACTCTCACCTGTGCTACACCTTCCTTACCACAATTATAAAAAGTTACCCAAATATCCTTCTCTGCCATCAAATCCAACCTCTCTAACTATCAACTTATTCTAAATCCAAATAAAACCAAATTAATGCTCTTCTCCACTAACTATAACAAGTCCAAAAATTGCATTCATCCCTTTAGGATCATTTCATCCAACACCACTTTAATAAAAACAGTATCTCATACCAAACTACTAGGTGTTACTATCGATACCAGCCTGAGATTTGATAAACATGTGTCATTTGTTATTAAAAAGGCCCACATAAAATTAAATTCTCACTATAGAGTTAAGACTTAACTTAGCAGCACCACCAATCAATTGCCAGGACCCACCTTTTGTCCATCAGACTATAAGCCTCCCCTATCTTCACAAACCTCAAAAAAATTTGACCTAAGTAAACTAAAGGCATGTTACCACAAAATCACCAAATTTGCCACAAGCCTATCACACAGAATCCATCACTGTGTTTTGTTTCTCTCTGACAACTAAAATGGCTAGAGCTACCCAACCTCTTATTCCTCAACCAACTCACACCAACTCATTCCATCATATACCAACCTGATAAATGCCCAGCCCTGCAAAACCTAGTTCAAGCCCATTCCAAGAACAGAAGCCTAAGATCTTCAGACAAATTCCTGCTAAAAGTTACTAAATCCAAAAACGGCTTTGGGGATTCTTTGTATTCAAATCATATCTCTAAGACATGGAGTTCCATCCCTCAGCATATTCTTAACACCAGTAATTGGCTATGCTCCTGCACATCTCCAGGCTCAGTTCTAGTATCACTACTGTTTTTTGCTTCTCTCCTCTAACACTTCTTCTTCTTTTCTTTCTTTCTGTTCTTTTTCTTTTCAACCCGATCTCCCCTATTAAACTCTACAATGCTCTGCTCGTCCATTTCCCAACCACCCACCTTCCCCTATAATGCCTATACTACTATTTATATGTTCCCAATCATCTCAGTAATTCCACTCACTCTTCTTCTCTTCCTCTTGAACATTCTCCTAATCTTATATCTTATCACAAATCTCTTTTCATACTCTAAAATGATATAGCTGTGAAATGCCTATACAGAATATATGTGTTAAGTTTTCTTTCTTCATAGTCCTCCACTATAAGGCCCTTTTTGCACCCATAGTTATGTATTCTAATTTTTGTGTTTTTTCACATTTTGTTTGATATTGCCTGTGACTGCTAAATAATTGTATCTTCATTCTTGTAGTATGTTAAATAATTGTATTCTGTCTGTTGCATTTTTTCAACTTCATAACATGGTACTTGTATTCTGACCTTTTTCTCCAAATTTTGTATGATGATCCTATGCTTCTGTGTCAATAATTTGTATCCTCCATCTAGTAATGTGTTAAACAAAAGTATTTTATTTGTTCTGTTCTTCAATTTTTGTAATGGTGTGCCTGTCCATATTTGTAATTAAAGTTGTAATTGCAATTTTTATGTGGAGCTTTTCTACCCAGCCCTCTGTGGAAAATGAGCTGGTAGCCCAGTCGGACCTCCCTGGTAAACAAATATCAAATAAATATGATGACAGAGGTTTATGAACTGGAGGATGGGATTGTGGGCCGATTTTGAAAATGGAAAATTATAAAATTGTACATATTCCAAGTGTAATGAATGTAAAAACAAAATGAAAACTCCAGCAAAGCTCGAACTTCCACTGAGTGAACTCCAAATATCTTGTGTCAGAGGCACGTGGGATATATGCAAATGATCCTTATGAACGTCAGCTGTTTCATCTAATTGGCGATTCAGAATGCCCATGACTTGTTTTGTCATTGTAATGGACAATTTCAGGTCAATAAAGCCAATCCCCACTAGCTGTGGATATGCATATTTTGGCCTCCAATGCCCTGGATCAACTTATTCACACCCCCACCAGGGGCAACAACATCCTAGATCTAGTCATTACCAACATGAGTGACCGGTGTTCCACACCTGAAGTCAATGCCACATCCTGCCCCCACCCCCCATTAAGGAAACCATGGTAAAAAATGTCTCCAAAGCCAACTTCATGCTTCTTAAGACAGAAGTGGCGAACTTCATGACACCCATGCAGATGGACAATACAGTTACGACTACTGAATCCTACACAATTGCACTGTATAAGCACTTACATGAGTGCATGGATCGTGCTATCCCAAACAGAACCAAGATGCTATCCTCCAAAAAAAGGAAGACAATTTGGTGGTCCCCTGCCATAAACAAATTGTCAAACAGAAGGAAGAAATTGTTGTAAAAGAGAGTAAAATCCCATAAGTGGAGGAGCTCCCTGGTCAGCCTCATTAAGAAGCTGCGATCCCTGATAAAATCCTCCAAAGCTAGTTATGAAAACAAAATCGCCACTGATTCTAAAGACAACCACAAAGCATTCTATAGCTATGTCAAGAATCTCAATGGCGACACTCAGATCTGCTCCGAGTTACAGCACAATGGCACTAAATATACAGACCCAAATGATATTGCCAATATCCTGGCAGATAGGTTCAGTGCTAACTTTACCCCCCTTTCACCCTCTAAAGAGCCCATCTCTATATCAGAAAGATGCAAAGTTCCTGTAATCACAGCTGCACAGGTAAAAACCACACTCTCCAAAGCCAAGAACACAGCATCCATGGGACCAGACAACATCCCAGGCTGCATTATACACAAACTATAGAACGAACTGGCACCTCACCTAAGTACCATGTTCAATCATAGCCTCACCTCAGGCTTTGTGCCTGCTGAATGGCACACAACAATGGTTATCCCACTCCACAAGGGGGGAGCCACCACGGACCCCAGGAACTACCGCCCCATTAGCCTGATGAGCCTGGTCTGCAAGGCCATGGAACGTATCATCATGGAACTTATAAACAAAGACATTGGTAATCTCCAAACTCTGGATCCCACCCAGTTCGGGTTTGTAAAAGGCAGATCATGTCTCCTAAACCTGATAGACTTCTTTGAAGCAGTCACCAAAGCCGTAGACAAGGGTAAGGTGGTACACACAGCCTATCTAGATCTTGCCAAGGCTTTCAACACCATCCCCCACTCTGAAATTATAGATAAACTCACTAAACTAGGTATAAATCCCTATGTCACAAGATGGGTTGGCAACTGGCTTACTGACAGAACCCACACTGTGAAAGTAGCAGACTCCAAATCCGACTTCAGACCAGTGACAAGTGGGGTACCACAGGGTTCAGTCCTGGGTCCTCTCCTGTTTGGATTTTACTTCTATGAAGTACAGGCTAACACAGAAGGTCTTTGGCTAATGAAGTTTGCAGATGACTGCAAACTAGGAGCCCTAATCGAAACTCCTACCAATGTGGACATCCTACAAAAGGGCCTCACTGAGACAGATGCCTGGTGTCAAAGCCATGGCCTCAAGCTCAATGCCAAAAAGTGCATTGTCATCCCCTTTGGTAAAAACTCTGTACCCATGAACTACAACATAGGCGGTAGTATACTTAACACTGAAATTGTGATAAGAGACCTTGGCACAGGTGGACAGTAGTGTCTCCTTTGATAATCACATTGCCACAGTAGTCAGGAAATCCTTCTACGTGGCACACCTCATCAAAAAAGGTTTCTCATCCATTAAAAAAGAGGTCATTGTTCCCCTCTACTCATCACTCATTAGACCCATTATAGAGTACAATGCCCCTTTTGGTATGTACCTCACAAGACATCTACAACAACTGGAAAGGCCGCAAAAATACATCACAAAGAGAATTACCGGCCTCAAGCAAATGCCGTATGCAGACCATCTCAAAAAACTCCAGCTTTACTCCGTCGCATATCGCCTACTCAGAGGTGATCTCTGCCCAACATACAAAGCTATGTCAAACCCAGAACTGTTGGACATGCTCCACTTAGAGAAATACCAAACCCTCTGAGCTACCCACTCTAGGGACCTAAACCTTGTCACCTTAATAAACAGAACATGCCGGAGGGATAGATTCCTGTCACAGAGACTTCCTATACTCTGGAATAAACTACCTATCTATATCAAACAAAGCTCCTCATTAGAACTCTTCAAGAAAAATCTTGATGATTGGATGGGAAATAGGAAATTCACCCTGGGGATCACATCTCTGTGGCTCTGCTCGACAGTGGCACAGGAAAATAATTTTCATGGGTGGCAAAAGCCAGGGTACCTTTTTGGCTGGGCTTGTATAGGTCCCAGGGCCGATAACCTAGTACCTACCTATGAACCTATGAAGAATTCAGATGAAACTATGTCCATTCTTAAACAAAAATATTTAACATACTACTGGTACATTCTGTTTTGCCAGACTGCTGGAAGAAGTTTTTAATTATACCAATTCACCACAAGATGGAAATGTCTACTTATCATCCAAGTGGTCTAATGTCTTTGGACATGCAAATGCTATGAAAGATGTTTACTGAAGCTTTTACTAAATCCTAACATGCATACTGGAGTACACAGTTTATGCCAACATGGTTTTACTTTAGGTAAGTCTACCTTTACCAGCTTGGTTTAACTTTATGATGAAATTAGTGAAGAACTGACCAGGGCCTGTGAGCTGGGGTTGTATATAGGTTCATATGTGTGTACTAGGCTAATGGCCCTGGAGCCTTTACAAGCCTAGCCCATATAAGTGCCCTAGCATTGGGCCGCCCGTCATTAGTTCCCAGTGCCTCTGTCAGGTAGAGCCACTGGAGTGATCCCCGGGGTGAACTTTCTATTTCCCATCCACTCATCAAGATTTCTCTTGAAGAGGACCAGTGAAGTGCTCTGCTTGACATGTATGAGAAGTTTATTCCAGGGCATGGGCAGTCCCTGTGTTATGAACCTGTCCCTCCAGCATGTTCTGTTGATTGTGGTAGTGAGGTTGAGGTCTTTGGAGTGTGTGGTGCGGAGGGATTAGGATTTCTTCAGATGTAGCATTTCTAACAGACATGTCTTTGTAAGTCAAGCAGAGATTGCCTCTTAGATGATGATATGAGACAGAGAAAAGCTGGAGTTTTTTGAGTCTGTCCGTGTAAGACATGTGTTTAAGGCCTAGGATCCTCTTCATGAGGTACTTTTGTAGCCTTTCCAGCTGTTGCAGGTGTCTAGTGAGGTACATGCCAAATGGGGCATTGTACTCTGATTGGTCTAATGAGGGAAGAGTAGAGAGAGATGATGACCTCTTTCTTCCTGGATGCAAAACCCTTGGTAATGAGATGTGCCACATAAAAGGACTTTCTGACTACAGCGGCAATGTGGTGGTTGAAGCAGAGGTTGCTGCCAACTTGTTTCTCCAGATCTCTTATAATGCCTTCAGTGTTCAGTGGGCTCCCATCAATGTGGTAATGAGTGGGAACTGAGTTTTTCCCAAAGGGGATAATAACACATTTATTTGGCATTAAGCTTAAGGCCATGGTTTTGACACCAGTCATTTGTCTCAGTGAGGCCTTTCTATAGGATGTCTACATCACTTGGGGAGTAAATAATGGCTCCCAGCTTGCAGTCGTCGGTGAATTTGGTCAGCCAGATTCCCTCAGTGTTAGCCTGAACTTCTGAGAAGTAGATGCCAAGCATGAGAGGACCCAGGACCAATCTCTGTGGAACTCCACCCATGTCTGGTCAGCAGTCTGACTTGGAGTCTGCTACTTTCACACTGTGGGTTCAATCTGTGAGCCAGTTTGCAACTCACCAAATGATATAGGGGTTGATGCCTATTTTGGTGATTTTTATCAATAATACCTGAGTGATGAATGGTATCACAGGCCTTGGGTAGATCAAGGTAGGCTGCATGAGCTGCCTTATCCTCATCCACAGCTCTGGTGACTGCCTCACAGTAGTCAACCAGGTTAAGTAGGCATGATCTACCTTTCAAAAAACCAAATTGCGTAGGATCTAGAGTTTGGAGATTCCCTATATCTTTGTTAATTAGGTCCATGATGATGTGCTCTATAGCTTTACATATCAGACTCACTGGGCTAGTGGGACAATAATTCCCAGGGTCTGCAGTCACTCCCCCTTTATGGAGAGGGAGGACTGTAGCAGTGCACCATTCAGCAGGGACAAAGCCTGAGGTGAGGCCGTGAGTGAACAGGGCACACAGATGTGGTGCCAGTTCACTTTGTATTGCATGTAGAACACAGCCAGGGATATTATTGGGTCCCATGGAAGCTATATTCTTGGCTTTGGACAATGCAGCTTTAAACTGTACTGCAGTAATGCTGTGTGCCTGGCATTCTTCCGGTATTGCGAATGGCCCTTGGGAGGGGGGGGGGGCGGGTAAAGTTGGTACTGAATCTGTCGGCCAATATGTTGGCCTTATCTGTTGGCTCAGTATAGGAGGTACCATTGTGCAGTAGCTCAGAACAAATCTGGGTATTGTCATGGATATTCTTGATATAACTATAGAAGGCTTTGTCGTTGTTTTTAATGTCTGCTGCAATTCTGCCTTCATAGCTGGCTTTAGAGGTTTTAATGAGGGATCTCAACTTTTTGTTGAGGCTAATAAGGGAGTTTTTCCAGTCTTGGGTCTTCACCTTTTTCTGCAACAGTTTCTTCCTTCTGTTGTAGAGTGTATTAATAGCAGGGGACCACCAGATTGGCTTCCTTTTTTTTGGAGGAGAGCATCTTGGTTATGTTGGGTGTGGCTAGTGCCATGCATTTATGTACATGTTTGTACAGTGCATTGGTGTATGATTAGGCAGTCATGCAACTATTTTCCATTTGCATGGGTGCCGTGTGTGAATTTAGTAAAATCATTTGACTATCTTCATATTCCTCAATACTTCAAGTATTACTGAAATGTAAATACAATCCCTGCTTAATTAATTGGATTGACAAGTGCATATCTGGTAGGACTCAGTATATGTAGATTGGAGTGTAAGTGATGTGTGTGCTATATCTTTAAGAAGCATGTCAAGGCTATACGTGCATATATAAATTCCAGACAAGTGTAATCCATAGTGCCATTTTGGAAAAGCAGGCAGGGAGTGCGCATGCAAGATCGCAGTTGTTAATTTGTATATAAGTTACTTAACTTAAAGTCAGTAATCTTCTATAGTGATGTGTTTGTATAAAATAAAGCTGCTTGAACAGAACCCATGAAGACTATTCTGTTGTGTTCTAGATAGGAGAGTGACATGGTGTCAGAAGTGGGATCGAAGAGAATAATATGTAAAGTCATGAGGTGCAGAGACGACAGTGAAAGTAAAATTCAGAGAAAAGAGCACAAACAGAGCCAGAAAAGATTCAAAGGTAAAGAGAAACACCACAAACTGTTTATTTGATACAAAAGACAAAAAAGGGGCATTACAAGGGCACAAACTGTATTATTAAGCAAGAGGAAACAGAAAGTTTGTTAGCTAAAGGAAATGATTAGGATAAAAGTATTTGATGAAACAATTAACATTAAAGCAAAAATGAGTATGTTTAAAGCAAAACAAGTGTGTTTAAGTCAAAACTGGGCATGTTTAGTAAAACGAGCACAAAAAAGTACATTGGCCATGAAAATAGCTTAAACAAGCAAAATGAATGTAATAAGGGCAAAAAGGGCACATTACGCAAAAATAAAGCAAGGCGACTGCATGTGTTTTGGCAAAATGCTGTGTTTTGGCATAACTACGACTTTGTATTGTATCAAGGGAATAACTAAAGTTATTTGAAGTTTATCAAAGTGTGTAAAAGTGCTTACAGAGTTTGCTTATTACTGTGCATGTATTTCAAAGAGTTCATTGTGTGTAAAGTACAACTATTTCAAAAAGTTTCTTGTGCTGACTGTGGCTATTCACAAGTGCTGCCATTACAGAGTATTTCTTGTACTGTAAAGAGCTGCCTAACAAGGTACCACCATTTTGGGGACATTTCAGTGAGCTGTATGCAGTTATTCACAAAGTATAATTACTTCGAAGTATAACTGAGTGTTAGGCAAGAGATGTTCAGTTCATTTGCTTTGTGTAGTTACTTGATATGTTTCTTACACTGATAAGAGGTGATTCTTGCAAAAAACGACATTACAAGAGCATTACAGTGCCTGAGAGTTATTTAGTCACATCATAAAGTTGTTGAAGTGTTTCTTAAAATGATGATAAATGACTTTAGTAAAGTGATGATAAATTACTTTAGCATTTTAGCCTTTCAAAATGATATAGCAAAAGTATAAAGTGCCAGAGAAGTTTATTCCGCAAAGCCCAGTTATTCAAAGGTACTACAAGTTTGTACATTAGCATAATTTCAAACAGCCCAAAAGGTATAAATTCAGAAGCACAAAGCCATTGGACAAAGTTACAAATACTGGCTAAGTTTCTGGCATGTGTGTAAGTTTGTCCTTATTTGCAAAACCCTTCACTTGTATGTTAATACGGCAGGCGGATTTCGAAAACACCTACCACTTGTATTTGATTGGAATATTGTAGAAAATTGGAGAATATTTGAGCAAGAGTACAATATTTTATACAAACAGGTTATGCAGATAAAGATGTATGCACCAGGGCATTAATTTTGCTAAACCTAGCTGGGTCAGAGGCCATAGAAAGAGAGTGCTCATTTGTGTATGCACCTGCAGTATATGAAGGAGAAAGTGAAAATCATCATATTGCTGTACAGGCTGAATTAAGGGAAGACCCCGAGTGTTTGAAGTGCAAGTTCAGAGAAATGTGTAACCCTGAGATGAATATTACATTAGAGAGGCATTTCTTTTACACAAGAGATCAGAAACAGAAACAGAGCTAAAATGTGTCGCTTTGGTGACTTAAAAGACAAGCTGATAAAGGACAGGCTTGTGTCTGGTATTAATAGTGCTGCTGTGAGAAAGATTTTACTTCGTGACAAGTGATTTAACATTGAACAAAGCCATAGAGTTTTGTCAAATCCATGAGGTGACAGAAGTATGTTTGCGAATGACAAGAGCATGGGTCCATTTGGCTCCAGAGCAAATATAGATAGTATGCAACACTTGGCAAACAAAAGCAGGCCCAAGCACATGGCAGCTACAGGGTTTCCAGGGAAGGCATGTGGCTTTCCAGAAAGTTCTAAGAAAGGAGTGCATTCAAGCTCAGTGCAATACAAGCATGAATCAGCAAAACCCAAGTCTAGCTTTATTGTTAACTGCTGCAGTTGTGGTGCAAATCATGAGTCTAAAAGAGAAAAGTGCTTAGAATTTAATCCAATTCCAACTTCCTACATAAAGAAACTCCTCAGCAAGCTGAAACCATGCTCAAATGCCCCAGATAACATTCCCTCTAAGTTCTTAAAAATTGCTGCAGATGGCATCGCCCTCCCCATTAGCATCTTAATCAACAGATCCATACAAGAATCTTATGTCCCCAAGCTCTGGCGTTCTGCCTTTATACATCCCCTTCACAAAGGTGGTAAAAATAATAATACCTCTAACTTTCGCCCCATAGCCATCCTCTCCCCAATATCTAAAATACTGGAAAAATGCATTCACACCCAACTAATACCCTTCCTAACCACAAGCCATCTAATCTCTCAAACCCAACATGGCTTCCGCCCTGGCCATAATACTATTACTGCTCTCCTCTCATTCTTAGATATACTCAACCATGCCCATGACTCTGGAAATATCATTTCTACAGTTCTACTAGACCTCTCCAAAGCTTTCAACACTATCTCCCATACCCATCTCCTTAGCCATATGGCTAATCTTAACCTTTCTCACAACTCCCTTTTCCTGGTTTTCAAGTTATTTAACTGCTAGATCTCAAGCTGTAAAATAGAAGAAAGGCACCTCTGACTTCCTTCCCACCCCTACTGGAGTTCCCCAAGGATCTATTCTCAGCCCTATGCTCTTTAACATCTTTGTCAATGATTTCCACCCAGCCATCCCAAATACCAAAATAGTACAATATGCTGATGACTCCACTTTAATCTGCAAAGCCACCAACCTCCCAGAACTTCAATCTTACACACAAACTGCCTTCTGTGCCACTGAGGACTGGATGTTGAAAAACCATTTATCTCTAAATGCTAACAAATCTAAAATACTACTCTTCACTCCTTCAAAATTCTGCCCACCTGATATTAATTCTTTCCAAATCAGAAGCCGCAACAATTCTACTATAGAAATCATTCCCTATGCTAAACTACTTGGGGTCACTATAGATGAACACCTAAAATTTGACACACATATTCAACTAAACATAAAAAAAAAAACATCAAAAACTTGGCCTACTATACAGAAATATCCACCATCTCACTCCTTCTACTAGACAAATCCTTGCCACCACCTACCTTCTCCCCACTCTAATGTATGGTGCACCCATATTAACTAACCTATCTGCCTCAATCTCTTCTAAAATGGAAAGTTGTTACAATAAAATCTCCAAGTTTGCCATAAAAGCCAAACACACCTCCCACCATTGCTCTGCCCTCCACATTCTTAACTGGCTAGAACTTCCCAACCATCTGGACTACCTCCAACTTACTACTGTCCATAGGCTATTCTTTAACCCTACCATATGCCCTACTCTTTCCAACTTCATACAACCTTACACTCCTAATAGCCTCCTTAGATCTTCCCACCTAAACCTTCTCACTGTCTACAAACCAACCCGCCCTGCTGGACTGCACCTCCTGTCCTTCTCCCTAGCCAAAAAATGGAATGCTCTCCCTTCTTCTCTACGAACTACTGAAAACGCTAACAACTTCAAATCACATCTCCATTCGTACTTATTCTCTAAGTGGAAGTGCAATTGCACTTTACCCACATAGCCTTCTTCTCTTCTCTATTTAAATCATATTTTCCCTACTTCCCCTTTGCCTACTACTTAACTCCTCTAGAACTGACCTCTTAACACCTCTAGAAATGACTCTCTCTTCAGCATTATTTCTTGTACATTTCATACATATTGTATCATTATTTCTTGCACATTTCATACATATTGTATCATTATTTCTTGTACATTTCATACATATTGTATCATTATTTCTTGTACATTTCATACATATTGTATCATTATTTCTTGTACATTTCATACATATTGTATCATTATTTCTTGTACATTTCGTACATATTGTATCATTATTTCTTGTACATTTCGTACATATTGTATCATTATTTCTTGTACATTTTGTACAGATTGTATCATTATTTCTTGTACATTTCATGCATATTGTAGTTAGTTTTCATTCCCTGTTCTCCTCTCCCTTCATTTGTACCTGTTCTGGCACCCAAACAAGACACATTTTCTATATAAACTCTGGAATTTTTTCCTTGCAACATATGACCTATCTGCTAAATTACTAATGTACTAGTTCATGTCTCTATTCTACAAAGTATTTGCACCACTTCATGTCTCTGTTCCCAAAAGTGTCTGCACCCTCAATTGCTACTATAACTTGATTATCTTATGTATCTGCATCCTGAGGGGGTACTTTATCTGAATGCTTAATGCTTACTGTGTAAAGTGTAGCTTTAACAATGTACCAGTTCATGTCTGAATTTTGAATAGTTACTTAATCCACAAACTCAGTGTCTACTATGTAATGTGAAGCCTTACCAATTTACCTGTTTATGTCTCTATTTTTTTCTATATCCTCTATATCAATTGTATTTTGCTTAGCTTATGTATCTGTATCATGAATTGTAACTTTATCCAATATCTAATGTTTTTACTATGTAATGTTGGAGCTTTTCTCCCCGGGCCTCCACTGAAAATGGGCTCTCGAGCCCAGTGGACCCCTCTCCGGTCACCAAACTGAAATAAATAAATAAATAAATTTGGTCAGCAAAGATACAAGTGCAAAAAATGGAACCATTTCCAAAAGTTTTGCAAATCAAGTAAGCGTCACACAGCTGTAAAAAAAGGTTGCATTAAAAAGCAAGCTAATCAAGTACAGCCGAAGCTGTCAGCTTTCTATGTAGATGGTGTATCAGTACTTGATAAAAGGGTTGATCCAGTGAATCTATTGACAAGAAGCAAAGTGTTTTGTACTGTCTGGATTCATGGAAAATCCACAGAGCTCAAAGTAGACACTGGTTCAAAGTGTAATGTTATATCAGCAGACACATTTGTTAACGTGAGAACTAACGAACAACTCAATGTGGCTAGTAGTGCGAGACTTGTTGCTTATGGTGGTTAAAAAATTCAAACCGTAGGTTCAGTGATGCTTTCATGTTATTTGGCCAAAAACTGTTACAATTTGTTATTTTGTGTAGTCTGAAGACCAGTGCAATCTTTATTGGGTCTCAAAGATAGTTTAAGAATGAATCTGCTTTCTTTTGCTAAAGAAGTCCATCACATAAGTGCATTTCCAAGTTCTAATTTTTCAGAGGCCATTTTCTCAGAGTATGCTGATATTTTTGATGACAGGTTAGGCAAATTTCCAGTTGTGCATTCCATGAAGTTAGACCCAGAGGTCACTCCAGTAGTCAGACCAGTGAGAAGAGTTCCGATAGCTATGCAGGATAAAGTGGAAGCTCAGTTGGATAAGATGGTGCAGCAAGATGTGATTTGTCCAGTCACAGAACTAACTGAATGGGTGTCATCCATGGTAGCCACTCACAAAAAAGGCTCAGACAAAATCAGAATATGTATTGACCCAAGAGATCTAAACAAAGCATTAAAGAGACTGTATCTTCCAATGCGCACAGTCAAAGAAGTTGCAGCTCTAATCCCGAATGCTACTGTATTTTCTGTCTTGGATGCAAAGAGTTCATTTTGGTAAGTGATGCTTGATCATAAATCCTCATTTCTAACACTTTTGATACTCCATTTAGCAGATACCGATTCGTAAGGATGCCATTTGGAATAAATTCTGCAAGTGAAGTCTTTCAGCGTGCAATGGAGCAAATATTTTTGGGTTATCCTTGTGCCATAACAGTAGATTATTCACTGGTTGGAGGCAATGGTGAAGCAGAGCATGACAGAAATCTCAAGAAAGTTCCAGACAGAGCACATGAAGTAAACTTGAAGCACAATCCTCTGAAGTGCAAATTCAGACTTCCAGAAGTTACATACATAGGTCATTTGTTTAAGAGTGCAGGTTTGAGAACAGACCAAGAAAGTCATTCTTGAAATGTCAATACCAGATAATGTACATGCTCTACAGCAGTTCCCAGGCATGGTCAACTATTTAGGCAAGTTTATACAAGACTTTAGTGAGTTGACAGCACCTTTAAGAGCACTAACACACAAAAAGGTTGCATGGTGATGGTGGAACAGCACCAGAAGGCATTTGAAGACCTCCAGCAGAAAACTGCCACCCCACCTACATTAAGATACTATGATGTGAACAAACCAGTTACTCTTCCCTGTGATGCTTCAAAATTTGGTGTTGGTGCAGTTATACTTCAAGAGGGCACATCAATACCCTATGCATCTAGAACACTAACCCAAAATGAGATGTAGTATGATCAAATTGTGAAGGAGCTTTTGGCAATAGTATTTGCATGTTCCAAGTTTCATGATTATATTTATGATCAAGCTATTCAGATTGAAACTGACCATCAGCGTCTAGTTACCATTCTAAAGAAGCCTATGCATTCTGCTCCAGCGAGATTACAGAGAATGATGCTCAAATTGCAAAAGTACAATTTCAAAATGGTTTACACAAAAGGCAAATTGCTCTGTCTGGCTGGTACCTTATGCAGATCTCCCAGAAATATGACAGAACAGCTTGATGCTGAGAATTTTGACTTTGATGTGATGTCAGTGCACAAGACTTGATGACTTAAGAGATTACACTCAGACTGATCCAATTTTGCAAAAGCTCAATCACTACATTAATGTTGGGTGGCCATCAAAGGAATCTAGTGTAACAACCTGAAGTGCAAACCTATTTTCCTTATAGAGATGAATTGTTGATGGAAGATGGCATTATTTTCAAAGGTCCTAAAATTGTTGCCCCTGCTTCCTTACAACAAGAATATATCCAGATTTTGCATTGTGGTCACCTAGGATCCACATCCACTAAGAGAAGAGCAAGAGAATTAGTATTTTGGCCTTCATTACCAAAGTCCATTGTTAGAGTTCTTTCTTCTTGTTCAGTATGCAGTAGGACTAGACCACATTTGCAAAGAGAACCACTTCACCTAAGTCCAGTTCCTGAACTACCTTGGTCTACTGTAGCAACTGATATCTTTGAGTGGAACAATCAACATTACTTGGTTTTGGTAAACTCTTATTCAGATTGGTTTGAGATTGATCTACTACCTTACCTAATATCCACTGCTGTTATTACTATGTTGAAATGTCATTTCTCAGTTCATGGTAGTCCACACAAACTTTTTTGTGACAATGGTACTCAATTCACTAGCCAGTTGTTTCAGAAATTTGCAAAAGACTGGGACTTTGTACATGTCACTAGTAGTCCTGAATATCCTCAGTCCAATGGTCTAGCTGAACATGCAGTGCAAAGTGCAAAGCAATTACTTGAAAGGTCAAAGTGTGACAATACCGATGTGTTCTTGAATTTGCTTAATCTCAGAAACATACCCTGTGATGCTATTCTTGCCTCACCTGCTCATAGACTACCTTCCACACAAACTAGAACTCTGCTAATCATTACTCCCAATTTACTAAAGCCTAAACTTAACAACAATAAAACCACCAAGGCTCAATTGTTGAAAAAGCATAATATCCAGAAATCTAATTACAACAGATTGAGCAGAATACTTCATCTGTTGAGGGAAGGAGATACGGTAAGAATCCAGACAACAAAAGGATTTGATAGAATAGGACAGATTACACGCATATCTGCCGAGCTGAGATCCTACCTGGTAGACTTCAAAGGTATTGAGTATAGGAGGAACTGTAGACATCTTCTTCCTGTAACAGAATCATCAGCAAGATCACAACATTGCTTTTGTGATGTAGATTCCAGATCTAAGAGTGAATCAGACATTGTTTCCATACCAGAATGTGTTCAAAATTCTGATTCCATTCCAGAAAATGACCCGAACATTCCATAGGTCAACCATTTTGCAGAGACAGTTCCATTTGCTAGATCTCGTTCCCAGTTTTATGTTGCACGATAATGGCGAGTATCTAAGTCTAGTGTGAAATACGCAGCAACGTGGACTTGATTGTATATATCTGTATATATAGTATTGTATAATGCATGACATAGAATTACCTGTCATTTCTGCATGCCTCATAACGGTATACGATATATTTCTCAAAGAGTGAGGATGTAGATCAGAGTGCAAGTGATGTGTGTGCTATATCTTTAAGAAGCATGTCAAGGCTGTATGTGCACTTATAAATTCCAGACACGTGCAATCCCCAGTGCCATTTTAGAAGAGCAGCCAGGGAGAGAGCATGCAAGATCGCAGTTGTTAGTTTGTATATAAGTTACTTAAGTTACAATCAGTAATCTTCTATAGTTGTTGTGTCTTTCAGCTTTTCCCGGTTAGGGGTCGCCACAGCAGAACTCCGGTCCGCTAATGATTGGCAGTAAATTTTTACGTGCTGAGTTGCCAGCTCTGATGCACAACCTTCAACAAAGGTATGCCCATTCACACATGTCTCCACACAGAAGACGCTTTAGCTGAAAATCGAACAGGACAACGTCTTACTGTGAGGCGACAACGCTACCGCAGCACCAGTAATCTTCTATTGTGATGTGTTTGTATAAAATAAAGCTGCTTGAACAGAACCCATGAAGACTCTTCTATTGTGTCCTAGATAGGAGAGCGACATTATATTTCAGTTCAAGTCATGCTGTCTGAATATTTGCCTGTAGTGTCAGCTGTACTCCAGAACTCCATTCCATGGTCTTTCCTATTCAAGCTGGGACTTTCTATCAGCCCAGTTAACAGATATTGTTGTTATTATGCAAAGTACACTGATGACTGTATAATGAGGTGCATCATCACTTCAAAAGAAAATATATTAAACTTTAATAAAACATTAAAATTAGTTTTGACTGGGCAAAACTAGCTGGCCTTCTATTAAGCCATACCAAATTAAAGATAATGTTTAAATCTAGACGTTTGATGGATCTAATAATTGACAGTGAGTAGTGGAAAATCTACATATTGTTGTACTGAAAGCCAGTTTACCTATTTGAGAGTGATATACTTGTGCTCAATGTGTGGGCACAGCAGATGGAAATGACAGATTCTGCAGGAAATAGTTGATAATTCCATTAGTTTTTTCTTTGAAACAGAGGCAAAGAGAGGTAGCCTGTATTCTAACTAAGGTTGCAAAATGTTTTTTTTTTTTTTTTTTTTTGTACTTTGTCACTTTGAATTCGAGGATAAAGTAAAGAAGTATTTTCCAATAGCCATATCGAATGTATTTTTTTCTTCACGTTACTATGGTGAAGTGACATAGTTAATGAGGAACCGAGAATAAGGTCTAGATAATCCATTGAGGATAACCCAATATTCTGCTTGCTGTTTTTGTTAGTGGTGCTGGAAGCTTGGGTAGACTTTTATTTTTTTTTGGGTGCCAAAGAACATCACATTATTTCTTTTTATTTGATGGTGCTTTGAGTTTTACTCTGAGACCAGCTTAATTTAGAACCTCTCCACAGGTGAATACCTTGGCTTATCACAGTTACTTCTGAGTTTTCATATTGTCTCTCCATTTCTTATAAAACAAATGTGAATACCTTAAAAGTAAAATATGTCCTTTAACCAAGAAAGCTGCTAAGTGTAACATTATGTACAAAATGTTTTGTGCATAGCACATATTCTAAATGAACAAAAATGCAAAAAACAAAATCATAAGTTTAAACAAACTGACATCAAGTACTCCTAAATAAAACACATAGTAAAGTTTAATAATTGTAAAAGTTATTATTCTAAACTACTCTACAACTGATGGCAAACATCTACTCAGTTAAATGTATTTGTCCAGACTGTGGAAATCTGTACTGCAGATGGCAATTTGGATACTGATTTGAGTGTTTCATTCAGAAACAGAATCTTCCCCATTGAATTACTGAGTCCTAAACACATAGACATTATGCAGTTGATCACAACAGACTGACAACACTACAGAAGGAAGTACCAATCCATCCATTTGTGCAGTATTTTTTTCCAAGAAAGGAGGTGACCCCAGAACCCTACTCTGTTGTGTAAATAAACTAATGAAACAAACTTGGAAAAAGAGCACAACCAGGAAGATAAATGCATGGAATGCAGGAAGATCACTACCAAAGATGACCAAAAACAATTTAAACACCCACTGTTAAGTGAAAAAAAAAAACTTTTCCACTTTGGGGAAGTACAAATCACTCACTGTTGATAAACCAGGCTTGCGAATAATTCACTGTTTAATAAAAGAAACCATAAGTGCTTTCATCTCAGATATAAATCCACAAGACTATGTCAGATACAGAGAAACCAGGATGTAAAACCTTCTGAAGATCACACGACCAAACTGCGCCAAAGAGTTAAAAGAAACATTCTCACTTTTAAAGTCAACTATATACAAATTTTAAAACCATTTTAAACACTGCAAGGCCTTCTAGTTAATTAAAAGTGACTAAAACACTTTTCAAAATGTATAAGGTGAATGTGAAGTATTAAATAAATGTTGAAAAATCAATAATGATTAACATTGATTGACTTTGAGTTTAAGTAAAAAAGAAATAGATATAATCCCATTCAAGCCTGGTGGACTAGCTGAATTCAAACACAATTGCCAAGTAAGTTCTTTCTTTTCTAGTGTTAGACCCCATGGGCCTCCCCTAAGATGCATGCGCAATTGCTCCAGAATGACAAATTTAAACGGGTGATCTGAGTATACTGTTAGGTGTTTAAAAAGTGCATTAGTTTCATACTTAGTTCTAATTTCGTAAAGCTGTTCATCGACTCTTTGTTTTTGAGCATTCGTTCAGTCTTTGGCAAAGGGCCACATAAACCACTCCTTTCATTGTGTAACTATAGTTACCTTTTATTATAACAAAGAAACCACTATTTTTTACTTTGGTGCAACAAAAAATACTTTTAGAGTAGTTGCAAGCATTACACTTTTGTATGCCTTTCCATTTACAAACTGAGTGGTGTGGAAGTTTGCCAGACAATTCAAATAATTTCTTAAAACTAGTGCCTTGTCCCGCAACTTGTCGATGATATCATCATTAAAAATACACCAGTTTTTCCTTAAGGTCCACCTGAATAGCTTATGATCTGTAGAGTATGATGTGATGAAACTATACCTGTAGGTATTAAGGGTTCCTATTAAATCAGTGAATGCTGTTTAAACGACCCTTTTTATTCTAAAAGGTGAAATCCCAAAATCACTGAACAGCGATTTTTTTTTTTCCCATGGAAAAAAATCACTGGGCCATTTTTGGGACTTTGCCATTTCCTCCACTGTGGTGTGATCTTGGAGTTGATATATTTAAGTAGGAGGGTGTGGGGTGCACAGTCCCCCACTTTATTTTGTCTTTTTTTTTTATTTTTGTTATGCAGCAGGGATTTTTTTCCTGGGAAAAAAAATCATTGTTCCTTGTGTTCACCATTTTGGTGTTTCAACATATTTGGGACGATTATACAGTGTCTGTTAAGTTAAGCATTCACTGATATAATATAGACCCAGTATTTACCCCAGAGTGCCCTGCAAGTGCCTGTTCAAGGAAAATTTCTGTACCACAGTTCTCCAGAGTTTTATTTGGTGGAATAGTTCTAAAATGGTTGTTTTGTCTTTTTCTTGCTAACTGTTCACAAATGTTTTTGATAAAAATGTTAGGGTATCTCCTTTTGAGGAACATGTCCTTGAGTAGGGCACATTCACTAATAAAATCCTCATATAAAGTGGTCATGCGTGCAGCACGAACAAATTGTCCTTTAAGTACTGCCTTTTTCTGCGAGGTTGGGTGGGAGCTGGTGTAGTGTAAGAAGGAGTTGGAATAAGTGGGTTTCTTGAAGATCTTTGAAAGTAGTCTCTTAAGTCCATCTGTTTCAAGTAAAATGTCTGAGCATGATATATGGTCAGTGTGATGCCCGTGCACTGGCTCAGTAATCAAGGAGCCTCAATCCTCACCACTAGTACCAGTGAGGGGCATGCACACCGGGGGATAACAAGTACACACACAGTAAAGTACAATTTCCCTTAAGAGCCCACAGAGATCACAGTCAGTCTGGGGCTGGTTTCTCCCTTTCTCTCCAGATCCCCAATAAGACCCCCCACTGTCATGGTTATAGGGTCTAGATCTCAGCCTAGTGGTCAAGCTAAAACCTCCAGCACCCTCTCTGTCCAACCATTGCTTCATGTCCCTGCCCAAGTAGCTGACACATACACACTTTAAGATATGATTTAGATACAAGCACACAGACACTCCTGGGGAAGGCTGGCACAGGTTCTCTGGCTATGCCCCCTTTCTGTCCAGACTGCCACCAACCATATTATCAGCTACTATAAGGCCCTTTCCAAAGGGTGACCAATTTCACTGTGTAATATTACTATTATCCAAATAATAAGTGTGACTGAGCAGCAAGACTATTGGAGTGGCTTGGACAGTATCACCAAACACATGCAAGTGCTCCCTAAGAGCTTAAATTATCTCTACACAAAGCAACCACTGTTGAAAGGTTTAAAAATATTTAATAATAAATAATAAAATCACAAGACAAATCTCATCTATTCAACACAGTGCTAATCAAAGTATCCAAAAAAACAGGCGGACACAAGATAGACTCCAGGTTATAAAGCTTTAATCAATCACTTTCACATCTGCTTATTCAGGTGCATAAAAACAAACTAAAACTAGTCATACTTTTAAATATTGCTGAATGCATCACATGTCTATATAAACTTCATCACTATAAAATATTAAAGCTATATGGTAACCACAATATAACTAAATATTCAAAAAAATCATAAAAATCTAATCATAAAATATTTCTAATATACTTTGTGCACTATAAAAACATTGTTAAAATACATATTCTTAATAACAACTACTTTACCTGTGTAGAGGTCTGGCCTTTAACTTTGGTCTCAGTGGTATTTGTTCATTGAGATCATGTCCCATGTCAGCTCTGAATAAGACTATCCATCTAGCTTTCAGTTCCTCTGTTTTATTACATATGCTCCCCCCCCCTTTTAAAGGCCAGACCTCTACATAGGTAAAGTAGTTGTTTTTAAGAATATGCCTTTTAACAATGTTTTTGTAGTGCACAAAGTATATAAGAAATATTTTATGATTATATTTTTATGATTTTTTGAATATTTAGTTATTTTGTGGTTACCATAAAGCTTTAATATTTTATAGTAATGGAGTGTATACAGACATGTGATGTATTGTCATGTGATGCATTCAGCAATATTTAAAAGTATGACTCATTTCATTTTGTTTTTATGCGCCTGAAGAAGCAGATGTGAAAGCGCTTGTACCTGATTAAAGCTTTATAACCTGGAGCCAGTCTTGTGTCCTCCTGTTGTTTTTGGATACTTTGCTGTAGTTTTGCTGTGGACACAAGGACCTGCATACTAGTGTTTTTTATTGTTCTGACAGTGCTAATCAAGGTTTCAGAAATCATAGGAACTTTGAAACAATATTGTAGGATAGTCTGACATAAATATAGAAAACAGCTAGAATAATCTGGCTAAATTCCTATCTAACTGTAAGAGAAACTGTGTCCTAAATAACTTTACGTACAAGGCATAGTGCTGGTCAGTTGTTGTCAGCTTCATACAAAATCCAAAATGCACAATCTTTCTCTCTGAGAAAGTCTTAAATTGATGATACCCAGTACTGCTGAGTCATTTCACATTACATCATTTTTATCACTTCTCCTTTAGTTCCCAGGCTAACAGTAGCTCAACATTTATGTTTCTTTGTAAGCTGCACCTGGCCAGGAAGCCGCAGCAATACAAGACACTTTTCCATGTAAAATCTAGCAGTTATCATTGTCTTAATAACAATAGAAAGAATTTGCTAGCTCATACATCCTGTCTCTAAGCTTGAGATCAAACGCAGTTGTAATTCTTTACTTAACAGCTTTCTTCCAGCAGGGTGCACTGTGGTTATATTTTTGAAGTTCAGCATATAACACTGTTTTCTTACATTTAGTTTTATTTAAATTTGTAAAACAAGCCTGTGGATTATATTAATATGTGCAATGACACAGAATTATCTACAAGATTATATCTAGCTAGGCTGGCAGCCTTCACAGTCAGTGCCAATGTTATGGGTAAAAAAACAAAAAAAACTGGTTGTGTTGTTAAGGTAGTCAAGAAAAAATGGAATTTGACACACATCACCCTTCCATGCCTCAAAAATATCATCAAGGTCTCTGATAAAGAGGTGCCCTGAGTCCTAGAAAGGACTATTAAAGCTGAATTTCTCCTCCCATTCCCCCATGATGATGTTAGCATATAAGGAACTGCATGCTAACCCCATGGCTACCTCCTTTTTTTTTTTGCAAAAAGTATTGGTCATCAAAAACAATGCGATTATCCTGGGGGGGTACGCTTGTTTATTGAGGTAATCCAATCAATCCCTTTCAAGTTATTGAAGTTTCCTATCCTTGATTTTAACCAGTTGTGCATCGATTGAGTGAAATATACATGAGGACTGTAGTTTATTCTGCTTATAATTACTTTGCTCTGTGATTAATTTGTCCAACGCTGTAACATCACCCGTGAGTTCATCAATAAGTCGAGTGTTGTGTTTGACGAAAAGCTCCATAAGTTCACACCCATGACGGTCGAACATGTGGAGCAAGTCCTGATGTGATGGTTTATTATGGACAAGACCTGTTGCGTATTTCTGTAGTCTTAGGCCCTTAGGGACTTTTTTCTAATGCACTCCGTTAAATACCCATTCTCAAGCTGTCACTTCTGCACTTTGGTAAGTTTACATTGAAAGACATCCAAAGATTCATTCAGGGACTTAGCTTTAGCAAGTGAAATGTTATTACTGGAACACCCCAAATTAAAATCAAAGGCTCTCTGTAACAACTCCTGAACTTTAGGTACCCTATGTATGTGAGAATTAGAGGGTAAGAAAGAGTCACTATTAACTGCTCCATGCTGCCGCGTGCTACTGTTTGTAGTATGCAGGAACCCTCTAGGCCTGAGTTAAAAATGAGATAAACCTGTTTGTATGCTTCCTTCTGGGTTCTCCTGTGGTTGATTGATGAGAATGCATGGAATCGATCCTTTGTGAGAGTTGTTGAACTAGTGCTGTAAGATTCCCAATGGAATGCTGCTTTTCTTCATGATCAAAGCTCGAAAATAATGGTGATGGCGTACTTGGACCACCTGCAGCCATGCCAAACGATACAAACAACGAAACAAACTTGGAAAAAGAGCACAACCAGAAAGAGAAAAGCATGGAATGCTGGAAAATCACTACCAAAGACAACCAAAAACAAATGTAAATCCCACTAAGTGAAAACAAACTGTTCCACTTTACATTTGTTTTTGGTTCTCTTTGGTAGTGATCTTCCTGCATTCTATGCCTTTCTCTTCCATGTAAATAAACTAACCCAGCAGCATCACAGTCATTGAGAAATATCCTCAATTGGCATATTGAGTACATGCCCACCACCAGCTAGACAGGTGGTCAGGCTATCTGTGTGGATTAAATGAAAACCCGGATACATTGCTTGGGGAAGAAGAGGAAGAGGATTAAACAGAAGGAGTTAGAAAACTGTTTACACATACAGCACAGAAGCCGAAGTCTGAGAATTTGAAATCTGCAAAAGAACATTCACTCATACTTAATAGGAACTGGATAAGGAAAGAGTGTGATTCATTTGGTAAGCCAGTAATTGTAGTTTGAGTTTCATTAACCAAAGCATAATTAGCAAATTATTTTCTTGATCCATAATGATGTCAGGTCATTTGCATCATTTTATGAGACTGCAGCTTGGAGGGATTGTTTTTAACTGAAGAAGTTCTTGTTACTTTTGTGAATGGAATTGCTTATATTTTTCTGTTAAATTGTATTGATTGCTCTCTGGTGTCTGGATTTTTGTTTTGGTTTATCTTTTATTTATGCAGAAAGATTTCTGTTGTTGTTGAGTCTGGAGCTAAGGTTCAGAAAACATAGCAGGGCATTGATGACCAAGGTTGATTTATAATCAGCATGGGTCTATGTTTAATCATCAACAGTTACATTCATCGAACCTCCGATAATTGAACATTCAACATCAAATGTTCATTCAGTGAATGTTCACTTCAACGACTATATGAGATAGGGAAAGTAACCAGTTGGGAACATTTCCCTGTCACACACACATACTATTTCAGACCCACTGCCCCCAGTGAGGGGGCTTCACCTCTACACCCTCACAACTATATATACCAATTCTGAGATTGCACAACAGTGCGGAAAAGGACAAGTAGTTGGCCAACATGTGGTTGGGTTTGAAATCATGTGGTGTGTGTGTGTGTGTGTGTGTGTGTGTGTGTGTGTGTGTGTGTGTGTGTGTGTGTGTGTGTGTGTGTGTGTGTGTGTGTCAGTGTGTGTGTGTGTGTCTGTCAGTGTGTGTCAGTCATGTTGGCCAGTTGCTACTGACCCCATCTCACACATTCGCTGAACTGAACATTCGATGAAAGAATGTTTGCTGGTTTGTGTTTGATCATCAGAGGTTCCATGAATGTAAACCTCTATGATTAAACATAGACTCAGTCAGTATTACAACTTCTTGCAGTGCAGGTGGGGACCAAGTTCCAGTGCGCACTGAGTCTAACGGCAGTATTATTTTTACAGTTGTATACTTATGGGCTGTTGTGGCCTGTTAATTTTTTCTTTAAAACAAAGGCAAAGAGAGGTAGCTTGCACTCTAACTAAGGTTGCAACATGCTTTTTTTTAGTTTTATTTTTTTTTGCATATTGTCACTTTACAAACAATGTACTGCACTGCTCACCTAATTTTTGTTTGCAAGAAGCAGGAGTCAGGTCTTGCAGGACAATTCATTTTCCTTGTATAGACAGTATTATTCAGGCTGCCAGGGCAAAAAGTAGAGATGTTGCAAGGAGAAATAGCAAAGGCGATGGAGCTAGAAAGGTTATATTTAGGGATTTGCAGAAACTGAGGTGATATCAGAGGTGAGGCTTTGTCAGAATGTCTTGGGAGGGTGTCATAACCTACACTATAGAATTTGAATAGCTGAGAGTATACATTTACATATGAAACTCTGGGCAAACTTTTATCACTACTCCCAATAAAGTGGAAATATCACAGGTAGTAGTCAACACTAACCATTATTATTGTTTGTATGCAAACATCAACCCACTGGATGAAGGTAGAGTTGTAGATTAGCTTTAATGATGCACCATTTTATGATTAAATATCTGCTGCTAAGCATAGTAATGTGGGCATATCTTATTAAGTGTGCAGACACTGTAATAGTGCACTTTATTTCACATTTACACTGGAACTTATTTTGCTGGGTAGTTTCAATATTGGGGCAGAACTTATGCATCATTCCAAGCTACTTACTGGGGTTACAAAATCTGACATCCAAAATGTAATGAAGCATTCCCTTTTGTCTTTACCCTAGAAGAATATATGGTACATGTGAACGGGCTGTTTGTCAAGGTCAGAAACTTAGGTGTAGAAATAAATGACCAGTGCACATGTAGTAATTAATAACATAACTCAGAACCACAAGGAAACCTGCCACAACAATGGTGCACGTGGCAACAGCACAGCTTGGTTTAACAGTATAAAAGACTGAATGGGCTATATTCACGCATTTTGGGTTAAGAAGATGTTGCAAGGTTAGATGAAGAGATCAGAAAGGGTAAACAATGTGCAATGAACTTTCAAAGGTGTTTAAGATATAAACATATAGTATGTTGTGGGACATACTGCCCAGAGTATGTTATGATGTGGCAGAAACACTGTTGTTTGGGACTGGCTGCCTACTGTCCTTTTGTACGGCTGTTCAAAATTTTTGAAATTGTTCAGCCCCAAACAGTGGTTAAGGGACTTATACTGCTACCCAGAGACCATGTCACTGAAGAATGTGTTGAGGTATAGGGCTCCTTAAAGAAGTGCAAGTGTGTCAAGAAGGTAAAATGGAGCCAAGTTTCTATGTGCTGAGCAGTAGGAGCCAGTTTTGAGCAGCAGCACACTTTAAGCATTAAGGGAAAGGCGTGCATAAAACAAGCAGTTTTCCCAGCACAACAATAACTCCCACTGCTTCTTAATGGTGCATTCTTGTAAAGTGCCATAGAAAATGTTGGTAAAGCCATAATTAAAGAACACCTCTCCTTTGATTAGAGCTGTGGCCAGACTGCATGCATACAATCAGCTATCAGAAGGGCAAGACCTGTTCCTTCAATTCCTAGTACACTGAAAAATAAAACTGCAGTTCAGACAAATAAGGATTTCCCCAAAATTTACTGTTGTACATTTAAAGTGATTTTTATTTTTACATTGGGCCTTTGACTGCATTACACCAACATAGGGGTGGGGCATGCCATCTCTACCCCTGCTCACTGTACCTCATGCTAGAAAAACAATCTGAGGTACAGCAGTTTCAGGATATTCCCCCATGTTCACTTTTTCTTACGCTATTTTTAACACTCAAAGTTTTGAACAGCAGAAGTTCAACAGGCAGCTGAGTAGTACCATTCAGAAAATGGGAAGGTCAGAACTGAGATCTGCTAAAGAATTTGTTTGAGAACATTGTGACACTGATTTCTCTCCAGATGCATAGAAGGAACTGATGCATCTGGTTGTCAAATCATTCCTACCTCCACTGGGCAGAGAACATAGTACATGTGACAGGAGGGCTGAAGATCAGATCTGACAAGTAGAATGTGGCTGTATGTTAGCCAGGAGTGCAAGGATTAGTGTAGTTCCAACAAATTAAGGGACTATATGAATAGGATTGCAGGAGTCCTGGTTTGAACACATTACTGCTACATGCTGGAGGTAACAGTATCACTACTAACTCATTGTTACACTTCCAACTCAAACCTTGCTCACTGTCTGCAGATAATTTTCCCCCAGAATATCTGCAACTACCAGCTAGCTCAATAGCATATCCAGTTACCATTCTCATAAATCACTCTCTCTCTGAATCTTACGTTCCTCTCCTATGGAAAAAATCCATCATTACCGTACTACACAAAGGGGGAAACTCCCATGATCTTTCCAAGTACCGCCCTATCTCTATACTCTCCCCTCTATCTAAAATCTTGGAAAAATGTGTTCACTCACAACTCCTTAAACACCTCTCAAATAATGCTCTTCTATCCCCTACCAACATGGTTTCCGGCCAGGCCATAGCACCATTACTGCCCTATTATCTTTCACTGACTCTGTCAACAAAGCCTTGGACGCAGGCCATCCAACCTCAGTAATCTTACTAGACCTATCTAAGGCTTTCGACACAGTGTCACATACTAAGCTAGTAAACCAACTATCAAGACTAGGTTTCTCCTCAGAATCCCTCAACTGGTTTACCTCTTACCTAGAGAAAAAAGGAACAATCAGTAAGGTTGTTAAATGCACAATCCTGTTACCAACCTAACAATATAGGAGTACCACAAGGATCCATTTTTGGTTCACTACTGTTCAATATTTTCATCAGTGACCTGCACAAAGCCCCCCAAATCCAGAATCTCATTCAATACGCCAATGATTCAACACTGATATCCACCTCCAAAAATTTCTCAGACCTCCTCACAGTTACACAACTTTACTTCTATCGAATCATGGCTTACTAATGCACAACTTATGCTAAACCCCCCCAAAAATAAACTTTTACTTTTCTCTACAAAATCACCTGACATTGACTTCAAAATCCTTGCTAAAGATGGCACAGAAATAGAACTAGTGAAAACAGCCAAACTACTAGGTATAGCAATAGATAACAAACTCACATACGAACCACACATCCTAACTGCAATAAAGAAAACCCATTTCAAGCTAGGTAAACTATATTGCCACAAGCTCTACTTGGATAAAAATACCAAAATAAAATTAGCCATTACCCAACTCATCCCCTCCCTTCTATATGGCAGTGCCATTTTTACTAATCTGCATACAACCCTTAGTAATAAATTACAATCCTGTTACAACAAAATAGCCAAATTTGCCTCAAATACCACACCGTTCTCATCACTGCCATGCCATCACCAAGCTAAAATGGCTAGACTTTCCCACCATCTACAATACAGCCAACTAAACTTAGCCCACAAACTAATTTCTAAACCAAATGACTGCCCTGCCCTCAACTCAGTCCTACAAACATACACCCCCACAAGAACACTAAGATCTTCCTGTAAACACATGCTTACTGTAACTAAACCCAACAAAAAAGCAGGACCATGTCTGTTCTCCCATACCATAGCTGGACTATGGAATAACCTTCCATCAGAAATAACCCAAATTGACCACCCAAAAACTTTTAAAGTAGCTCTAAAAACACATAATCTAAATAATCCATCTTGCACCTGCCTCATGAGCAAACCACCTTAAACAGTACATTTCACCAAATACTAAGATGAAAAAACTTTGCAAAATAGACCCTTCACATTTTGCTAGTGTATTCCTACTATACAGGATACTATAATCTTACCAAAGAAAGTACTGTTTCTTAGTCTATGCCTTGTCTATTGATGTAACATTACAACCTATTGTACGGATTTTTCTAGTTCAATTTAATGTAATAAGAAATGTAAATTGTAATATGTTTTTCTCCCTGTTATATGTGTAATACTTTGAATTGTATTTTAAATATTGTCTTTCTTTTGTAATGCTTGTGGAGCTTTTCTCCCCGGGCATCCACTGAAAATGGGTCTCTGACCCAGTGGACTTTCCCGGTCAACAAATGTTAATAAATAAATAAAATAAATCAAACATTTCAAATCACTGGGTGAAATCATGGTTAGCAAAGTACAATTTTTTTTTTCTTCTGGTCTGAGGTTGTTTAGAAGTTGAAATTCAAATGCCAGCCCTGTAAGCAAAGAGAGATGCAGTTCTGACTATGACCTGGGGGACTAGAATTTGAACATGGGCTGAGAGAGATGCAGTTCTGACTATGACCTGGGTGTCTAGAATTTGAGCATGGGTTGAGGCACCTGTTCAGGATGGCATTATGGCAAGAGTGTCTTCTCATCTCTCTTGGAAGGATGAAGGGGACCATATTTAGGGACACAACACTTGCCATTGTTGGAAACCACAGAAACATGCATGGATGAATGTCTGTTCAGATGAAGGGGGAAGGGCTGTGGGCTTGCTCTCATGGACATAAGCAGCCACCCAGTTTCATCCCTACTACACTACACTTCCTCACATGTATGCTTGCTGGACATATAGGGGGAGTTAATGCTTAACAAAATAAACTCCCCAGCTTCAGTGAGCTCCAGTGGTGTTTCTCAGGTCCATCTCTTCCTACCTCATGGAACTTGTAGGGCAACAGGTGACCCAAAGCCTGTAGGTAATAAATTCTAACCAGTCCACTGACCTGTGATCAGTTGTTCTTTGGCTTTGTAAAAGTTGTACGTATTTGTTTCCATAACTATATGCTATAACATCTGTGGTTCAGTTAATTACTCTATTGTAGTTTGTTTTCTATACTCATGTATTTTATGTAATACAGACTTTGTATTTGTACTCATATATGACTGAAATGGGTTTTTGAACCAGTACATACCTGGTTAATAAAACATAGACACACAAAGACATGGTTGCAATGAAAAAAGTAAAGAGGCTCTAGAATATTAATATGGAATTTAAGGTACTGAACTTTGGTGATACCATTTTGTGACATGTCACTATAAAGAGCCAGAGGATAGTGTGTTACGAACTTAAAAGGAATCACTTGGATGCAAAAGATTTGCTTTATCCTTGAGGGATTTAAGGGGATATTGAAAAAATGCTAATCTGTAATGCATTGGTCAGATATACTTTGAGATTCATATCAGCAGGCACTTACCCTGTGGCAGAGGGACAGACCTTGTAAGAAAGAGTGGAAGCAAAATGGAATAAAAGGCCCTGCCCTTGGGCAGCTGGACATCTTCCCTCAGGCTGTTGTTTTGGGCCTGGTGGCTGTTGAGGCTTTGGTTTTGGGCCTGGTCTAAGAGTATGAGGTAGGTTGCTAAAGAGCGACCCTATGTGCTCCTTTCTGTGCTTTGGTTTCATGTTCAATGTGGCATGTGGCCTTGCCGAAAAGTCTGTAAGTTCTCCAGTTAATGTTGTGCAGGTCTGCCTTTTGTATGTGTCATTGACTAATTAAACTGATCAATGCATAATGAAAGCTGAACAATCAATTGTTTTGGTCTAATTTGCGTATAAATGCATGGTTTCAATAATTTTTGTAGGATTATTTCTAGTATCTTTAATGGGAAGTAAGCTGGATATTCATGGCTCCTCATGAAACAAATGGGTGTTTCTGGAATTACAGGTTTCACATGTTACATGCATGTGAATCTTTGCTGTTAGATACTTGTCTGTGAACAGACCTATAGGAAAAACTCCAGAAAAATATCTAATACTGTGTCACCTAGTAATGACACAACATTCCTTTTTTGCTTTGAAGATGTATTCCTGAGTCTGGCACTTAAGGCAATTAGATGGTCTGTTTTAATCCTGAAATAAAATGTTCACATTAAAGAGGTCTGCTAGTGCTACTCTTAAAATGGTCTTAAGGCGAGGCAAGCAAGTTTTTTACTTCAGCAAACTCAACTGCTGCAGCAAAATGAGTGAGTGTAGGGTAGGGAAACTAAATGTCATCACTGTGAGGGGATAATGTCATCCTCTCAGTTTCTCATGTCTGGTCCCTTACCAGACATTTACGATGTCTCACTAGTCTGGATCCCATGAAAGTTTAATGCTAATTTTGTTGGAGTTCAGTAGTATTTATTACTCAGAATTGAAAAGCTGCGTACCTTACAAATGAATACCTGAAGATAGTTTAACCCACCAGTATTCATTGTTACTGAACTATTAGCAATAGTAATATTCCCCAAAAGTTACATTTCATTCCCTGTAATATAAACACCATAGACCACCATCATTCTTTTTATTCTTGTATTGCATGGAGTCCAGTGATAATATTCAGATGTTGCGAAAATCCATTAAGCAATTCTACACCACAAGACCTGATTGTAATAGTTATATCTCCCAGTACTGGCCAGCAGATGACAGCAGGCGGAATTCAAAAATTCTTTCTGCTTACTGCCTATACCACTATTCTGTCCCTGACTTCTCTCAACACGTAAGAGAATGTGTTACGCTATCTTTATGACTCTACTCACTAAGACATGTTACACTCTCTTTCTGACAGTGCTCACTAAGTACTTGCTCTCCCTAAAAACACATAGCACTTTTTTACTGTAACTACTAGTAAGTGGAGCAGATACAGCTCCATGAACTGCAAAGAATTATGATCGGGTTCTCTAATTATAACACTAAATAATGTGTTCTCAACATGGATGCCAAAGTTCACTTCTCAAGCTTCGCTCTCAAAATGAATTCCTTGGTATCCATGTCTCGAACACATAATAAACCAGTTATGATGGGAGGCCTGATCATAATTCTCTATATGTGTTTATAATGTTGTTTTGTAGCCTTACTATTACTTTGGTATGTGTGCAGTCAAAATTTATTTAACTGTTTTTAAGTGCTCCTCCAAACTTTTTCCAGAGGGTTAAAATAAATATTGAAGGTGATTTATTAGCTGCTATTATACCTAAATATACTTAATGTACTCAGATGATTACATTTGTTGACTATATCTCAGAAAAATTATGGGTTATATGGCTGAGAATGCTTAGAACCTAAGCTAATGTACATAGCTTAGATATATGCAAAACATGCTTGTAGAAAATTGCCTTTTATGCCTTTAGGGGTAATGGTTAAAATAATATGTGCAGTTCCTAAGAATATGCATTGCAGCATTTATAGATATGTGTATTTTTTTAAATATTAATCATGTGTGGAGGAGAAAACACTATAATGTTTGAATAAAAAAAAGAGACAGAATTTCAGGCTATACCACTGGCTGCATTATAAAAGTATCTTCACAGAAACTTTTAGGATTGTTGTATAATTTAAAATACAGACACTAAGCCTGATAGTCTCAAAAGTATAGAGAGGTTTCACAAACCAAACTATTTTGGGAGTTGTGAATTCTAAAATGATTTGGGCCCTATCACCAATGTGTTAATTGACATAAAGTGTGAGGAGTCTTGGCTGGCGTTGTCAGAATCTGGAAGCATTGAGAGTGTAGGCAGGAGGCGTGATCCTTCTTGACAAATATGACTAAGGGAATCTGATGTGAAGGATTAGAATCATCTCCCTCAGGGAGCTCTTAAAGTACTCATCAGTTCCAGACAGCATACTGAAATCTGACATGAGTTTCAGCAGAATATGCCTACATGTGACTTTATGCATCACTGATTTTAGGTTGTTTTTTCCCAATTCTATTTACCCATGTTAGCCCTGCTGTCTTGTAATATCTCTTTTCGACTGGTGTAGTGTTCCTTTTTATTTATTTATTTATTTAGACAAGCTGCAGTATTTGGAAATCGTGTAGTTTTTTTAGCAGATACAGAATGAACATTTGGTGCTAAGGGGGTTTGAACCTGTGATGATGTGCTTTAGAGGTCTGTGCCCGAAAATGGTGGCTATACTGTATTTTCATATTTAAGAATATAAAGGAATGTGGTGGTTTGCCCTTCTTTAGTCCATTTCTTCCCCTGGTTGCATTTTTATTCTTACATCTGATGTATATTAAAACAGATAACAAAGGTGTAATGTAGTCTATGATTCAACAGAGACTACATTTTAGTGGGAACCAGTTACTCCGTCTAAGTCAGAGAGCAGTACAGTGCTGTGCACCTTATGTCTGGCTTCAGTGGATAAATTGGTTTGTGTTGACATGGGGTAAGGATACATTTTTGTGGATTGTTGGGAGTGAAAATGCCACATTCTATAGAATAATTATAGTAATCGGATCTGACACTGCTTCATAGATGTTTTTATTTAATAAAAAAAATTGACTTAAATAGTTCAGAAAATGAAGTCATTGTTTTAGTTTTAAGAAACCTGATAGTTTGGCTTGCAGAAATCAAACTGAAACATTTCACTGACATTAGTTCTTCAAATGGATTCTTTACTCAATGTGCTACTTTGCTTTGAAGTTGTATTATCGAATGATGATTTGCTTACTGCTACTGGAACCAAACCCTTTGTCTTTCTCTCTCTCTCTCTCTCTCTAGTATTGTAGTAGGTTGCATTTCTGTGCATATAATTTGTTTCACTTTAGTACTTCCTGCAGCTAAGTGTCAATGAGCTGAGCTAATTTAATATAAAACAAAATGATTTTGTGCTACAATGATTTCTTAGTGTAACATCTGTGGATGTTAACGAGCAGGTGCAAGGTACGCATGTCCACTAGTGTGTCATTCTGCAACATTCAGACTCCGGGGAAGTTTTCAATCTCACTCTCATAGCTAGCATGTCGTATTTATATGGTTGTGCAGCAGAACAGTTTATACCAGATGCAATGCACTGGTGTTGTCCCAGCCCTTATGTGCAAACAAGTTTTGGGAAAAAAGGAGTGAAGAGAAAGAAATGAAAATAGGAAGGCACAGCAAGCAAGATGAGTACTGCTGATTGAGAAGGACTTTAAAAGTGGAAAAATCAGCAATTGTACTGTACGTAAAAGCAGGATGTGTAGAATGATTGGTCAAAACACTTTAACAAAGGGCCTGCTGACCAGAACCATACACCAAGAAGGATGGATGATCATAGTTTGACTTAAGAAAGGGTATATAACTGAATCACACCCATAGAAGTAGTAGTCATACACTGACTTCCCCAAAAGGGAAGGGGTGATTTAATGACTGTACCAAGTCTGAAAAAGGAGAGGTGGCCATTTGGATTCTCCATAATCCTAAGGTGTAGGCTTTGAGCTAGTAAGCCCCCTAGGTGAAGAGTTCTTTTCTGGATGTGACTTCATCAGTTGGTCCCAGGCTCGATACTGATCCAAGTTCCATGGAGCTGCAGAGATGCAATCCAGGTAGTTTGAAGAGCCTGTTCTTGGAGACTAAGCTTCTGATGAAGGTGGAAGTCAGTGAGAATATTTCAGAAACTATTAGAATGCTGAATGTGATACCTAAATCAAGTCATTTGTAATACAAAAAAAACAGTAGCACATATGTAAACATACTGCCTCCTAATCCAAATGTCACCATCTGAAATGATCATGCCATTGGTGCCGTGGCTTTAAAAGTTTGAATGCAGTACATAATATCTTTACACTACTACACATATACAAGACATGCTTGTGCGCACATATGGCATAATGTTTACACAGCAATAAATTCAAACGTCAGTCTCTTTCCTGTGTACTGGATACTATTTGCATGGCAGTACAGTACGTTAAGCTTGACTCGGCACTTAGGTGATGCGGGTATATACTGAACCATGGCTTGGTGTTCCTAGGTGATGTATGGGTGTAGTCAGTTACACAGCAGAAGTATTCACCTGTGCTTAATCAACTGCGCAGGAAATTATACCACTCTGCCACGTTAAATGAAGATTGGTCATATTTGTAGACAGAACTGCTTCTTATTTTGTTTTATTTTATTCATCTGTTAACCAGGTAAATAAATTACACAAAATATCTTCAGGTGCAATTTTGCATCTCAGTCCAGTGACTTTGCCTCTGCTCAGATACTGAGTCCCTCATACAGACACTTTTACAATCAGCCTTTTTCTTTCAGTTTTAAAATAAATTTCAGCAAGTTTAGTTCCTGAATGCATTTTTTTCATGTTAAACTGTGTTGTGTGATGCGGTTATAATTATGTTATTGAAACATTTTAGCATAAAAAAAAACAATTTCCTGCACAGTGGTTAAGTACAATATTTTACAGGTTAAAGGTAATGTCCTCCCCATCAAATGACTATATTTCCATTTATTTTTATTAAAACTTCTTCCCATCAAATTTTGCTTCCTTTCTCCCTCACAGCAATTTCTGTTATCCGTCGAAAAAATGGGATGTGAAAAGAAGGTCTAAGATAGTTTGCAGGGGCAAGCAGACAGACATGAAACAGTACAGACACACAGTGGGTTGTTTTGCACGCACACTAAGCTGGGGGTGAAAAGACATAAACTCGTGCATGCAGAGAGGTTGAACAAATGGTGATGGATAGGGTTGGACCATGTACAATCATAGGAAGTTACTAGGCTATTGGCCCTCAAACCCTTATAAGTCTAACCAAGAGTTTAGCCCATGTTTAGACAAGTCAGCACCAGATGCCCCTGTCCAGCAGAGACACGGCTGGAATCCCACTGATGTATTTTCTGTTTCCCTTCCAGTCATTCAGGTTGCACTTAAAAGGGGTAAAGATGTACTCTGCTTGACATAGAGAGGGATTCTATTCCACAGATGGGGGAGTCTCTGGGATACACATCTGTACTGCCAACAAGTCATATTGATGTCACAGACCACCTCAAGCATGGGTAGGGAAACCTCAAGATTCATAGCATGGCGGATTCTGTTTGGGCGTCCTGCAGACTACTACAGCACCAGAAAGAGAAGCAGAGACTTGTTGCTGTTCTGAGTACCTTTTTGGCTTTCTTTTAACTGTTTTAAGCTAATCCCACTTTAAAGAGCCATTTTTACCTATTGTTTGCTGTGTTTCTGCTGCATTGTCCTGTTAATTCATTTTGACTGTTTGTGCCCTTGTTTTATCTGTTTAAAGCTTGAAAATTAACTGAATGTATTACTGTAGTCATCACACTCAAGTGCAACAGCCTTTTCTGTGCATTTATACTGTTTTAAGTGCTTTTTTTCTGCTTAAATTAAAAAAAAAAAAATGCGAAAAATACTATCTGTACTGCTGGTTTCAGGACTTTAGTTTGTGTTTCTGAGTGGTCCAGACCTTGTTGTGCCAGTGGGAGGTCTTTCTGCTTATCGGTGAGAGTGGTAAGCACTAGAGCAGCCTATCTGCCACAAGAGGCGCAGTCTCCAGCTCTAAAATTTATCTTATTGGCCGTTTTGGGGTAATTCCTATCCCTTTCAATTTTCTAAGTTAAAAATCTGTATTTTTGTGGGTTTGCGCTTGTTTTAGCTCGCTGGATACTGTTTGGGTGTCCTGCAAATGACTACAGCACCAGAAACGAGAAGGAGAGACTTTCTGCTGTTCTAAGTACCTTTTTGGCTTTCTTTTAACTGTTTTAAGCTAATTGCACTTTAAGCAGACATTTTTTACTGTCATTTGCTATATTTCTGCTGCATTGTACTGTTAATTCATTTTTACTGTGTGTGCACTTGTTTTACCTGTTTAAAGCTTAAACATTAACTGAATTTATTACTGTAGGTGTCACATTCAAGTGCAACAGCCTTTGCTGTGCATTTATACTGTTTTAAGTGCTTTTTTCTGCTTAAATAAAAAAAAAAAATACTATCTGTACTGCTCGTTTCCCACCCTTTCCTATACTAGAATAGTCCGGATTCCATATCTGCCAGTTTCAGGACTTTAGTTTGTGTTTCTGAGTGGTCCAGACCTTGTTGTGCCAGCGGGAGGTCTTTTGGCTTATGGTGGGAATGGTAAGCACTAGAGCAGCCTATCTGCTGCAAGAGGAGTGGTCTCGAGCTCTGAAATGTACCTTATTGGTCATTTTTGGGCTAATTCCTATCCCTTTCAAGTTAATGAGTTAAAAACCTGTGTTTGCATGGGTTTGCGTATTGCGCAGTGCTGCTTAGCTAAGGTTAAACTGTTCCCGACTTCTTAAAGTCTGCTCTTCAGTTTTCCCTTAGAAACTAGCCAGTTTCTTATTTGTAGCACTTAAATCTTCCTTTTTAAGCTTGGCACTGGTTCAGAACAGCTGATAGCACCAAATAAGCCACAGATCTCTGAAGCACTAAACCTTCTCATTACCTAGTGGCTAACAGTTCTTTTGTTACTTATCTTCCTCAAAGTTACCTCGAGGAAACAAGACAGAGTACTTACTAGTCTCACTGTCTAGAGGAATAAGTGATTCCCAAGCAGGTCCAAGGGACAGCTCTTGGTGTTCTCTCCTGTCTACCTGATGAATCTGGGCATCTTGAGGCAATGTAGCAATTGCCTCATGTACACTGACAACCCTCTCCTCCTACAACCTAACACTACAACCTGTGAGCGATGCATTTATCTAGCCAAACTGGAGGCAAAGCTCTCTCAACTCGACTGAACTTGTCAGTCAGAAGGAGAAGGCAAACACCCACTCCACACCATACATACCACATAGTCCCAGTACATCTACACCACCAAGACCCACACATCGATACACAAAATCATTCTCAGAGGCTCAAAATAAGAATCTACCCAAACAACAGAGACCTCCAAAGCAGAAAGGCAAGCACCCTCCAGCCCTCACCAAAACCCAAAAGACACATAACACACAGACTCAGTGTGTCACTAAGGCAAAACTACGTACCTAACGCATTGGTCATAGATGACTCTATAGTCAGGCACACTGATATTCCACTCACCAGAATAGACAAGGAGAAGCTGCTTGTTGGATTCCAGGATCCGCCACATAATCCACGCACTCAGGTCACTCCACAGCAAGTACAAATATGACTCAGTCATTGTCTATGTTGGTGTGAATGACCTGAGATGCACCTCCCTGGATTACATGAAAAGAGACATGGAGGAGCTCTCTGATCTTGTAATCCAGGCAGATATAACCCTAGCCCTAAGTAGCATCCTAACTTCTCCAAGAATGTTACCGCAATACAAGGACAAAATGATTGACTTCAACAATTGTCTAAACTTTTGGTGTCATTTAAAAGGGATCCAGTATTTGTCTGCCTGGAACGACATGGTTGATAGGCCACGATGCTTTGCCAGAGATGGTCTGCACCTATTCCCTGGGATTCTGGATACTGGCTAAGAATCTTGCCACCCCTATAGTGCCTTTTTAGACAAGGCTCAAAAAACAAAACCACCACCATAACTGATACAGGCAAGCAAAAACTGAGGGTAATGCTACTCAATGCTCGATGTCTAAACCTCAAAATGCACTCACTCGAGCCACTCCTTAAAATGAAGAATAATGATATCTGTGCAGTGACTGAAATCCAGTTCAAGGCTCCAGAGAGCACCCCCGCATTACCAGGATATAACTCATACCATACCTTTAGGCCATCAAACCAGGACCGGAATAACAAGGGCGGAGGTGTGTCCATAACCACTAAGGGCAACCACACCTCCAGGCTAGCTGCCCAGCATAATTCATCCAAAATTATCTAAGTGCAACTAACTCTGGGCAAAACTGCAATCCATATTGTAGATTGCTACAGATCCCCCAGCAAGCCACAGGATTCCCACTCCTCTTTTCTTGATATAATACAGAATATCAGGATCCAACCTAACATCCTAGTATTGGGAGATTTCAACTACCCCACCATTAACTGTGAAAACTACTCTTGTACCAACTTCTTTCCTCAATGCTTCCTAGAATTCATAAACTGCAATGCCCTGGATCAACTTGTCCACACCCCTACCTGGGACAATAATATCCTAGACCTAATTACCAACATGAGTGACAGGTGTGCCACACCTGAAGTCAACTCCTTGTTTATCAGATCCGACCATAAACAAATCACCCTAGATATCTACATACCGCTCCCAACCCCCACTAAAGAAACCACAGCAAAAAACTTCTCCAAAGGCAACTTTGCGCTTAAGACAGAAGTGGCCCAATTCACATCACCCATGCAGATGGATAATACAGTTACCACTGCCGAGTCTTATACAAATGCACTCTATAAGCACCTACACGGATGCATGGATCATGCTATCCCTAACAGGTTCATAGATTGGTACTGGGCTATCTGCCCGAAGGCATATATTAGCCCAGCCACATTGTGCGGTATTCACCGCCCCTTTAGTAGTTCCCTAGACCCTTGTACTAGCAGCTATTACCCTTGACCCCTATCTAGTAGTGCTGTTGGTGTGATCCCCGGTGTGAACTTTCTGTTACCCATCCACTCATCAAGGTTCCTCTTGAAGAGTGATAGTGAGGGGCTCTGTCTTATTGTAATAGAACCAAGACACAGTCTTCTTGAAAAAGGAAACCAGTCTGGTGGTCCCCTGCTATTAACAAACTCTACAACAGAAGGAAGAAAGTGTTGCAAAAGAGAATAAAATCCCATGAGTGGAGGAGCTCCCCTGGTCAGCCTCAGCAAGAAGCTGAGAGCTCTCATAAAATCCTGCAAAGCGAACTATGAAAATAAGATTGCCACTGACTCTAAAGACAACCACAAAGCATTCTACAGCTATGTCAAGAATCTCAATGGCAACACCCAGATCTGCTCTTAGTTACAGCACAATGGCACAAAAATTCATGGAACCAACTGATATCACCAACATCCTGGCTGGTTCAGTGCCAACTTTACCCCCCCACACCTCCTAAAGGGCCCATATCCATACCGGATGAATACAGTGTCTCTGCAATCACAACTGAACAGGTGAAAACTGCGCTATCAAAAGCCAAGAACACAACATCCATGGGACCGGACAATATCCCTGGCTACATTGTACACGAACTTCAGAATGAATTGGCCCTCCCACCTAAGCACCATGTTCAGTCATAGCCTCTTGACAGACTATGTATCCACTGAATGGCACACTGCAACAGTTGTACCATTACACAAAGGGGGAGCCAGCATGGACTCCGGGAACTATCACCCTATTAGCCTGATGATCCTGGTCTGCAAGGCCATGGAGCGTATTAACATCGAACTCATAAATAGGGATATTGGTAACATCCAAACCTGGACCCCACCCAGTTCGGATTTGTGAAGGGCAGATCATGTCTCCTTAACCTGATGAACTTCTTTGAAACAGTCACCAAAGCTGTGGACGAGGGTAAGGCAGTCCCCACAGCCTATCGCAACCTCGCCAAGTCTTTCAACACCATCCCCCATTCGGTTGTCATAGAAAAACTCACCAAGCTAGGTGCAAATCTGTACGTCACAAGTTGGGTTGTCAACTGGCTCACAGACAGAACCCACACTGTAAAAATTGCAGACTTCAAATCTGACTCCAAACCTGTGACAAGTAGAGTACACAGGGTTCAGTCTTGGGTCCCCTCCTGTTTGGAATCTACTTCTCTGAAGTACAGGCAAACACAGAGGGCCTCTGTCTGACAAAGTTCACAGATGACTGCAAATTGGGTGCCATAGTCGAGTCCCCAAATGACGTGGGCATCCTGCAAAAGGGTCTCACTGAGACTGATGCCTGGTGCTAGACAGCTAGAGCCATGGCCTCAAGCTCAGCGCCAAAAAATGCATTATCATCCCCTTTGGTAAAAACCCTGTACCCATGGACTACCTCATAGGCGGCAGCCTACTTAACGCCGAAGGCGTGATAAGAGATCTCGGGACTTTAGTGGACAGTAGCTCTCTCCTTTGACAATCACATCACCACAGTAGTCAGGAAATCCTTCTACATGGCACACCTCATCATGAAAGGGTTCTCATCCAGGAAAAAAGAAGTCATTGCCCCCCTCTATGTCAGTATTGTGTGTGTTATATTGGGTTTGCTAATAGGGATAAATTTAAACCCCTTTTCAAACAAAGTAAAAAAAACCTGTAAATCGATGGAAGGATGACTGCAGTTGAAAATGTGAACTTCCTTATATTTGACAAGCCTACCATTGTGAGAAAGCATAAAATCTGTAGGGGTGCTGCATATCAAGTTAATCAAGTCATGACCCTCCCTTGTTGTGGTTCCCTGTTCTTTCCTCAGCAATCCAGGGGCATCAGTTGATAAGTTGTTTGTCAAATCTGTGTATTCTGCTTTGAGTGTTTGTTCCTTAATCTCTCCAATCCTTTTATGAGCAGGGGAATTTATAAAGGGTACAAGTCTTTATTTGAAACCCCCTGATTATTATTCATACTAAGATCTTCTGTTAAAGGCTCCTTATTAGGTTCTTCAGGACTTTTATGCATAGTCAACTTTTGATAAAATACCCCCTTCCTAAAACTCTTCTGCATTGTCCTTAAAGGGGTAAGTTAGCCCTTCTATATATTCTTTCTCATCTCTTATGTTTTTTTTCTATCCTTTCTTTATTTAGGCTAGAATGTTCTTCATCTTTCCTTAAGACATTATCATAAAAATCATGGTGAAACTCAAACAATAAATCTTGCAAAATATTTCATTCAGTATTTTAACATCATCTAGCAAAACATTAATCCTAGAAGTGTTAGATTTTACAATAAAATCCAACAGTTCTAAACCTTGTCTGCCAAACATTTCAATTAAATAAAATATTCAGTACTGTCCTATAAAATACCAAAGGGAAGTTTGTAAAGTCTCAAACCTTTGGGAGTATGTTTGTATCTGATACACTCTGTTTAATAGCCATTGTCTACTTGTAGCATTTGTACCTTGATAAGCTTTTTCTCTGAAGTCAGCATCATCGCTTTTAAACTGGAAGGAACTTCCCGACTTGAAACTGTCTTTGTAGAAAAAGTGAAATATTGGTTCAGCCATCCTTCTAACTCATCACTATTGTGAATTGTCATCCATGAGGAAGAAAAAAATGGTGCAATGAGTAATCCTAAGGTCTGAAACTGCTGCTTGGCCATTAGTTTGAACTTACTGTAGGGGAGACCTCCAATGTTTATATATTACTCATTTTTATTCCTTATTCCTTCATTTCTTATTAGTAAATTTATTTATTTTATTTATTTAAAATGTCATACTTTGATTTAGCACATATAGTAGATTAATACTTTTGTTTATGTTTTTTTTAAATTAATTGTTTTCTTACTAACTGTATAATTATTTAATAGATGTCTAATTTTCATTGGTTACTGAAATGTACTTACGATAAATGTTTTCAGTGTTTAGTATCTGGAGAAATCCTAAGTACTATGATGAAAGTGCTTCATAAATATTTTCTATTTTTTTCTTGGATGATATATTTTATTTTCCTTGTATTGGTACCACTGTTAGGGTTTGCATAGATGACGTAGACCTTTTTTCTGTGTTATTAGTATTTCTTTGGATCGCGTGGTTACACATCTTCTTGGAATTTTCCTCGTATAACAGTACAAATGAAGAGACGAGTAATAGAATGTTCAATCAGCGAAATGAGAAGTTAAATAATGAGTCATATCAACGTTCGATTAACAAGTTATCACACCAACAGAAAATTACATGGTGCTCACTTTTACTCAGTTTGGAAATGTGGAAAGAGTAACTTTTGATGATGAATTTAACTGAATAAATATCAGAAAACAAACTTTTTTGTGGGAGGCTATGGGGTTGTGAGGCCTGGGATTATTATAGTCTTGTGTAGTACACCATTTTCTTATATTTCTGCTCAGTTTAAATGTAAAATATATCTTCTTCTTCTTCTTTTGGCTTTTTTTATTTTTGGGTCGCCACAGCGGATCACCTGCCTGCTCATGATTGGCAGTAGAGTTTTACGGTGTGGAGTTGCCAGCCTAGCTCCCAACCTTCCACGGAAGACACACACACACGCACACGCACATGCACACACGCACACACACAATTTAGAGTATCCAATCCACCTATAACATGTCTTTGGGATGTGGGAGGAAACTAAATGTAAAATATTTAAAAAGTGATTTGTTCAGAGACATACACTATACAAGTGGAAGCTAATGGAATCAAACACATGAATGTAAGATAAAACTGATTAGCAGTGCATATCTGTATTCTTCTGTAGTACACTGCCAGACTTATTCTCTAAAGTTCAGCTAACCTTATTCTTTCATTGACTCTGAAACTGGCTTGTCTAGATATAAACTCTTCAGAAAGATATGCAAATAGAGAAAAGTTGCAGGGTATTAGTCTGGTTTTAAATGTCCTTGTCATTTTCTGTACATTACCTAATGGTGCTGAAGCTTACTAAAACCTTGTTATATGGATTAAAGCAAGTAGCTTAAGTCCCTTCCTGTATGAACACTGATGTGTTGAGTTTTGGGTTTATTCTTTTTTACTTCCTGGAATTATAGAAGTTTGTAATTTCAATCAGCTTATTCCAAAACAAAATTATATCAGTGCCATCCTTAAACTATAATTTAATGAGATCTGTTTCCCATAACTGAAACAATCTCTATCACTGATTAGATTTAATATGTACAGTAGACTTAAGGTAAACAACTGAAGTGATCATGTCTATGATCACATATCAACAACTGTGTAAAAGCACTCCTATTGTCCTTTGCTTTCAGAAGTGACAAGAAATTTTCATCAGAAGCTTTTTTTTTTGAGGATCTTCCAATGCCTCTGGTCCCCTGTAGCAGGAGTGTAGCCAGACTTCTTGGAAATTTATGAGCTTTCAGATTGCTCCACCCCACCCATGAAGACAAAAGCATAGCTAGGGTGGGGCAAAGGGGCAGCCACTATGCACAAGAGGTGTTAGAGGGCATATGCTGATTGTAGTGTAGTGCTGATATTTATTTCTGTACTGGTGCTTCTGAATTCTAGTATGGAAATTAATTCCAGTATCGCTTTAGCAGTCTGCCAGAACATAATAAGAGATTTTTGTCAGTGCTTTGTACAGGATATTTTTACTCCTCAATCTGGATTTGAGGAGCACATCTTAGGGAGAAATGGAAATGGGTAGGTCAGATAAAAGAACAGCCTATTTTTTTTTTTTTGCTTGGTCCTCAACTTTGAGTAGCAACTACACCTCTGAAGAGAAGTCAGAAACACTGGGACTGATATGTCCCCAGTTTAATTCCCCTTTATGTGGTTGCTGTGTCTTTTGGCTTTTCCCAGTTAGGGGTCGCCACAGCGGAACTCCGGTCCGCTAATGATTGGCAGTAGATTTTTGCATGTCAAGTTGCCAGCCCTGATGCACAACCTTCAACGAAGGTACACCCATTCACGCATGTCTCCACACAGAAGACGCTCTAGCTGAGAATCGAACATGACAACATCTTACTGTGAGGTGACAACGCTACAGCAGCACCACCACTGCCCCTATGTCTTAAATAAGACAATAACGTTGCAGTACATCATTTGAGAGTTGTATATTAAACTCTTTTAAATGAGTAACTAATAAAACACACATCTGTGTTACTTTCTGGCCCACATGTACCTTTTAATTTAATTCAGGTGCTAAAGCTAAGATGCTTGGGTGCCCTTATGCATCATAACATGTTGTCCCCCTAAATTAATTTCTGCAACATAGCTTACATGGATACAAACCATTTACATTTATTGTAAACTACTCTAATAAGACCTTTCTTGTCCTAGATGAAATGCATCTACCTTTCCTACTATGCATGTTAAAAAGATTTAATTGGTCATACTTGGCATCAGTGACCTTCTAAAGACAGACCCTCTGTCTGAAAATTGTGCAAGACAGACACCCTGAAAGAGGCACTTTCTTATCATGAATTCAGTTGACATTATAGGTGAACTTTCAGCAATGATTAACTTAGATCAAAACTCTAAAATGTAAGATCACCAGAACTGTAAATTCAGATGGTGAAAGTTTGAGAAGCAAAAATAAGAGCCTATTAATTAGTGGACAAACTGGACAAAGAATAAAATGACAATCTTTATGTCAGCTATGAAGCCCCCAGTATCCAGAAGAATCACATATGTTAGCGGTGGCACATACCTCAATGAGAAGGCTTTCTTAACAAGCTTCAATGGGTTACTATAATTCAAAAAGAATGCAAGATGGAATTCCAAGGACTTCAGCCGAAACTGTGCAAGTAAGGCAACAGATCAAAGAATAGAAACATCACATACTGGCCAAGGAAGGCAATGGTATGCACGACAAGGTCATCATAATATGACAGCAACACAGATGCAATGATTGCAACCCATACATAGCAAGTTAGAAGCCTGATCCTGTATGTACATCGTTCTTCAAGCATTGTCTCCATTCTTTTTTCCTGAAAGTTTTCAAATACTTAAATGCCTGTGTACCAGACGTAAAGAGCTTGTATTCTGCATTAAGTATAATGAACTGTTTATGTGTGAAGACACTTTCTCTGTTATTTATCTGTGCAACAGAGTTTTAAATGATGTTGATAACTTTCATCTGCCCATGACATTCAGAGAAGGTACTTAGCAGCATTCATATTTAGGGAGAAGAGTAAGAATTATCTGCACAGAGACAATTCACACATGGTCACATGACTCACCATTACCATCATCATTAAAAACAGGATACAGAACAGAAATCGTCCAGAAAATCTTCAGCAGGTAAGTGGTCATATAGTATAAAATCTAAAATTTGTAGCTAGACTTAACAGAATTAAGATGATAACATATGGAGCAAGTGAGTCAAAATACCTAGAACCAGAGATTAAGAGAGATGTAGTACTTATCCCTGCAAGGAAAATACTTGTAATTTCATTCCCATTACTGCCACAGTTCTGCATAACCAAATACATTACTTTTAATAATTCCAAGAAAAGGTCCACAGACAAGAAGTTGATAATGTTATGAGGATATGAAAACCACATTTTGTTGAGGAGCTGTACTGAAAGAACAGTTTTCAAGATCGAGGTCCATAAAAAAATGTAAAGATATTTTCCCTAATGAAATAATTTGTATAGTTATTCTGTAATGATTTCAAAAGGACTTTTTTAAGCTTCTCTTTATTATCAGCAGAATAGTCAATCACTGACTGATGGGAAGATGAAAACGTAGTAGGAGTAAGATTATGGAAAGACAATATAACAATTGTTTATCATGCTGAATCACTTCAATTTGAAAAAAAAGCAACATAGCTCATTTAGACTAATGCAAAGATGGTTTTGCATAAGGAAGGCAAGTGCTTCATAACTTTTGATCAAAGCATTTAGTTAGAATGAAAGTTAGTCATACAAAGAGCATCAACAAGTCACATCAGTAACTCTACAAAATCATGAATATGGGAACATTGAAAAATCTTCTGCAAGGACCTTCTAACTTTCATTCAAAGCATGTTATGTTAGTGACAGTTAATCATATAAAGAGCATCAATAAGTCATGCAAGTGAATCTACAAAATCACAAATGTGATAATGTCAAAAAATCTTAGGCAAATAAGGCTGAACAGTGCAACCATGTACCGTAGTCTTTGTACAAATACTGTCTCCCCAGAAATTGATACATTTGAAGCCTGATATCCCACTAAGCCCACAAAAAACATATTAAGCCACAAAATAAGGATGCAAGACATTATATAAATATATAAAAATAAATAATTAAATGACAATCATTTTATTGAATGGGCGTGTGCAACCAAAAGTGTTAAAATGTAACTAGTGGACAGACTCAAACAGTGGATACTTACTATCCAAGCAGAGGCAGGTGCCACTATGCTAGCAAGCAGCTGCTGGATGAAGATTGCAAATCATCATGCAGCCTTTGTACCACACATGATGAATGGTACAACCTTATTTACTTAAGCATTTTATTTGAAAGTTATCATGTTTGTGCTTTTGTTGAGTATCTGATGATGTTTCTTGTCAATGCTCTTTGTATGATTAACATTTGATTAAATTAACATACTTTAATCGAAAGTTAGGAAGCTAAAGACAAGTAAGACACTCTTCTGATAATTATAAAAATAGTAATTTCAGTGTCTTTTTGTCACTTTTTGCCTTGTGAAAAATTTGTTCTCCGCTGACATTCTTTGACCATTAAATTCCTTACTCCTTAACCTTCTAGAACAGTTGTTTAGCACTGTTTGTGTAAATGTAAAAGAAAGAACTATGACAGGTCAAACTTGTTTTATAGTTTAATTGACATATTTTTCTTTATTAACAGGGTTACTTTGCTAATGTTCTAGATTTTCTTGGGATCTTTAATTGAAGGCAGGGGCACTGATTTTTATATCTAACCTCATCTTTAAGGAATAAAACAGGAAAATACTATGCAACCTTGAAAATAACATTAATTTTTAACAAGCAAACATAAAGCATTGACAAATGGGAAATCTATGGATCCTTTTATTGTCTTCTGCAAAAGTGTTTTTATCTAAGGGATGAAATAAAAAGGAATGTAATTATAAGAAAGTGCAGCATTAAAATACATTTATTCATTAAAACCTCAAGAGGCTTGCATGCAGAAGAGGGGAAAAGAACAAAACAGAATTTGCTTGCTAAGTACAAGGTATCTAAGACATAATTAAGCTCTATGAGCTATATGTTTCAGATCTCTCTTGTCTGCTATGATATGGTGATGGCAATATGAAATGTTATGCAGCTGCATGTTTGCATGCATATCCGGAAATGATATGGATATTAAAGTATACTTCAATTAACAAAACGTCTGAATCTTGTCTTGTGTGAAAGTTTGTTTATATAGCTTGGTCTGGCCTCATCAATGACATAAGTAAAATAAATATTTTTAAATCTTCATTTTATGAAACAATATTTTAAGTATTTGTAATTATATACACAAAATGTATGAATGTGAGTTACAGTGTTACAGTTCTGCTCATATATGTACAATGCGTCTTACTGTCATACCACAGGAAAAAAAAATTGTCAGAAGCTAAGAAATAGCATTTACAAGATACTCCTACACAAAGTATCTAGAGGGCAAGCACCCATGACCTCATATTGTGAAATGCCATACAGTTCAAAATAGAATTGACTACTAAATAACTTATAACAAAAGTAAGAAGAGAGCTTAAATAAAAGTACATGATGGTTTAATATGATGAATAAACTTACAATACATAGGTTTGCAATAATTTCAAGCCAATAAAGAAATATTATGGCTCTGCTTTTAAATTTACCGAGAGTTACAAAACAGTCTATCTTCTCTGAGTGCCATAACTGTGCATTACAAGACTTTGTTAATGTTCTTTTGAAGGCTGAAGTTGAATTGTAAATAACCAGAGTTGTCTTAAATAATAGCATGGTGATTTGTTTTAACTGGAAATTAATCCTAAATTGTATTTCTTTACTGTAACTAAACTGTACCTGAGCTTAAGAGGCTACCTCGGTGTATGATATTTGCTACATTAGGGGTTTTGGTCAATACATATTCCAAATCACATTTTTGGTCAGTATGTACCAAATCACATTTTTAATCTGTATCACAGCCTGTAGTTGCAAAAGTATTTGTTATAGTTTCTGAGTGACCTATTACTGTTTGTTAAACAAAATAGTGAAATTCATACAGACTCTGATGCAAACAAATATAAATATAGGCCAGCATACATTGGTTCTTCAGGAGAGGTAGGTGGCTCTCCAGGAACAACTGAATATGAAAGCCATTATTGTACTGGTCAATCTGAAGACCACTCCACCACAAAAAAAACATAAGGATCATGACATCAAAGTCTGCCTGACATACAAGGCCATGTCTAACCCAGAATTGATGGACATACTTCGTCTAAAGAAAACCGTATCCCCTCGAGCCACACGATCTAGGGATCTAAACCTCACCACAACAATAAATAGGACATGCTGGAGGGATAGATTCCTGTCCCAGAGACTTCCCATGCTTTGGAACATGATCCCAATCTACATTAGGCAGAGCTCCTTGCTAACACTCTTTAAAAGAAACCTTGACGAGTGGATGGGAAACAGAAAGTTTACCTCTGGGATCACTTCAGTGGCTCTGCTGGACAGAGGCACAGGGAACTAATCTAAGGGGACAGCGAAAGCCAACGCATTCTGACTAGGCTTATAAATGCCTTTGGGTAGATAGCCTAATAACCACCTATGAACCTAAGTAAATCTTGTTGTTTTAAGAAATATGCCAAGGAGGAGATTTGGATTCAATGTAACTTGGCCAAATTATTATCCTCACAACCTACAGGAAAAGTGTTTAAAGTCTTTATGGAAATAGAAGGTACCAGTCATATAAATTATCAAAAACTAGAAAAAGCTGCTAGCTAGGGGTGGTGTATCCTCTTAAATACAAGCAACACAATTTTAAACTGGACATTTAAATCAAGTAAAGTGGTAAGAGCACAAATATATGATTAAAAACATGCTATAAACATATGATTAGAAACAGTAAAAGTATGATTTGATGGTTCCATCCAATGCAACCATCAAATCAACATATTTTGTCTGTGCTGCTACTACATATATGGCATTAATGGATGAAAAAGAATTGAAAGATTCTGTGAGCATGATTATACTTATTAAGGATGGATATGTTTGTTGTCATAAAACAAATAACAATAGGAAGGTAGAGCTAATATATATTCATGGGGACAGGAAGCTGCATCTTGTAACCTGTACAAATTCAGATTCCATTGGGTAAAGTGGTCTGAATATACCTCTAATAAAAATTATGAAGGCAGCAACAGCCAGACTCACTATTAAGCATATACAGTCCTGAATATACACCTAGTAAAAATTAGGGAGGAAGTAACAGCAGCTTGATATGTTGTTAAACATCAGCCCTGATAAAGACAAATATATATGTAGGAAATTCAAAAAGATCTGAAACATGGGTCTGGCTGGAAGGAATAGCACCACCTGTGTGTTATCAGAAACTAGTCGCCTAGTCAGTTATTAAAGGAGAATCCATGCCACAGACTGAAAAAAAACATGCTTGATGTTTCCTACATTTAACACTAGTTTTGAACTCTATATACGTTTCTGTATTTTTAAATGTAATTCCAGACTCTGTCCACATGGGGTCCGACATTTTGATTTTTTTAGTCTACCTCCAAGTATCCCACAATGCAGTGTTTGGCTTTAAAATATTACATCATAGCCCCTAAGCTCCTGTCAGTGCATTGACTTTACATGTATTTTCACATATACTTTGCCTTCTTTTAGTCATTTGGATTTAAATACCATTTCTTACTTTTCAATGACTACTAAAAGACAAACAGGATAATCACACAGAACAATATTTTCAGCACATGAACTTCATCTGCTGCTGTGAGCATAGGTCTGAACCTGCTAAGAAGAAGAAGTCTGAAGAAGTCATTGCAGATGAAGAGCTTTTTAATTTTTATTTTTTGAATAAATTCTGTGTGGTCCAAGTCTTCAGTCGTTGGATCTTCTTCTTCTTTTATGGTGGGTTTGTTTTTAAAGTATTTAGTTTGTCTCTTGAACCTGCTAAGAGGTCAGTGTGAAACATAAACCATAGCAACGTGTGACAAAGTCAAAATGTGGAACACCTTATTTTTGCACTGCGCGAAAAGCGTACCTTGAACATGGCCATGATCACTCAACCAAAATATACATGAGGACACACACGCACATGCACACACACACATTCACCTTGTCATACATCCTCATCAGCTTTTGGCTTATTCACTCAAGATGTTGAATAATAACCCTTCCTGCCCTCAGAAAAGCCAACACACACACACACACACACACACACACACACACACACACACACACACACACACACAGTGTAGTGTCTTGGAAGACAGGAATAGTAAGGGAGGAGGACTAAGTAAAAAGAGATTGGCAGGTCACAGGACAAATTGGCCAGCCTTCCCACAGGATACGGATAATGGGAAGAGGAGGGCTGATGATGAGGAGCTCTGTAAACGCACAACATAGTGCTTCAGTTTCAGGAATGCAGGTGCTCTAATTTTAAGGAGGCAGGTTGTACGTTAATACAACAATGAAGGGTGGAACTTTTTTTAAATCAAAGTTTTGTTTATTTCAAGACACTTGTCAGGAACCAATAGGAACTAGCTGGTCATGTCAACCAGATGCTGGAAGTAGTGTTGCCTTTTCAGATGCGCAAAATGGGGCATTTTTTATTGGAAATGTAGGGTTTTGCAAGACTGGCCATACACACAACCAAGGCAAAAGACTGAACTTTACTTTTTTTAATACTAAAACAATTGTTAAGTGTTATAGAACTGGAGTTATATAGTTTTATATAATAATAATGCAATTTGAATACAAATGAGTAGTTCATGCAACTATTAATGAACATTTAAGAAATGTTTCATCTTAAATTCCCAAAATATCCAGTCTTCTTGATTTTGATTTAGATGTTTGCTCTAAAGAAAAAGTGATACATTTTACTCAATAAGACAGAGTGAAAGTTTTCTTTTACTTATGAAAATTTATATTATTTGGCATTTTCATATTCTGTCAGTGTTTCAAGTTAATAGTATTACTATTTAAAAATGACCCTGACTGTCCTTGATTAGGTGAAAGCTGTGGTAGGTGCTCTTGACCGCAGGCTGGAAGGTACGGGTGCAACTGTTGGAAGAAAAGTCTGAGAACCACAAAGTGCAAGTGTTGCATTCTTGTCCAAATAGCACAGATACAAACCAAATCAAGCTGCTATAAAACAATGTGCCTACTAGAATTATACAACACAAGAACTCCACACCAACATACAGGGGAGGGGGGGAAAAGAACCCAAACTGGAGAAAACCCAACAATGCAGCTTTCATTATTTATATCTGCGTCTCTACCAATAGGAATCAGAGTCTCCTAAGGAAGCCCAAACAGCGGTAAAGTCTCGCAACATGAGCCATGGGTTGTACAGTCTTCAGCAGAGCAGAGAGATGGGAGCAATTATCTAAGAAAAAGGCTGTCTGTGCTGTGGGCTGTAGAACTGAATGTGTTGTAGCAGGTTGTGGAGATAACTGTGCTTCAGGGAGTGTTGGAAATATGGCATAACACATTGGTTGCAGTTTTGCATTTAATATTGCATGTCTGTCAGGATTAGGCTTGATCTCAGTTGTTAGCTCGTCACTGCAGTGAATACTGTCCTGTGACTTCTTGTAATATATATTGACTTTAGAATGATTATTAGAGACCCATAAACTTTGGGTCAGCAAAGAGAATTTTGAAGCTGTGCACCAGGAAGTCTTTTCTCAAGTCAGAGCCAGCGTGAGTCATGGAACTTTTATAGAAACATCCATCACCATTGACGAAACAATACAAAAACATTAGCAGCGCACCCATCTTACAGATACCATAGTAGCACGAAAACTAGTAGTGTCATGCGACTGGCCACATTTTGTGCCACTAGATTGGCTCCCTTTGTATTAGGAACAGATGTTTGATTGGCGTGTATACCGCAATGCCAAATGGCTTTAATTGCAGTATACAAGCCAGTCAAAAATTGCAAAGCGGAGCCACCACTGTTCAATGCGGAACTGCGGAACAGTTGGTTAAATCAATCCCAAATGCAGAGCATTCCGCACAAATCAGAGCGCTTGGCTGCTCTGGCTTGAGATATCAATCACAGCAGCAAACAGCTCAATTTGCCACTTTGTCAGATATGAAGGAGTAGTGTTTAGAGGAAAGGGGAGATGAGTTACAACTCAGGAATAACAAAATAATGACAACTGGGGTTCAGGCGCCTAGACAGCGAGACATTTCCCTGTAGTACATTTGACTGGGGACACATGGCTGAAGTAACAGTCAGCTGCAGAGAAATATGGCTGGTTGCAAATTCCCTGCAGGCAAAGAGAAGCACATACTGCCATGCTCACAGCTTTAATAACCAAATGCATGGTGGCAAAAGAAGTAATGAGTGTTGTGCTCAGTGTACAGTACATACTTATGTAATTACAACATGTAGAAGTGTGCTACAACATGGAGGAAATCCTGCAGGCTACTGTAGTCACATTTATGCTCCAGTATGCATTTCAGGTAATGTTCCCTAGACACTGTGAAGTGGGTAGAGGTCCACACACACAGATTATAAAGGCACTGCCCATTGGGCATTGCATTCGTACTGCCACTGACATGCCCTCTGGCCAGCCTGCTGCTGATGCCTGCTATATTGCCTGCTGTCTCATGTTCCCTTGGGGACCATGGACATTGTTTTCCCCCTGTGCATTTGGTTCTTGAAGTTGCGGGCATGGCAACACATTCTTCTCTTTTCCCACAGGGAATTTGCAAACAGCCATATTTCTCTGTAGCTGACTGTCACTTCAGCTATGTGTCCCCAGCCAAATGTACCACAGGGGAAATGTCTTACTGCCTAGGTGCCTGAACCCGGAAACTGGCTACTTCGGAAAGAAAAAGAAGCAACAGACACTGATTATACAGATGCTGGGAATGTTTTTTCTTAACTTTACCCTAACTTTCCCTTCCCACGCCCCCTTTTTTTAAATGTTTGAAATGCAGTAAATTGGCAGCATGCTGGTATATCATGCTTCCTCTGCAGTGACCTAACCAGTACCACTTGCCTCCTTGAACTCCCCCTCCTGCAGGTCTCCAGCCTCCACTGGGGATCTAACATATGATACACATGCCCTCTTCACCCAAGATTGGCATACCTATTCTTCAATAACAGCACCTTAGATGTAAGTGCTGCTAACTGAACCAAGGTCACTGAGGCCATAGTTAGGGCTTTATCCCTCTATGTCATGACATTGTTTCTTTAACCAGCCTAGATTGCCCCAAGGTCAATGGCGGTTTTCCCTCACCTTGAACCCAATAAGAAGACAGCATTCTCCACCCCAAAGGTATTTATCATTTTGTTATTTTACCTTCAGACTTTTTGGAGCTCCTAGCACTTTTCAAAGTCTAATGGGCAGTTCTGAAACCTCACTCCACATAATCAGCTACATCATCATTTTGCATACCACAAATGATTCTGCATGTTATAAGAGGAACATGCAAATTATTCAAATTCAAGTTTTGGTTCTAGACATTATCCCAATAACATAAGCATTTATAGTCCCCCTAATTTGTGCCCGTGTAAAGAACAAATGACAAAGTATACATTCAATCTAGGCCTGTTATAACTCTAGGATTTCTGTTATTGTTCTAGTCTGTCTTTATTCTCTTCAAGAAAAATCAAACATTTAAATACTTTTCAGGCATGTCTCCCAATGACATGCTATGAATGCAGCATTCTGTAGGTTTCATGCTTCTCAGCTAATCCATTTGCAGTAAGTGCTGCTAAAAAATTGCATATTTAAAGGTATACACCCTAATATGGTAAGCTTATTTTTAGTTATATATCTATGTTAATAACATTGTTAAAGTCATCCTGAATTTCTTACAATTATTTAAATTATTTTATTTATTTATTTGCATTTGTTTACCAGGAGGTCTAATGGACCAGGGTAAGCCCGTTTTCAGTAGAGGCCCTTGGAGAAAAGCTCCAAAAACAAACAAACAACATGATAAAGCTACAGAATCAAAATATAGAAATCAAGCAGCAATGTTACATAACACATTACAGAATAGGTAATACAATAAAATAGATGAAATCTAACATCTATGTAACTAGTATTAAGTATGCAAGCCAAACAATAATACAACGGATGACATGGGATAATAGTGACTGTGAGAGCAATACAGTATTGCAGTTTTGTAGTAGACAGGGATAGAGGGAGAGCAGCATATTAAAAAATGCCAAAGTAAGGTATAGCCTTAGAGCTATTATATATAGGCATCAAGAATGAATCGAAAATATGGTAGGTAACTGATACAGTACATTATGTGTGGCTGGGTGGCATGTGTTGGACTTAGTAAGTTGGAAGCACTGAATGTATATATGAGGAGTGTGAGCCATAAGTGACATGGGGAGGAAAAGCAGGAAGGCTAGGAATTGTGGGCTGGTTTATAGTCAGTGCTGGTACATGTACATAGCTAATTGGACAATACAGGTGTTGTTTCAGCGAAGTCTTAAAGCATTCAAGGTTACTAGTAGACCTAACTGAAGGAGGGAGAACATTCCATAGTTTTGCTATACATATGGGTAACGCTTTTAACCCGTGGAAAGATTAGCTTTTGCTACAATAAGCAGCATCTGATTGACTGATTGCAGAGGTCTATTTGGGTGATAAATCGTGAACAGAGAGGAGAGAGTAGGACAGCTAGAAGGCTTATAGATTAGCTTATGTGCTGTGGTTAGTTGCAGTTATGTTAGATGTTGGGGACGTTCTAGCTAGTTTAGATGTTGGAGTGATATGCAGTGGTGGGAGGAGTGTTGGCACTGGTTACACATTTTGCGATTTTATTGTAGCATGAGTCCAGTTTGTATTTAAGAGAAGATTGAATATTAGTAAGGAGAGGTGCACCAAAGAGCAAGGATGGAAGTAGAAAGGAAGAAGCAAGGGGTAGTCTTACTGCACAGGTGAGGAAGTGTTTGTGCCTGTACAGGATGCCTAGTTTCTGATGTTTTTATTGATGTTTGTGTTAATATGCTGGTCAAAATTGTTTTCGTCTATGATGACCCCTAGAAGTTTGGTATATGGGACTACTTTGAGGCAAGTGTTGTTGAATGAGTTGATGGCAAATTCAGTTTTGGTTAGGGGTATTGTTTTTTGCGGGTGAACAACATAAGTTTGGTTTTATTAGCATTTAGGACTAAATGGTTATTATATTGGTATTCCATGAGAAGGCGAAGGCCGAGGTACCAGAATTAAAGAAATTTTCTGCACAGTTGGACTGCTTGTGTTTAAGCATCATTGGTATTTTTGGATGGTTATTATACATCCAGGTTTCAGTGGAGGTGAAGGCATTTTGGGTGACTGTAAGTAGTTCTGAAGTAGTAGGATTTTAACGTGATATTAAGCTTTGCATACACTTTTATATCTAAATCATGTATTTTTGTGCTGTTCAAGAATTGTAACAAATTCAACCTTTCCAACTTAAAGTATCATGATCAGCTCTCAAACTGCATATATGTTTGACCGGTTGCTTCAGTAGTCTATCATGCTCATAATATTAGTAGGACTATTCATGGCGTTTATATCACGTTATTGAAAGATGAAAATAGCAAACGCTATTTCATTGGCCCCAAAACATCTAAACATGAAAATATCGAACATTCAAACAGCAAATTTTTTCCCATGGAAAAAATTCTGTGCTCCAAAACACAAGCACACAACACAAGCACATCAAACAAACAGCAACCACACACATACACTTAAATTCCTACATCTAACTCTACACTAAACTAAACATACACTACTATCTACCCACTTACCTTAACCCTAAGCCAAACCCTAAGGTCCGTCACTATCGCACACTCACCTAACTCACGCCATAACCCTAACTCACTTAAACCATCCCTAACCCTAAAGTCGTTCACTATCGCACACACGCCTAACCCGCGCCCTAACCCTAACTCACTTAACCCGCCCCTAACACTAACGTACAAACAATCGCACACTTACCTGAACCCAACCCGTAACTTTCCACCACAGCGCTAAGAATAGCAAAGCCACAGAAACAGCCAACCAAATTCTTTCCCAAGGAAAGAATTCACTGTTCTGCAGCTTCGCTATTCTTAGTGTTTGCTGAATAGTGTTCAATATCAGAACATTCAAAGTTTTAATACTTCGATGTTCTGATATAGGCCCTATTCATGTTGGGCATGTGCTCTTCCTTTCAGGACAGCTGTGGTAACTAAACAAATTTTCTTGAAAACAAAATAAGATGAGCATATCTGCAAAGCTCTTGACTATGGCAGTTCTGATGGTCTATATTTTCCTTTGAGAGTACTGGTTGTGACAATTCTAGTTACTCACCTTGCCTGAAATTTCATTGTATTTGTTATATACATAGCTTTTCTATCTTCCATGAGAATAGCAGAGGAGATCATAGAACATTTGCTTTATTATTGACTTCTGTTTAAGGCTGCATACATTCCTGTGGTTTTGTAGAGACCTCTCAACCTCCTACCACAAGAAATCCAGGCAAGCCAAAAATAATGGGGGGGGGGCAAAGGCCAAAAAAACAGAGACAGATTTTAAATATTGCTCTTATGGATTTAAGAAAGTTGATAGAAAAGCAGGTTTTGCATTTGCATGCATTTTCTCAAAGATAGGAAGTCCGAAACTCAAATGTCTGTCATTATTTAGTGATGTCATTCCTCAATGATTTGCTAGAAAACCACCTATTTCATAAGGAACACATTAGAAATATGAGGGCAAAGGTCTGGAAATTCTGCAAAAATTTGGACAGTTGAGAGTATGCTTTTGTATGTTTACATTTCATTGGCTTGCTGTATTTTCGATATACAGCCAGGAAAATTCAGCTTTATTTGATTTCATTCCATCATTTTATTTACTTTGATTTTCATGAATCAGTATAATAGCTGAAATAAGTAATCTGCTTTTCAAACTTCTATCCATTAAGAAATGAGCTTATAAAAGAATGAGTCCTTTCAATGGAGTATTCTTATATGCCATACTCGTATGCTCTGTAATCTTATGCTCCATATTCTTATACTCCATGATCTTATGCTCCATACTCTTGCACGCCATACTTTTATGCTCTGTACTCTTATACTCCAAACTCTTATAGCCCATATTCTTATACTCCATGGTGTTATGCTCTATACTCTTGTACTCCATATTTTTACGCTCTATATTATTATACTTCACAGTGTTATGCTCCATACTCTTGTACTCCATACTCTTATACTCCAGTCTCTTGTACTCTATGAACTCATATACTACAAAGATATGAAGTGATAATCCTTATAGTTGTTACTAATGCTGCTTCTAATGGAAAATGTCACTGTCTGGATAGTTCTCTCCAGTTGTCAATTAATAAGCAGATAGTACAGACTGAACATTATATGCTGAAATTCCCTCTAGTGCAAACATCTTCCAAATTGTCTGACTTTCATATATTGTACAATAGTCAGATATAACAAAGTAAAATATCCCTTATCTCAGAAGAATAAACTTTAATGTACTAACCATATTTGAACTTTTTTTCATTTGCTTATTTCAGTTAACTTGTAATAATAATCTACAATATAAGATATATGCTTCCTTAAACTGAGACAAGTCTGTTCTCGATCAACTTCATGATTTTTTTTTTTAAATTGGGAAGGCTAGCATCTTTTCCTTAAGTTTGTTATTATGGCATGTATTATAAATGACACAGCGCTGCAGTATATGTTATGTCTGAGTCAACATTTATGGCACTTACATTATATTAGATGTTGTCACTTTGTACTTTGCCATTCACATGTGTAATTCATGTCTCATCTCAAGCAGTTGTAATCACAGTTGATTGAGAATTATTATTCTGGTTTTGGCCAGCCATTCATTGTAACTTACTTTAATAAGTACATTTTTATGTCAGTGCTAAAAATATTTCTAAATGATTTTGTTTTTTCTTCTGTCACTGTTAATTGTGGTATTACTCAAAGAATCTTTAGATAATCTTCTAGTAATTCTATATGCTTCTTTGTAAACACATTAAGCTCAACGTGGTTTTTATGTCCAATTCACTTCTGCTTTTCATATTCAGATTATACTTTTGCAAATTAAGCAACATCCAATGCAGTCTCATCGCATATGTTTTGGCCTGTTTCTACCAGAACTTCTTCATTATAGACATATTCATTCATCCACATTGCTAAACTTCCTTTTCTAGCTGAGCATATTTCATGTATTTGTAAATGCTCTTGTCCAATAGGGAACCAGTATTATATGTCATTAAGATCACAGCTCCATGGTAATTCTAACAGGAACCTACCTGCAACAGAACTGACCTACCTACTGACATCATAGTATTTTAATGCATGTGCTTCTGTAACAAGTTTCTTCAACATTTCAAAATGTTTTCCTATTCAAAGCTCAATTTCCATTACAGTTTGCTCTAAATGTCTTCTTATATACATTACATACAAAATATGCAAGGTATTGCATCATGCCTAGAAATCTCCTTAATGATCGCTTGATTACCAAATTTTGCATTAGCACAATTGTTCTGAATTCTGTATAGGCTTTTGTTGTTTTAGCAATGGAGCATATTTTACACACACACTATATATGGGTGTCAGACACTGTGTCGAACATACAATGTCCTGGCACAGTATCAATACAAATGGTCAACATAGGTAGGGGGGGTGCCAAGTGTACGAGATCGACAGTCCCCTTCCTTTCCGCAGAGATTGTGCAGTCTCAGAGTTAGTATATATAATTCTCAGGGTATGATTTCCAAAGCATGAGAAGAACATGTTATTTTGAGTGCATTCAATATCTGGACATCTATCAGCAGGGTGTTGGGACATTGTATGTTTGTTACAGTGTCCACCTATATATATGTGTATATATATATATATATATATATATATATATATATATATATATATATATATATGCATATACATACACACACACATATGATAAATATCTTCAAGTTCACCTCTGAACACAGAAGCTCCAACTTGAACTCACACATCAACAACAGGTGGTGCGAAAAACATGAGTGAACACTAAATGCTAAAAGGTGCAATATCATCGCATTTGATAAAAACCCCTTTGTCCAAAAATACTACATTTCAAAATTAAGGTTTTGTGATAGAGATTGAAACATGGATAGCTTTTGACTGCTGCAGTACTAGTTAGGAAATCCTATTATGTGATACAGCTGATTACAAAAGGTTTTTCATCTAGATCCAAATAAGTTCTTAATCTCTATATTCCATTATCCTGTTATCAAATACAGTGCCCCTTTTGTGATATATACCTTGCTAGGCACATCACTGAACTGGAAAGCCCAGATGTTTTAAACTAAAAAGCTCATGGGCTTAAATGACAAGAGCTAACAGGAGAGGCTGGATTGTTCCTGTATTCAGTGTCCTATAGACACCTTGGTGATTATCTCTGTCTTGCCTTTCAGGCCATTAGGAATCCAGTAGACAAAGAGCTCATATATTTCCACAAATCAAATAATCTCAGTAACACTAAGTGAACAAAACACAGGGAAGAAACAGATTTATCACATGCACAGTGCTTACCCCTTTTCTAGAACAAAGTTAAACAACTGAATGGGTACCTATAAATTCACCCAATAAGACTGACCTGCTGCACCTTGAAAAACAAGGTGAGGCCTAAGGGTGGGTACTAGATAGGCATAAAAAACCTCTGGGTCCAGATGCCTTGTATTTTCTATGAGTCCATGATTTAGCTAAGTAATACCTATATATGTATAATTCAAGCCTATAATGCTTTTTACTATACTTCTAGTTCACACCCATAGCTTCTTATGAAATCCAGACCTTTTTTTAGGTCTGGCTTCATTTACTAAGTGATTTATTAACCAATAATAGACAATGCTAGAAAATGCAAGGACTTCTTAACAAAATGACACTGAGATTGTTAATTTAGGATAGATTCATAAATGAAATACCTGTTTATCACTTGTTTTTCATATTTTCATAACTGAGAGCCCTACATGTTTTTGAGGGGTAGGGTGTGATATGCCATGGTGGGATACAGAAAATTTCATTATCAAATGCCCTTCTGTATTACACTATACCTGATATATTTGCTAGCTGTTTGTTAGTAATTATAAAAATATACAGTATTTCTGTATGTACTTAATACTTCAGAAAACAAGTGACTTGAAAACTGTTCCATGACATCAGATGAAACCTTCAATGTTAGCGAAGAAAACTATCTTTGAAATTTGCACTGTATATTGCATATCTTGAGAAATATTCAGTGTTCTTTATTCTTCTAATGCATATATTTTCATATTTCCATAAATATCTCACTAAACATACACTCACAAAGGAATTTCCTGTGGTAATGTGGAAGATTAGTTCTTGTTAACAAAAATGTTCTAACAATGCATGTTTAGGTTGTATACTTTTCTATATACGATAAATTGTTTGTGAAAGTTTCTCAAAAAATATAATTTGGGGTGTGTGGATTATAATATATTATAGTATTTGTGGAAAGACTATGAATGCAGTGACTATTAACACTGCAAAAATACTTTACTGATAGCATTGCAATTTGCATAATTTTAAAGGTTTTTGTTGTTCACAAAATATTTACTTTTGTTTTTCTTACCCTTTTTAATTTTATTTTTCAAAAAAATGTTCTGGAATGCAAGATGCACTCCACACCACTTGGGTGTTAATAATAGATACACACACAAATTTATATATATATATATATATATATATATATATATATATATATATATATATATATATATATACATAGAGAGAGAGAGAGAGAGACAGCTGGTGGTTGTAAACCTTGGCTCTAGATGATTGCCAGTAGTGAAGTGCCATCCTGACTCCATGTGTAAAAATGGAAAAAGGATGGGTATAGAGAGAGGGAGAGGGATATAGTGCCATCTACTGTCCAAAGTGTGAGCTACAGTACAAGGCAGTTTGAAAGGAGGAACCCACACTCCTCCACAGAATGGAGAAGACTAGCAGACAAAATTGCCATGCCTATAAAAAGAAGTGATCTCTCACTTGCTCTCTATCTCTCTCTCTCTCTCTCTCTATATATATATATATATGTATATAAAGACATGAAAAGAGAGAGATTTTGTACAGAAAAAGCAGACACTCTCACATAGAGAGCAGCCAATGTTGTCAAAGAGAAAAGTTTGCCTCTTGAGAGGGAAATGGACTGATGCAAGGAGTGGAGATTCTGGATATTTTGGTTGTGGGATTAAGTTTGTGAACTCTGAGTTCTGGAACACATAAGCAGATTATTTGTGGCTGCTGCATCATGAACATTTCCGAGTGACTTAAAAGCACATTGAACTGTGAGTTATTTTTGTGCACTGGCATTTGAGTTTTGCACCAAAGGTACATTATGGATACCCTGCATAATGTACTTTACTTATTAGAAAATAATTCTGACAGGGTATAGGGGTGTGCTGTAAATACAACTGCACCTTATTGTTATAGAACAGGATTTCCAGCATTATATATACCATATAGATTTTTTGGGGGGAGGGGTGCAGGAACATTTTAGTCTAATATACATTAACAATATTATGTATTCCAGCATTGTTGTCTACAAGCCATTATACCTAGTGATTTAGCTTTCTCCTTTTGTAAAACTGTTGCTGTTCTGTGTATTACCAAACCTGTCTGCAGAGAGATGGAATTGGATATATGGCTGCTGAGGCACTGCCATATTTTTGACATAGTCTGAGTTCTGATATATGTAACACAGGCTGACATCATGGCTGAACAGAGTCACCAGACAAGTACACCTACCTGGTAAACAAATAGTAAATACAGTGAAAGGTATAACAGTGCTTTTGAGTTAATGCAAGTCTAAAAAAAGCAAAGTTCAGGGAGGTGTATTGTAAAGAAGAGTTATTTAAATGTTAGGCATGGGGGAGCAACCCTACTAAAAAGTACTGATGAATGTATCCTCAACTGCACATTATATAGGTTCATAGGTTGCTACTAGGCTATCGGCCCTAGGGCCTATACAAGCCTGGCCATAATAATTCCCTGTATTTCTTTCCACAGTATTTACTTCCCTGGACCCCTGTCTAGCAGGACGACTGATGTGATCCCTGGGGTGAAGTTCCTAGCCCCCATCCAATCATCAAGGTTCCTTTTGAAGAGGGCCAAAGAGACGCTCTGCTTGACATGTATGGGCAGTCTAGTCCAGAGTCTGGGGAGTCTCTGAGCCAGGAACCTATCCCTCCAGCATGTTTTGTTCATTGTGATGACAAGGTTTAGATCCCTGGAGCATGTGTCTCTGAGGGATTGATATTTCTTTAAGTGTAGCATGTCCAACAGGTCTGGGTTTGACATGGCCTTGTATCTTAAGCAGAAATCGCCTCTGAGTAGATGATATGTGACAGAATATAGGTGGAGTTTTTGTAGATGGTCAGCATAGGGCATCTACTTTAGGCCTGTGATTCTTTTAGTGAGGCATTTCTGCAGCCTTTCCAGTTGTTGCAGATGTCTTGAGAGGTACATACCAAATGTGGCATTGTATTCTATAATGGGTCTAATGAAGGATGAGTACAGTGGGACAATGTCCACCTTTTTTCTGGATGAAAAGCCCTTAGTGATGAGGTGTGCCACATAGAAGGATTACCTGACTGTTGGCTGTTGTGTTGATGTGGTTATAGAAGGTGAGACCACTGTCCACCTGTGTCCCTAAGTCTCTTATTACACTTTTGGTGTTTGGTGTACTGCCACATTATGTGTTAATTCACGGGTACATTTTTTTTCCCAAAGGGAATAACTATACATTTCTTGGCACTGAGCTTGAGCCCATGGCTCTGGCACCAAGGATCTTGTTTCTGTAAGGCCATTTTGTAGAATATCCACATCATTTAGGGATTACAATAATGGCTCCCAGTTTGCAGTCATTTGAGAACTTTAGAGTCCCTTAGTGTTGGCCTGTACTTCAGAGAAGTAAATGCCAAACAAGAGTGGTCCCAGGACTGAACCCTGAGGTACTCCACTTGTCACTTGTCTGGAGCTGGATTTGGAGTTGACTACTTTTACAGTGTAGATTCTGTCAGTAAGCCAATTGGCAATCCATCGAGTGACGTAGGGATTAATGCCCAGCTTAGTAAGTTTATCTAGGATTCCAGAGTGAGAGATGGTGTCGAAGACCTTGGCAAGGTCCAGATAGGCTGTATGGACCTCCTTACCCTTGTCCATGCTCTGGAGACTGATTCAAAGAAGTCAGTCAGGTTCAGGAGACAAGATCGGCCCTTCACGAACACAAACTGCATGGGGTCCAGTGTTTGAAGGTTGCCAATGTCTTTGTTTATAAGTTCCATGATAATACATTCCATGGCCTTGCAGATCAGGCTCATCAGACTGATGGGGTGGTAGTTCCTGGGATCCAAGGTGGATCACCCCTTGAGGAGTGGGATAACTTTAGCTGTGTGCCATTCAGTGGGCACGGAGCTTGAGGTGAGGCTATGATTAAACATGACACTTAGGTGAGGTGCCAACTAATTTTGTAGTTCATGTAATACACAGCCTGGGATGTCATCTGGTCCCATGGATGCTGTATTCTTAGCTTTGGAGAGTGTGTTTTTTAACTGTGTGGCCATTACCAGAATTGGCAATCTTTCGGTATTGAGATAGGCCCTTTAGGGGTGAGATGGGGGTGAAGTTTGCACTGAATTGAACTGCCAGGATATTGGCGATATCCTTGGGATCAGCATATTTAATGCCATTCTGTTGTAGTTCAGAGCAGATCCGAGCATTGCCATTTAGATTCTTCACATAGCTATAGAATGCCTTGAGGTTGTCTTTTGAATCTTTGGCAATTTTATTTTCATAACTAGCATTGGAGGATTTTATGAGGGATCTCAGCTTCTTAGTGAGGCTGGTAAGGGAGTTTTTTTGCATCCTGGGATTTTCCTCTTTTCTGCAACAGTTTCTTCCTTTTGTTGTAAAGTTTGTTTATGGCAGGGGACCACCAGATTGGCTTCCTTTTTTGGAGGAGAGCGTCTTGTTTCTATTGGGGATGGCACGATTCATGCACGAGTGGATGTGCTCATACAATGTCTTAGTGTAGGATTCAGCAGTTGAACTTTCAGTTCCCGTCTGCATGGGTGTTGTGAAGTTTGTCACTTCTGATTTAAGTAGCATTAATTTGGCTTTGGATAAGTTTTTTACAGAGGTTTCCTTACTGGGGGATTGGGGTGGGATGTGGATGTCAAGGGTGACTAGCTTATGGTCAGACCTGACCAATGAAGGGGTGAACATAGGCATGGAGCATTGATGTCCCATGTTGGTAATGACCAGGTCTAGGATATTGGAGCTTCTGGTGTGACTAAGGATTAGTTGATCCAGGGCATTGGAATTTATGAATTCCAAGAACTGTTGGGCAAAGGTGATGGTACACAAGTAGGTTTCCCAGTTAATGGCAGGGTAGTTGAAATCACCCAGTATTAGGGTGTTTGATTGTATCTTAATATTTTCCAGTATGTTTAGAAAGGTGTAGTGAGAATCTTGGGGCATGGTGGGGGATCTGTAGCAAGCTACAGTTTGGATTGCAGTCTTACCTAGTGTTAGTTGCACCTGGAGAATTTCAGATGCATTGTGTTGGGCAACTAGCCTGGTGTTGTGAATATCCTTGGTAAATATGGACATTCCTCCACCTTTAGTGTTTTGGTCCTGGTTTGGTGGCCGAAAAGTGTGGTAAGAGTTGTAGCCTGGTATTGCAAGGGAGCTCTCTGGAGCCTTGAACCAGGTCTCAGTTACTGCACAGATATCTGAGACCTGGTTCAATTCTGATATATGGTCATATTCCAAAAGACATACTCTTGATGTATGTGAGTTACTCAGGTGTGACCTGCCTCAATTTGAAAATACTTGTTCTCAGTGTAAGAGACGTACTTCACTTTGTGTCTTATCTGTAAAGCAGGATTAAATTAGAATAAGTTACTTACACCAACAGTAACCATTTGGAATTGGGCTGATAAGGTCACATTCTTATGGCACAATAGCCAAAGAAGCAGAACCAGGGACATGGAAGCACAACTCTGAAAATGAAGTAAGTGGAACAATTCTTAAACAAAGATTAGAATAACTGCATAAAAACAGTGGTAGAATGATACGTTTTAACAAAGTGATGTGAAACTTCTGAGAGGTGTGCAGTAAATGGAATGTTGCCTACCAAAGGAATGCATATAGAATATGTTACGCTACTGAAGAAAATGTGTTGGGATAGTGTTCTTGCAGTATGAAGTATCTGCTCTAGAATACTGGTAAAGAAATTACTGAAGGTAGTGAGTATGGCTAGAAACAAAGCTAGGGTGGGATATAAGGGGCAACATCCGTGGGTGCATGTTAGGGGTATAACTGTCAGATGCTTATCAGTGGATAGTGTGTTACAGGGATTCATTTCCATACTGATATTTTTGAATGCTGGTGCAAAAATGAAATCCTGCATTTTCTATCAAAACTGAAGCCTGCATTACTGGGCTTTGTGTGTGGTATAACTTGAAGCATACTGACTGCTACAAAAAGCAAGTGGCTTGCTACAGTTAAACATAAAAAACTTTTTTAATTCTCAAAATCGTTGTGTGATGCAGACAACCTGGTGCTCCTGAGAAGAGAAAGCAATAAAAAGCACTAGATTGGGAAAGGGATTTCCCCAAATGTAAAAAAAAGCTTTGTTAGCAAATTCAAAGTGTAGAAGAGTGGTGTGTTTACAAAAGTGAAACACTAACTGATATACACCATGTTAGAAAAAAAGCTCTTTCCTCAAAAACAATGGTGCACTGAGGAAAACTATTACTATAACTATAACTTTCTGACAAAACAAGTGAGACTATTTTAAACTGTACACTGGGCAATACTGTGGAAAATGTTGCACTGGCTTTTGGAGAAAATAAAAGTTATTTCTGAAGTATGTGGGCTGCAAAATAGTGATTGAACTTCAAATTTTAACTGTAGTCTATGCAGTGTGTGCTTTAAAGCCAAGTCAGTATGTGAAGTGCTAATGAAGCTAATGGTATGGTGTTTCTAAAATATTTCATTAGTGCTAATGACATTACAAGTTCAATAATATGGTGTTTATAAAATATTTCAAAAGTACTGATGCACAGAAATTAACCCAGTTATATGTCTGTGTTGTGCTGTTTGCCTTTTAACTACTGGGGGTGTTTATTGGCATATAAACAAACTGAGAGCTGAACAGAAGGAACACAAGGAAGTGAGAGCATTTGAAGTGAAAATGATAAAAAGTTGGAAATGTTACAGTGAGTAGAATGAAATCTTAACATGAAATTGAAGCAATTTATAATATGCTGTACTACAACACTAGAAAATAATGTGCTTACATTAATCAGACATTTACTGCATTAGTTACTTGTTCTATGTTGAAAGTAAATGAAAATCTCTGCCTACTGTTGCTTTGTGAGGAAAACTATACTCCTTCTGAAATACATTGATTTGCTAAACACTGCTCAAAACTCTGTCTAAGGCCTGCTTGTAGTGATCTAAAAACATAGTAGTATGCAGTTTTTAGAAGTTGTGACAACCCCCACTGGACCATTAATCAAGGAGCATCAATCCTCACCACTGGCAACAGTGGAGGCCATTCACTGACAGGATGACAGGTACACACACACAGTATTTCCAGATGCAGCTCTCTGCATCAACAGCACAGAGAGACCACTGTCAGTCCAGAGCTGGTTTCTCCCTCTTTCTCCAGATCCCCAATAAGACTCCACACTGTCACAGCTATAGAGTTGAGATTTCAGCTAAGTGACCAATCTAAGACCTCCAGCACCCTCTCTGTTCAATCAGTGCTTGATGTCCCTGCTCAAGTAGCTGACACACACACTCTTTGAGGTCAGATACACACACACACACACGCACACATACACACACACACACACACACACACACACACACACACACACACACACACACACACACACACACACACACACACACACACACACACACAAAAAAAACCCAAAAACAAACACACACCTGGGAAAGGCTGGTACAGGCTTACTGGCTATGCCACCTTCTGCCCAGGCTGTAAGGTAGTTCCACTGCCACTAGTCATTCCTTTCTTAGCTACTTTAAGGCTCTTAACAAAGGGTGTCCAATCTTACTATGTAATGTTAATATTAATACAAATGGTAATTTGTCCAAGAGCAAGTCTATTAGGAGTGACCCACATAGTGTCACCAAATAAATGTGCAAGTACTATCAAAACTTAAATATCTCTATACAGATCAGCCATAATGTAATGTTTAAATATATGTAATAATAAATAATAAAAGAATAAGGCAATATTAAATATATATTCTCAGTGACATCAGAGTTCAAAACCATAGGAAATATTTAAAATATTTAAAATAACATTGCAGTACAGCCTCCCACAAATAAAGAAAAACATCTAAACTTCACTATATTCCTGACTGTATCTAAGGGAATTCTACTGTTCCCTAGAAAATTACTTCATTAGAGCAAGGTAGATGTAGTGAATGGTTCTTGTTGTTGTCAGGTCCAAGACATAATGCAGAATGCTCTACCTCACTAAGAGATTTCTCAGATTAATATGTAAAATATTGCTGCTGAGATAGTTTCCAGAATGACATTTAAATGAAGAAGGAAAGGGAAAACATTATCTTTTGAAGGGCATAAGCCACTCTGCATATCCCACACCCTCTGCTAATTTTATATACTAACTCCAAGATCACAAAAGTTGTGGATCTTTTGGAGCATGTGTGACTGAGTGTTCCAAATGCCGATTTGTTTTTAAATTTTTTCTTGAACATTTTGAAGTGTTTCAGTAAATGTTTGTGGGTTAAGGTTTGAGTAAGGGCTAGGTTAGAATTTTATTTAGTGATATGTGTGTATGAGCTTGTGTGTGAGAGGTTGTAAGTCCCAGTGTCTTGTGTAGTCATACTGTTAAGGAATGGGATTTTCATAATTAATTTCTAGTGTTAGGGTTAGGGGAAAGGACAGGTTTAATGTTAGCATACATGAGTAAGGTGAGCTGGGGAGAGGGAGGCTAACCCTAGCCCTAACCATACACAATAACGTACAAAAAAAAAAACTTTCCTTAGCAGTACCACTATTCAGTCCCAGTATTCAGACAAATTTGGTTTGAAGGCAGGTATAGGTTTAGGGTTTTGACTGAAGAAGGAATCTATTTGTTTTCTTTTTTTTTTTGATTGTATGGAAATTTGACTTAGGGGGAGGGGTTAAAATTATTTTTTGAAATGCCTGCATCAATTCACACTTTCTTGTGCACTTCAAAGGAATGTCCTATAATCATGAGTACATATATGGCACATTGAAATTAAACTGTCATATTCTGGCCAAGTAACAGACGATAACAGGCTTTAACATGGTTTCTGCAGAGAGAATATGTTTTCCATCTTCCCACTCAATATCCAAAATGAGCTTTAACATGGATCCAGAAGGTGAGCAGGTCCTGTACTATCACTTTTCTAACTGTTGGTGCATCAGGATATGACCACACTGATGCATGGTTGTTCAAACACCATGACTTGAAGAATTTAAATCTTCCCATGTGTATGAGCTATCTCAAATGCAAATTGTATCAGGACTTGAGCCTTTGAAACTGAAACACCATATCCCAATAATATAAAATGTAACACCATAGTCATACCACACACCATCAAAAGCACATACTCCTCTTCTTAAAAAACATACTGAATGGAAAATTGCAGAACAGAAAGAAACCAGCACAACTACTTACCCACAATTCCACAATCTCTCAACACAATGTTGGAAGTATACTGTGATGCATAACGTAATGCCATACAAAAGAAATTGCAGGGATGTCCTATGCATAGTTATAAACTTAAACTTAAAAAAACTCTAAGCTCCACTGTAATGTGATGTCTATACATACAACATAACACATTTTGACGAAGCAGTGAATTAATTAAACAATTCATTTATTCCTAATTGTCAGTCTTAATTTATTTTTACTTAACCTAACATTATTCCAAATCAGTTTAACAACTGAACAAGTCTCCATTCATACTCTTCTTGTCTCTGAACCTCTGTTAAAATATCATAAATTATGTGTACAACAACTCCAGTAAACACTTCTGGAGCTCCCTATTGAAATGGAAAAACATCTAGGACCAGCTCTGATGTTAACTGTCACTCCAGACACAAAATATTCACACAGAGCAAGATGAAGTCCAGTGATCAGAAACACTAGGCAGGTAATAGTATGTAGCAAACTTGTTTATTTACAATACACATCTTTCTAAAATGTGCTCTTGCAATACACTGTCATTAATCACATCAGTTTTTAGACGCTCAAGTGTAGCTGCAGCATAGCATGTTTGTCACTTTAAGAGCATGTTTTACTGTTATACTGAATGACTGTGGACTAAAGAATGTGTATGTTTTTATGTTAACGTAGCAATATGCCAACTAGAGAAATATATACTATTTGTGAGTTGACAGATCTTGTTCTGAACATGTTTATTTCTGATGAAAATGTTTACTATCAGAAAGCAGGTGTGGCCATGGGTAGCCCAATGGCCAACATCTACACTAATACTGTAGAAGGGTTTTGGGAGGAACAATTTATGTCCAAACATCCCCTGAGACTTGTCCACAACCATGTATTTTACAAGCATTCATGTCTTTTTTATTTGGAGTGGGAACTCTTTTGAATTAACAGCATTTGTAGAATTAATGAATACATCCAGTGATTCACACACAATGCATTTTCTAGATATTAAGCTAGACAAAACTAGTAATGGTGTTGAAACTTCTATCATTTAAAAGGTTGTACATGGAAACAGGTATACCCATAGAACAAGTATGCACTCACCACATATTTTTAAGAGCACAACTAGGAGTCAGCTACTTACGGCAAGTTGCTTGACTACAGATGATATAAAATGTATAACTCAGATGGACCAGATGGTAAATGAATTTAAAGACAGTGGGTATGATGCCGCTACACTTGAGAGTCAAAAACGGATGTGGTTAATGATAGGCATGGTAATGCAAGACCTTATTTTATCAAGCAAGATGTGCATCTTCTTCTTCTTCTTTCGGCTTTTTCCCGGTTAGGAAAATTAATTAATTAGTAAGTCTAGTACTAAGGTGTGGTGCTTCAGAGTTGGATGTTAAAAAAGTTAGTCATTATATCAACTCAAAAAATGAAATGTTTGCAATAACAAAAAAAAAAAAAAAAAGTGCAGATGTTATTGCAAACATTTCATTTTTTGAGTTGATATAATGACTTAGCGAAGCACCACACCTTAGTACTAGACTTACTAATTAATTAATTGTATAATTGCCAGGCTATTTAATGGAGGTTACTGCATACTGCATTTTGTTTTCACTTGATAAAGCTCAGGACTGCCTGAGAAAAGCGCAATGTGATTTTATCTGTGACTTTTGGAATACTTCAGTGTGATTTTATCTGTGACTTTTGGAACACTTCAGAAATAAAAATACAGCCTTGTGGACTTTAGCAGAGTTCCGGTTCCTTTCTTCAAGGTCGTGGATTATTCTTTGCTTGTCTTTGGTTTTTTGTGCATTACTTCACTTTTTCCCGGTTAGGGGTCGCCACAGCGGATCACCTTGTCCGCACATTGAATGGCAGTGGAGTTTTACGGTGTCGAGTTGCCAGCCCGGCGCCCAACCTTCCACAGAAGGCACACTCACACACACACCTAGGGCCAATTTAGAGTGTCCAATCCACCTGCAGCATGTCTTTGGGATGTGGGAGGGAGCACCCGGAGGAAACCCACGTGACCACAGGGAGGACATGCAGACTCCGCACAGAAGGCACCCCAGCCGAGGATCGAACCGGAGAACCTCTTGCTGTGAGGCAGCAATGCTAACCACTGTACCACCGTGGCCGCCCTATCAAGCAAGATGTGCATATTCTACATAAAAAAGTTTACGACTTACTATTACCTGCCTAGAGTTTCTGATCACTGCACTTCATCCTGCTCCCTATTGAAATGTCGAAAAGCCAAAGAAAAAAATGACCAAAAACACCAGAGAAGTGCAATTCTTGAAAATAATCCTTCTCCTTAAAACTTTATGAACTTAAATATACCAACTCCAAGACTGCCGTACCTCAGAGAGAAGGGAATATTCTGAGATATGGCATTTTGGACTTAGTATATAAAAAAATTCCGATCTGTTGGCCATTCAGTATCCATGTTTTGGGACTTGCTCTAGCGGGTCCTCCCATTTCAAATGGTTACCCAGTTCTGGTCCTGATGAAATATAAAAAGGAAGGCTAATGACTCTGTAATGTTCTAATAACGTATTAAATGTACATTGTTTGGCACTTTCTTCATTGAGCTTTATTTGTCTGTACTCATGACTTGCATCCAGTGCTGAAAAAAATGTATATTTAGCTTTTTTTAGGACTAGCAACAAAAGTAAAAGCACTGACAGCACCACAGCTGGGAAATTTATTACAAAAATAAAGAAAAAAATCAAAACAAAGTTACAAAGAATAAATCCTTACAAAACAGTGGTAAGCGCTTTCAGGGATCTACCCCTTCATCAGACAACAGTTAAAAATCCCATAATTTATTAAATACTGGAGGTTAGTCACATGATGTTTCAAAATTTCACTTGTACCCAATAAGGACATAACAATTAGTGCATAAGTACATATTAGCACAGTTATGCAAATAAAAAGACCATACACTAAAGAAATTATAGCTAAGATAAATAACAAATGTGTGTAACCTTGTATGATGTATAACTATATATAATAAAAACCTGATAATCTTAGCGACAACACTATAAATATATATATATATATATATATATATATATATATATATATCTAGGACAGAACCCACATGGTTAGAATTGCTGGAGCCATCTCAGACTCCAAACCAGTTACAAGTGGCATCCCACAAGGCTCAGTCCTGGGACAAATGTGTGTAACCTTGTATGATGTATAACTATATATAATAAAAACCTGATAATCTTAGCGACAACACTATAAATATATATATATATATATATATATATATATATATCTAGGACAGAACCCACATGGTTAGAATTGCTGGAGCCATCTCAGACTCCAAACCAGTTACAAGTGGCATCCCACAAGGCTCAGTCCTGGGACCTCTCTTGTTCGGTATATATTTCTCAGAGGTACAGGCCAACACGGAAGGACTGTGGCTGACCAAGTTCGCAGATGACTGCAAACTGGGCGCCATAATCAACTCTCCAGCCGACACAAGCATCCTCAAAAAGGGCCTCATAGAAACAGACAACTGGTGCCAGAGCCATGGCCTCAAGCTAAATGCCAAAAAGTGTATAGTCATCCCCTTTGGCAAAAACAAAGTGCCCACAAATTACCACATAGGTGGTAATCCATTAAGTACAGAAGAAGTAATTAGGGACCTGGGGACCCAAGTTGATAGCAATCTCTCATTTGACAACCATATGGCCAAAGTGGTTAGAAAAACATTTTATATAGCCCACCTAATCATGAAGGGATTCACATCTAGATCAGGGAGGTCATCGTGCCTCTTTACTCATCCCTCATCAAGCCCATAATTGAGTACAATGCCCCTTTTGGGATGTACCTTACCAGACACCTGCAGCAACTGGAAAGACCTCAAAAGTACCTCACCAAGAGGATCAAAGGGCTCAAACAGATGCCATATGCTGCCCGGTTAAAGAAACTCCAGCTCTACTCAGTGGCATACCGCCTGTTCAGAGGCGATCTGTGCCTGACGTATAAAGCCATGTCCAACCCGGAATTAATGGACATGCTGCACCTCAGAAAATCCAAATCCCATCGAGCTACACGCTCGAGAGACTTGAACCTCAGCACTGAAATAAATAGGACATGCTGGAGGGACAGATTCATAACCCAGAGGCTCCCTTCACTCTGGAATAAAATCCCAGTCCAGGTTAGGCAGAGTCCCTCATTGACTCTCTTCAAGAGGAATCTTGATGAGTGGATGGGAGATCATAGGTTTACCCCGGGTATCACTTCTGTGTCACTGTTAGACAGAGGCACATTATACTAACCTCAAAAAAGTGTGTGCCGGTTCCCAAGAATACATAGCAGTAGCGTAAGCTATTTCCTTTTTGGTAACCTCAAAAAAGGGCATAGCAAAATTAATTTAAAATGGGTGGCGAAAGCCAAACACATTCTGGCTAGGCTTATAAATGCCCTAGGGCAGATAGCCTAGTATGAACCTATGAACCTATATATATATATATATATATATATATATATATATATATATATATATATATATATATACACAATATATACAATACTAGTGCATCCAGCTTATATAGATACATGCATTAAAAATTTTAATATGAAATATAAAATGCTAATATATATATATATATATATATATATATATATATATATATATATATATAAATAATCAGACAATCTAAAATACAATGTAAAAAATATATAGAAAATGTAACATATTAAAAATCTAAAACTGCAAGAGAATCAATGTTTCAAAGGTCGAGCTTTTAAAAAAGGTTTAAGTGACACCATTTGATTCAACCCAGCTGTGGTGCTGTCAGTGCTTTTACTTTTGTTGCTTTTCACTTTTCACTGACAGTTTTGTGCTTAGAGAGAGGATATTTACTTTTATTTCTACGTTTTCTTAGGACTAATTCATTTCTGAGCATCAGGTCATGATCTCCTCTAATCTTTCCATTTAGAACTTGTAGAGCAATGTAAATGTGAATCCTCTCATGCTTTATAAAAGCAATCATACTATTCACACACTTTTTTTTGTTCTAATTGCTTCCTTAGAATACCTGCCTCTTCATTTGCTTTTAGTTCCTGTTATGTGCACTTCTAAGCATTAAGGATACTTTCTGTTGAGCATGATGTATCATTAGAATAGCATTGGGATGTGTTTGTATGCAGTATTCTCCTGGCAAACATAGTAAGCAAAAACATAAACAGCATTTGAATGAAAACAATAAAATTAAAAAAAAACTCTGAACCAGATGTTTAAACGAACCTTTAATCCACAATTTGAGCACATTCTTTCCTCTTAGTAGCAGAACTTCATCATAAACATGGCAACCATTTTATTACAAGGTTTAAATAGCCTCAAAGGCAGCACCTGCATTCATTTAAGATGCTTGGGTTTTTTAAATAATGATGATTTCTTTGTAGTATATCATGAAACAAGATTAATATAACCTACTGAGGCATAGACTACTCATTGGAGGATTTATATACTACTTTAGATATACCTCCTAATATGAGGGATTTCCTTGATGTCAAGCATCCTTGGGTTACAGGTATATTTGGAATCTCTAAGATTCATAAGTTGGGATCAGTCCCCCACTCAGACCCATCATAGCTTCAGCAGGGTCAAAGATTGAAGCACTGGCTAAAATGGTTGATTTTAAGTTAAAATCTTTTGTAAGTATTAAAAGACTTCTGGCACTTTCTTCAGTCTACTGCAGATTTGAAATTTTTAGCTGATGCCTTGCTTGTGCCAACTGATATTAAAGAATTGTTCTCCTGCATCCCATCTGATAAAGGTTTAGAATGGTTCCTGGGTGCCATGGCTAAGGGTACCAACCTTGACTAGGCTGAGATTTGTTTCATTTTTCAATATATGGAACTGGTGCTTAAAAGCAACTTTGTATTTTTTTGAGGGGGAATACTATAAGCAACACAGGGGTGTTGCGATGGGGGCAGCCTCAGCAACTGTTTTTGTGAACATAGTTATATGTTATTGGGAAGCTATGAAAATATTCGTTTCACCCCTCTTTTCCAGGGTCAAAGGTACCTGGATGATATAGTTATTGTATGGAAAGAGAACCTCATTGAGCTGCAAGTATTTGACTTTTGGAATTTTACTAGGGATTTCTTGTACTTTTCCTATCAGACCTGTGATAGTTCAATAAAATACCTAAACATTATTTTATACAAAATTTTATCTGAGAGGTATGAGTTACGAGTCTAGATTATTTAGAAAAGAAACTTTTTCAAATGCCTTTTTCCACTTTACCAGGCAGCACTCTTGGTGGCAAAAATAAATATTGTTAAAGGACAGCTTATTAGATTCAGTAGGTTGATTTTAGATGGTTTTGTGTTTAAACAAGAGATTGATAAGCTCTGCACTTTGTTCATTGATTGTGGGTACCCCTTTGTCATTGTTGGGGGATCTCAAAAAATGGGTTCTTGAATTTAGATATAAAAAATATGGTCCCTTAATGAGTTGTCCTAAGGATATGATGGCTAACAGAAATACTAGGAGTACTGATTCAACCTGAGTTTTTGTTATTCAGTATAATGCCTTATGTAAACACTTAAAGTCACGACTTTAAAAAGTTTGCATTTGTTTGATTTTTAAATATTTGTGACACTATTTTAACATTTTGATACTTATTAAATGTATTGATTAATATTTTTAATCTTAGGGTTTTTATTGTCATGTCTTTGGTATGTATAATGCTTTAATAAGTTTGCAAGATTTTTTTGAGTGCATGTGCCTTTAAATGCTTAGAGTTTTGGCATCTTTGAGGCTATTTAAACCTTGTAACAAAATGGCTGCCATGGTCCTGATGAAGTTCGGCTACTAAGAGGAAGAAAAGTGCTCAAACGGTGGATTAAAGGTTCATTTAAACATCTTGTTCAGCATTGTTTTACTTTTTATTTTCCTGGCAAACTTCATAAGCTTTTAAATAATTCAGCAAAGTCGCAATCAGCATTTTCCAAGAGGATGTTCTAAAAATAGCTCTGTGATTTAGTAACTTTTCCTGAATATATTTATGCACACACTATCCCTTTGCTTTCACTCTGTTGAATTTTTTTTCCATTACTTGATTCTCACCAGCCAAATGGCCCAGCATATTGGATGGATTAGTTTTCTTTATCGATGCAATTTTAAACAGGGTCTTATAGCCTCATTTTATAGTCTCATACCTTTTTTATCCACTGGTTTTATTTACTACTTTGACAACATTAATAATGTGCACAAAACTGCTTTGTCTGTGCATTTCAATGTACTCTTTATCTGTATCTGGTTTAACTTCATCATTTCCTTTATTAACTCTCAACAATTCTTGTAAACAGATTGACTTCCGCACTCGTCTCACTGTTTCTAATACTATTCTCTACCTCACCATATCAAATCTTTTCACTTTAGTACCATCATCAAGTAATTGGTTTTCATGTTTCAGATAAATATGCAAATTGTTTTCAAAATATTTTTTTCAAAATATTGTACGAAACTTCTCTGCGTCGAAGATTTTCAATCCATATATATCTAGTTAATTTATTTATTTATTTATTTGCAGTTGTTTTACCAGGATAGTCCATTGGGCCTAAAAGAACCCGTTTTCAATGGAGTCCTGCTCAAAACAGACATACAGAATAGGTACATACAATTGAAGAAGCTCTTAAAGCAAACCAACAGACAAGGTATAAACAATAGATAGCTAAGATAATTATACAAATGTAAAAGAGAATACAGTCATTGCTTTTGCATTTGAGGTACATTCAATAATGCATCTTATTAAATTAAGTAAAATAAATGAGAGGAGTTTTAGGGCTTTGAAGAGGTAGAATTGTTTTGTTGTATAGTGTAGTTAGTTATGAAGGAAGTAATAAGTTATGTAGGCTTTGTTGAGTAGCAAATGAATGAATGGAGGATGAAGAGTTCCATATTTTTATGATGGATGGGAACAAGAGCATTCCCATTTTGGGTAAGATGTGTATGAAGAGATTTTTGAACATATAAAGATTAGAGAGAATGGATGGTGGGAGAGAGAGTTCCAAAGAGCAGCTAGGTTTAAGGATAGTAGGTTTTTGGGGGGGGGTGTTGGTTTATGTACTTCTAATAGGTTTTGATTGTTTGACCTTAAGACTCTGTCAGGTAGGTGCAAAAAAGCAGAAGACAAGAGGAAACAAAGAGAAAAGTTGTTAATGTTAATATGCTAGGGGTAAAAGCTGAATGTAGTTGAGCTGATGTGGAAGTTCAAGCCAGTTTAGTTTTTGGAGAGGAACAGTGGTGGGTGGGCGACCATTTTGTTGTAGCAAGAGGAAAGTTGTTTCTTTAGAGAGGACTGAAGATTAGTTAGGAGAGGTGATCCATAGAGAAAGGAGGCAATAAGAAAGGAAGAAGAGAGAGCGATTTTAGAGGTCTTTGTGAGGTATTGATTTTGGCGGTAGAGCATACCCAGCTTTTGGTGTTTTTTTTTAATATTTAGTTGTAGGTGGGAGTTGAAATTAAGCTGGTTATCAATTTGGACACCAAGTAACTTAGTTTCAGATACCAGTTCTAGGATTGAGTTGTTTTGACTAGTAATCAAGAATTTGTTTGTATCGAAGGGAGTAGTTTTAGAGGGGGTAAATACCATGAGTTTAGTTTTGGAGGCATTGAGAGCAAGGTGTTTTTTTTTCATCCAATGCTCAGTAATTGAGAAATCTTCTTGTGTGAGCTTTAGAAGCTTAGGGGTAGATGTGGCAGAGCAGATAATGGTAGAATCGTCAGCATATTGGATGATGTTAGAGAATGGGATAGATTTATGAAAATCGTTTATAAATATGTTAAAGAGAAGAGGACCAAGTATGGAGCCTTGGGGAATTACGGTGGGGGTACTAAGAAAAGAGGAAGTGGCCTTTTTCCATTTTACAGTTGGTGTCTGTTAGATAGGTAGCTGGAGAACCAATTCACAGAGGAGGGAGAAAGGTTAAGTTTGGAAAGTTTCATTAAGAGCAGACTGTGTGAGATAGTATCAAAGGCCTTAGAGAGGTCAAGTAGTAGGGTAGAGACAATTAGGCTGGAATCCCAAGATAGGAGAGGAGGGCTGTGGGTGCATTATGATTTGATTTTAAAATGTTGTTGTTGTGTAGGTAAAAGAAGGTTATTGAAAAAAAAAGAGTAGTAGTTTGAGTTCTTTTTTATTTTTTTAGTAGCTTAAATGGGGACCGGATAGCAATGGGGCAGAAGTTGTTAACACTGCAGTTACTTTATGAAGGGGATGATAAAGGCTTGTTTCCAGAGTTGGGGCACTGTGCATTCCAGGATTGAGCGGTTAATGAGAATTGCTATGGAGATAGGCAATTGCAGCAGCAGCTATGCTTAGGAAGTATGGGGATGTTATCAGGTGCATTAGTGCCGGGCTTCAATTTTTGAAGGAGTTTCTTTATTGTAGAAATGGGTATAGGTTTTAATGAGAATGGAGCAGAGTGGAGAGGGGAAGTATTTGATGCTGGTAAGGATGATGAGGAAGTTAGAGTAAGAGAAGAGTTGGGGATATAGATTGAGTAGATGGGAATGGGGAAGGAAGAGAAGTGCATGGTGGGCTTTTGGCAGGAGAGGGTGAGGGGGTATTGGATGGTAAGGTGGAAGTAGGAAAAGAGGAAGTTAGTTTGCTAATAGAGTCAATGGAGAAGGCGTTGAATTGAGTAGCCAAGTCTAAATCTGGGGCATTTGCGTCAGGGGTAGGGGTGTGTGGTTTGCTGGGGTTGAGGAGGGTAGAGATTCCTTTCCAGAATTTCTGTGGATTTGTTTTATTATTGTTTTGGAGGGTAAAGAAGTAATTTTGTCTGTCAGAGATAGTAAGCTTTTTTAATTTATTTCGCAGGGTTCTGTATTCAATGTGGGAATCAGGGTCTTTCTTTTCTGATAAAGTGCTCAGGCTTTATCTCTTGGTTGCTAATGTGTTTTTGGTAAGCCATGGGGCAGAATTATTTTTATTCGCTTTGTCCTTAAGGGGCTTGGGAATCTAGTATTTTTAAGAATGTAGAGTTAAAGCTTCTAAGGATAATGTCCTTAGATTGTTCCAGTTAATTGCTTTTAGAGAATCTGAAAAGGTTGTTGGGTTAAAATTTTTGTGGTTGCAGGTAGTAATATAATTGTGGGGGTGGTGAGAGATACAGGGGAGTCGGTAAGTGAAAATGGGCATATGATCATACCACTGTCAGAGTGATAGTGGGGGTGTGAGACTAGGATCCAGTCTAGTGTACTGCCACAGGAAAGGTTTTTAGATGGACGTGTTACTTTGTTGATTAGCTGGGAAAAATTATATAGGTTGATGTTAAGGGGGTTGGTTGGAGATTGAATGGAGGTCCAGTTGATATTTACATCACCTAAGATTATGGTTTCATTACTAATGTTGCTGGAGAGCCAGGAGAGGATATCTTCTAATGTAGAGATATTGTCACCTGGGGGGATATAGAGGGATACAAGACATATGTGTTTGTGCTTATTGATTTGTAGGAGAGTGAGGAGTAATTCAGCGTTGTTGAAGTGTGGAATAGGTTTGTCATAGGAAGTAATTAACAAGGAAGTTGAAAATAGAAGAGCTACACCACCGCCTTTTTTGTGGGACCTGTCTTTTCTAATGATAGAGTAGTTAGGTGGAATTATTTCAGGGTCTTTTATATAGGGTTTTAGCCATGTTTCTGAGATAGATAGGATGTCAGGTTTATTATATGTGAGCCAGGCATGGAGGGTTGCTATTTTGTTGACTATGCTTTGGGAGTTTAGTGAAGTAAGTAATAGAGGCTTGCGTATGGTGGTGGAGGTAGACGGGCCTGGGTTGGGATGGATATCACCTGATGAGAGATTTGTAACTAGGTGAAGGATATGGTTAGAGAGGTAATTAAGCAGTTTAGTAAAAGGGTTGGGTACTGTTGTGATGGAGAAGGGGTTTCTGGTAGCTATGGGGATGGAGAGTTTATGAGAAGTAAGTACTTTATAAGAGAAAGATAGAAGGTGTTTTATAGGATATAGATGGGGAGAGATAGGTGAGTGTGAATGTGAGAGGGGGGCATTTAGATGGCTGGTTATATGATAGAGTTGTGAATAGTGGCAGGTACTGGGTTGGGTGAGGTAGTGAAGATAGGTAAGTTTTAGAAGTAGTAGTAGTAAAATAGAGATGGATGAAGGTTTTAAAAGCATGTTAATTAAGGTTACTTTGTGAATAGAAATCTAATTTGAATTAAGTATGTTTTTAAAGATAATTATAGGAGGATGTGATGCTATAGGCCTAGATTGTAGTGGGGAGTATGGAGTTAAGAAGGAGGTGGTAGAAGTGGTAGAGGCTGGTGGAAAGGTAAAGATAGAATCAGTTATCAGAGTTAAAGTGTGGACTTGGAGTCTGATAGTGTAGCTAAGTAGAGGGCGTGGTAACAAGGAGGTGATTAGAAGATACTGGGTGTATCCAGGGTGTTGGAGATTGATTGGTGTAGGGAGGAAGTGGGTGTGGTAACAAGAGGAATATAGCTAGGAGTACCGGGGGTGGGTGGGAATTGGGGGCAGGGTAGGGGAGTGGAGTGAGGAGAGAGGCGGAGCAGGAAAACACAGGAGAGAAGGCGAGAGACAATCAGTGGAGTGTAGATTGCAGGAAAGTAAGCTGTAACAGAGTAAGTAAGGTTCTGGATATAATAGGTAGAGTGGGCTAAGAGTTTAGTGAGAACAGCATCGCTGTATATTAATCAGATCAGATAATGGTAGTAGAAGTAGCAAACTTCAACTCGTCCTAAGTCAAAAAAATAATAAAAATATATAATTTGAAATATTATACAGAATTACTAAGTATTTGAAAGTAATCAAAGGAGGGTAAGCAGTCTGTTTCCAGTCAAAAATCCTTTATTAAGTACACCAACAAGTGATCCAAGTAAAACAAAAATAGCAGAGTAATATTTTTTTCACAAGCTTTGTAACTATATATATACTTTTTATCAGGCAAGGCAGTGGTTTGTAGTGCTGTAAAACAAAATTTTATTGGTATATATGTTAAACTTACAACCCTTCCCCAATCAGTGTGACAGTCAAGCCGGTCCTGCCCTACTTAAAAGCTGTCATAATAATATAACCCTTATGTACTTTAAATAAAATTAATAATGATGTGGTACCTTTTATTTAACCAGATTATTAAGTCTGTGATTTTATGTAAGACACAATATACTACATGGCTGGAAATATATAAACCTTATACAATAGGTTATGGAAAGAGAACATTTATGATTAGAATATAATATGATTTTTACAATTTTATTTTATTTTTTTTATTTTACATTTATTTTACATTTGTTGACCGGGCTAGTCTGGCTGGATAACAAGTCCATTTTCAGCAGAGGCTCCCACTCACTAGTACATTACACAAGAAAATAAATTAAAAAAAAAAAAAAAAATTAATTAATAATAATATAAGAGAAGATATACAACAGTATAACAACAGTTAAAAAAAAAAAAAACAAATTCTTCAATTTTTCAAATTTTACAGAAAAATGTATAATACTTATAGTTCTAATAGTAGTAGAATCAAGACAGACAGGAGGAGGAGAGAGAGGGGAAGAGAGGAAGGAAGGAAAGGAGCAAAAAGTAAAAATTAGTAGTCAGGTGTACAGCTGCAGGAACACAGTTTTTTTTTGGAAGTACAGTTTAATTTTCTGTTTGAAAAGAGGCAAAGATGTAGTCAGAGTTATGTCACTATGGATTTTTTAAGTTTGCTACTTCTACTACCATTATCTGATCTGACTAATATACAGTGATTATATATATGGACTGAAAATCTTCCACACAGAGAAGTTTCTTACACTGTTTTGTTTTTGTACCCACTATACTTGTTTAGTGGGTTGTTTGAGAATTTGGGGATACCATAGAGATTATTTGTATTTTTTAAAATACTTTTTTCCTTTTGCATATCTTGACAAAAAATATTCTTTCCACCAAAGCTTTTGTAAAACAAAATAAATGCAAGGCACATCTTTCTTACATGCTTATCACCACATCAATTATATAAGGTTTGAATTTTGACCGAGCCATAAATCCTGTGCACCATATGTCACAATTTCACATCGCCACTGCTGTTATATCAGATTCACATTCTGTTTTTTATTTTTATCCTTTGATTTGACTTACAGTTTATTATACAATTCTAGTTAATTCCTTTAATTGTATCCATGTAATTTCACTTACTCAGCATACATCCTTAGCTTTCTATAAGGTCAGGTCAGTTTCTCTTAATAGTCCCCCCCCCCCACACACACACACACACACATACATTGTATATAAAATGACAATATAGTTAATCCATCTATTGTAGAGGGTGAATATTTACTTTGTTGGAAATTACCAAGAGTTATTTCTTTAAAAGTTTAACAGCAAAACTTTTGTCCCATTTCTGTTTTCCCTCTTGTATGATCATTTTTAGAGAGAATTGTTTATCAGCATGTTTCAAATTTTTGTTGAAGTTAATGCAATATCATCTGAGTGCTAAGACAGTTTATGTGTTACCTGTGACACCTACACAGCGTTAGTTAAATTTGTGAAAATCATCCATGACTCAGTAGACAGATGCATTTTTTATATCTTTTAATTAAGTTTTCTAATGCTTTTTGAAGTTTTCCAATGCTTTTTGAAGTGTGACCCACAAAGGGATTTTGGATAACATATCATCTATGTGTTTTTGTAATCTGTTGGCTAAATGGTTCTGTGGCTACTTAAATAGGAGGTCAACTTAATTGGATTTAATACCTACAAATTTACCAACCACAGTTTATTTTCAAGATTACATCATGATTTGATCAAGGACATATTCATTTTTAGCATAATTGCTGAGGTTTATCTATGGCTTCTGTTTTCTCTGCTTAATTTATGAGCCTTTTTATTATTTAGGGTTATTTCATTAAAATGGTTAAATGCAACTAATTGCAGTCTGAGTTTGTTAGGGTTCAGGCTTGGTTTGCAAAACACAAAATGATACTTAATAATCAAAATGCCACTCTTCTCAACTTCAGTAAGAAATGCCAGTTGTCTTTGAATGACAGCTCATGCAATTTGATTGGCACATTACAGGAGCGTGATCATTTAGATATTATAAAACACAATCAGCTTAACTTTAAGTCACATATTTAACAATGATTCAGAAAGTCTTTTCTTAGTTGTCCAAATCAATTATGCATTTCTGGCTTCAGTGAAGAAAATTTTATTTTATTTGTTTATACTAGCTCACATGTTGCATTTTTATTTTTTCTGCAGCAGTTTTTTCATGCGTCTGCTAATGAGATCAAACAAAATTAGAAATAAATTAGTTTTTGCTATGGTATACGGATAAGACAAAGTATTACCAGCCTCTTCAACTCAAAGTAAAAGCAACAAAACAACACCCACAGGAACTAAAAAAAACAGCCCAACAAAAGAACCACAATGAAAATAAAAAGCATGGATAAAACCATAAACTTCTTTAATAAATTGACAGGCACTTTCAAACAATTTTTCCTTCTTCGGGTCAGCATATAAAATGATAAAATCACAACACTATGTTTAATCTAAAACTAGCCAATTAAATCAGTGAACTAGCCTATGCCCTTTAAGGGTGGGTTTTATAGGAACACATACATTAAGTTCTGGTATCTTATCTGATTGCAATGTAGCAATCCAATTCATCTCTACCATTTCTGTTTTATTAACTAGATCTCCACCCTGAAAACGTCCTTCCACCACTTGTAGACCTAGAAAAGACAACATATGATCATTATTATTATGTACACGTTTGACAAGTGCATTAGTCAGTTTCTATGATCATTATTATTATGTACACATTTGACAAGTGCATTAGTCAATTTCTATGATCATTATTATTATACATTGACAAAGTGCATAGTCAATTTGTTTGACAAGTGCATTAGTCAATTTCTATGATCATTATTATTATGTACACGTTTGACAAGTGCATTAGTCAATTTCTATGATCATTATTATTATGTACACGTTTGACAAGTGCATTAGTCAATTTCTGACAGTGAATATCACTTAAATGTTGCAAGATACGTTGTCTAAGTTGTCTCTTACTTTTCCCAACATAAAAACTAGTACATTGTTTACATTTAGCTAAGTAAATAATGTTTGAAGTCGTACAATCAGCATAAAGTTTTGGGGAATAGATTTTACCGGTTACAGGGTGTTTAAATACATTAGCAGATGAAATATACCCACATACACTGAAATTTTGACAGGAAAAGGTACCTATTTTTTCTAACAAATGTGATCTTTGTGGTCCATAACATAACATTCTTTTTTAATGATTTATTATTCTTAAAACCAAATTTTGGGTATTGCCCCTACTATAACATGTCTTCAGTAGTTTTAAATTCTGATCAACTAAATGTACTATGCAAAGGGATTTCTTTTATTCCTGCTATAATTAGTAATTTCAGTGATATTATTCTTGATTTAAAAATGTTCTGTAAAGATTTGCTGCTGAAATTAACATTTCTGAATGAAGATGTTTGAACGAATAGGTTTAAGAAAACGAGCACTTGTGTTCCAGTTCTGCATGCACAAATAGAAGCATTCTCGAGTTCATGTGAACATGATCTGTTTAAGAACAGTGGTAATGCTCCAGGTAAGAAAAATAAATGTTATAATCTCTCTGCTAAGGAGCATAGGGTCCTGAAAGATTTGCAAATGAATAATAAAATTACCATCTGCCCCACAGATAAACGTGGAGTGATACTGGTTGTTAACCGAGCTGATTATTTAAAAGCTTTGGATACATTATTGTCTGATTCATCCACTTATCAATGCATAACACTCTCAGAAGTCAAAAGAATTATCATTGAGGTTCATGGTGAATTGTATCATAGTCTAGCATGTAGATATGTTAGTAAGGAGATGTATGATTATTTTTTGAATGAAACACCAGTTATACCTTTAATTAAAGGGCTGCCTAAAATACATAAATCTTTACAGAATCCTCCATATAGACTGATTGTGTCTGGTAGTGTATGGCTTACTGAGTCAATCTTGATTTACTTAGAGAAGACCTTACATCCAGTATTATTGAAGGTTTCAACAATTTTGACAGACACTAAACGTTTTTTAACATCTTTATACCATGCTCTACAGATGACCCCACTAAGAGAGAATGAGATACTAGTCACACTTGATGATTGCTCTTTGTTTACCTGTATGCAGAATTCTACAGGAATTGAATATATGAGAGAATTCTTATATAAAAATAGTGATTTTTCCACAAACCGCATACATACTTTATGTATACTGATGGAATTGGTTTTGGAAAGTAATGTTTTTATATTTGATGGGAAGGATTACCATCAAAAATCAGGAGTAGCCATGGGAACCCCCGTGCGTCAATACTTATGCAAATCTTGTTATGGTGCACACTGGGAGGATTTATTTATTTATTTTACATTTGTTGACCGGGATAGTCCGACTGGATATATATCCATTTTCAGCAGAGGCCCGGGGTGAAAAGCTCCACATACCAAATTTACATGCATCACTGAGTGATAAACTCAGGCAGACATGTTTAGAAAAATATAGACAAAGAATACTGGCAGATATCAATATACACAATGTGCAGATGTTACATCCGATTGGCAAAGACATATCCGAAAATGTCAACATAGAATACAATCAGATCTCATATTCACAATCAGTTTAGTATTATGTGAACAGCAGTCATACTAAATGACCATGGCTTGGAAAAGGAATCTGCTTTTAAAGAATGGACATTTTATCTAATCTACTATTTTACATGGTTGTCTTTTTCCTTCTATTTTTATTTTTTTTTTTTGATGTTTGATTTTTGCTATATAGTTTTGTTTTGTATTCTGATCCAAGAACTGATGTGTACACTATTATTCTGTCTATAGTAAGTTTGATTAAGTTTGATTTTTTTATTTATTTATTTGATACAGTATAATTTTTTTATTCTATTATATATTATATAATTAATAGTTACTATGTTTATTTTTTTGCCTCCGGCCTCTGCTGAAAATGGAAATATATATCAGTCACTAGCCGCCGGTTAACAAATGTAAAATAAAATAAATAAATAAATATAATAAGCTGTATAAATCCAGTTTATTTTAGAGGAGAGGTAGGGACTCATCATTTGTCCTAGAATCAGCCAGCAAAGACTGAGTGTCTTAAGAACACTTCAAATCCATCACACCAAGAAGGGGTAAAAGCTGAATAAAAAAAAAAAAAAGAAAAATAAAGAAGAAATAAAACAAAAAAAATAAACAACAATAAACAAAAATAAACAGAAAGAAAAAAAAAACAAAAAAGGGTCTGGGAAAAAAATAAAAAAAAAAAATATCATTCCTTCTTGACAATACTTTATGGGGAACAGGTATTTAGTGTATTAGAAATACTGGTAAACTGGATTAAACCTGACAGAGTAAGATATTTTACAAGTTTGTTACTAGCTATCATAATGGTTATTATTGTATTGTTTAGAATTAAATTGTATTTACAACCTGTTAGATAAATTGCTTTATTAAAGCTATAAAGAGAGAAGATATGCAAAATGCATAAAATTTTTTCAATAGCAAGAATGGTCACTATTTGTTTATGAAAAAACAATGTTGGTATAAAAAGCATGAATATTTTAAAATATGAATACATTTAGTAAAATAACATGACATACTAAATTTTTGGTGCCAGTTCCTACATTATTTCTAGAAATTTCATAAACATTTCAAGATTTGCCCAATATATTAATTATTAAAAATTTAATAGATTTAAATGTGTTACACAGTCTTGTAATTTACAAATGTAGAAAATTTCACATGTAGAAAATTTCAGTACAAATGACAAACTTTGTATGAACAAATGCAGAAAAATAATGTACAAATGAAAAAAAAACATAAAAAAGAAAAAACAAGAAAAAAAAACTACCAGAAAGAAATGCATGCATAGCATAAATAGCAAACAAATCAAATAACATACTGCATAGGATACATGATAATAAATAAATTTTTCAAAAGTGTAATAAGTTGTTGTTGGTTTGTAAAATTACAATATTTAAAATTTACCCAAGTAAATGCCCAGTATAGTATTAGCAGTACTTAGTTTATTCAATCAAGATGTTAATGGGCAGTTCAGACATGGGCAGTTCAGTATGGTGCCATGACCACAATGTTATGGTTAAAATGAAATTTGGTGTGTGTTTTTCAGCAGTGTATACATTTATCTCTTAGTAGTTTATAGTTATTATCTTATAGTTAATTCAGCAGTGCAAAAGTCATGAAAAAGTTCTAAGTCATAAATGAAAGAATAAATTGAAAAAAATAAATAAATTGATCACACAACCAAAGCAGACACAAATATAAACTAAAAAATATCACAAAAAGGAAAAAAGGTAAAAGAAAAAAAAAAGTTTTCAAATTCAGTTCAGTTAGTAATACTTAATATCATTGTAATTGCATTTTTGGCTTGTTTTGACTTGTAAAAAAAAACTATAAAAATTTATATAAAATTCTATATTTTCTATATATGTTTTGTTTATGTTTAAAACAGAAGGGAGGAATTAGATTTTATTATTAATATTAGTCTATTTTTTGTGTAATATGCTGAAGAAAGAAAAGGAAAGCTTAAATGAGAGTTTAGTAATAGTAATTAGATCAGCAGTCATACTAAATGACCATGGCTTGGAAAAGGAATCTGCTTTTACAGAATGGACATTTTCCTTATACACAGATCCAAATAGAATACAGAACAATGTGTTTCCTCAAAATATGTTTTTCTACATGGACATCAGGACACTGTTACAGGATATTTCACACACAGAAAAGCTGGTTTCTTTACTTACACATTGTTATACAAGGAAGCTTTTAGTATTGTTTACAGGATATCAATTCAAAAAAAATAGAATACCAAGGACTAAAACTGTATATAAAGAGCTGTATAAATCCAGTTATGTTAGAGGTATGGTAGGGACTCATTTGTCCTAAGAATCCAGCCAGCAAGACTGAGTGTCTTAAGAACACTTCAAATCCATCACACCAAGAAGCAAGCAGAGAGCCATATAATTTTTCAACAATGCTTAGACATTCAAATGCTGAGACATAGATACTTGGCTAAACAGCAGGTTGGGTAGCAAGACATGTATTAGTGAAGTTGTTAGTCAGGTTTAGAACAAGAGCACAGCCAATGAGATGTGAGGTATTTTTTGAGTTCTCTTTGAAACAGGGGTAGTGAGGTTTCCTTGGTAATGGTAGTAGGGAGTAGATTCCAGATTTTACCGGTTGAGTTGACAAATATAGCATCGCCTGCAGAGTTGTTGGATTTTTGGGTCAGTATCATTAGTTTATCAGCTGAGCGTAATGGCCTGGGGGCAATATGAGGGGTGAGAATATTTTTGAGGGCAGGGGTGTTATCAGTTTGATGGAGTATTTTATGCACTACTATAAGCTGGTTGAACTGTAGAAGGGTAGGATACTCTAGCCATCCCAGTGCTTTGAGGTTCTGGCAATGATGGGTCCTTAAAGCCATGCCAGTAGTGAATCTGGCTATATAATTGTAACATCCTGATAATTTGTTGAGATCAGTTTTGGATAGGATGGTGAGTACAGGGGAAGCATACATGAGGGTAGAGAGGAGGTGTGATCTTGCAATAGCTACCCTAGCTAGGCGGGCGAGGAAAGGTTTGACTCTGTACAGGGAGCCAAATTTTTTGTTGACGGATGTAATAGTGTGATTGACATGTTTATCAAATTTAAGGTTGTTGTTTATTATTACTAATAGAAGCTTTATGTGGTCATCAGGGGAGATAATGGTGTCATTGCTAGATTTGATGTTGAAGGAAGGAGGAGAAATTCTACTGTTAAGGGAAAAAAGTAGTAGCTTGGTTTTGTTAATATTTAGAAGCAGGCGTGTTTCTACCATGCTGAAAAGTCTGTGGGTGAGGGTTAGAAGTTGTTGTGTAGAGGCGGGATATTAGCATTGAGTCATCTGCATATTAGATGCAGGTGGTTTCTGGGATGGTGGTGTGCAGATCATTGATAAAGATAGAGAAAAGAAGGGGACCTAGTATGGACCCTTGTGAGACACCTAGGGTTAGAGTAAGTTGGGATGACAGCTTGCTCTGCCATAAGACAGCCTGTTGTCTACCATTCAGTTAGGAGTGAAAAGAATAGTTGTGTACACTTACCAAAAATGTAGATGTTCGAGTGTATTCTCTGTTGCAGTCCTTACAGAATGGGTTATCCAGCTTCTGCTAGCCCACAGTCAGCCAGAATACCAAAGTCCTTGGTATATGACGTTGGCTGCCTTCGGTTTAAGCCTGACGTCAGGTACAAAGGAAGGCAGCTAACGCCATTTCTCCAGTTTTTCTTGCCTTAGCTGTCAGAAAGCACTGCAACAGTGAATACACTTGAACATCTGCATTTATGGTAAGTGTACACAACTGTACTATGTTCATTGTGTTTCACTGTTGCAGTCCAAAGCCCAGGAAAAAATAAATGGGAGGAGGAACACCCACTGTTTAAGGGTTGGTAAGGATGCCCTGCAACACTGTAGTGGCAAAACCAGCCTTAGAACCTATGAACCTATAATACCTATGAACCTATAATCTAAGGGGGCGGCGAAAGCCAACGCATTTCGGCTAGGCTTATAAATGCCTTTGGGCAGATAGCCTAGCACCTACCTATGAACTTAAAAAACAAGGCTAAATTGTAATGCTTTGTGAAAGTGTTGACAGAAGTTCAGGTAGCTGCTTCCAGGATGTCCCTAGTAGGTACACCTCTTAAAAAAGCTGCTGAGGTAAAGGCTGCCCTAGAAGAATGGGTCCTAATATTCTGTGGAGGAATCTTGCCATGCTGTAAGTAACAAAAGTGAATACAATGAGCAATCGACTTAGAAATGGTCTGTTTATAAATAGCTTTACCTTGAGTTCCAAGAGCAAAACTGACCAACAACTGATCCGACTTTCAAAAAGGTTTAGTCCTGTCCAGGTAAAATCTAAGCTGTCTATGCACATCCAGGGAATGCAGTAACCTTTCCCCTTTATTCTGAGGAATAGGAAAGAAGGTAGGCATGTGGATAGACTGGTTAAGAGACAGGCTAGAAACCATCTTAGGCATAAAAGCGGGATTAGTTCGAAGAGAAACGTAATCCACATGGAAGATGATAAAAAACTCTACTGCCATTAAGGCCTGCAACTCAAAAACTCTCCTAGCTGAAGTAATAGCCAAGAGAAATACAGATTTCCAGGAGAGAAACTTCAAATCTGCTGTGGCAGCTGGTTCAAAAGGAGGCAGAGTAAGTTTTTCAAGTACAAAATTAAGATCCCAAGCAGGAGTAGGAGCCCTTCTGAGAGGCTTTAGATTGCTAACTCCCCCTGAGGAACTGTTTCATCAAGGGATGAGAGAAAATTGGTTGCTCAAAGGAACAATGAGCAGAAATAGCTGAAGCATGAATCTTGATAGAAGAAAAGGAAAAATCATCATTAAGCAAGCCTGCCAGATAGTCAAGAATAATAAGAAGAGTAGGTTGAGAAGGGCCTTCCTCTCCAGTCTGCATCAAGATGGTAAATCTGTTCCACTTATCTGAGTAAGATTTCCTAGTGCTAGGCCTCCTGGCCTCATGAAGGACCTCAACCACCTTTTGAGAAAGGTTTAAATTATGAGCCAGGCTGCCAAATGCAGAGTCTGAAGATGAGGATGCAGAATTTTTCCCCCCTTCTGAACCAAGAGATCTTTATCAGGGGAAGATTCCAAGGCTGAGACTGGGAGAGACTGCGAAGTAGTGGATACCAGTGTTGCCTGGGCCAGTCTGGAGCTATGATGATGGCCCTTGGTTTTTCGTCCCTTATCTTTAACAGCACTCTGGGAAGAAGAGGCAGAGAAGGGAATGCATAGATTGAGAGAAGGACAGAGCATCCACTTTCCAAGCTTTGTCTTGATGATCCCTGGTGCAAAAGGTTAGAAGAAGGTGGTTGGTCAGAGATGAGAAGAGATCCACCTTGGGAGTGCCCCAACACTGAATGATGCAAACAAAGATGGTCTTGTTTAGTTGCCACTCGTGAGGATCCAGGACCTGCCTGCTCAACTGGTCTGCCAAGGTGTTGAGCCTTCTTGGAAGAAACTGAGCTATCAGATGAATGCCCATGGAAGCTGCCATGGACCAAAGTATCATGCTTTGACTACATAGGGGGTAAGAGTGAGTCCTTCCCTGCTTGTTGATGTACCACAAGATTATGGTGTTGTGTGTCCTGACTAAAAGAGTATCAGGAAAGAGAAGATGCTTGAAAGCCATCAAGACCTGCTGGACTGCCATCAAGTCCTTCAGATTTATGTGTAAATGAACCTATTGATAGTTCCAAGTCCCTTGAATGCACCTTCCCCTCTAGATGTTCTCCTCAAGCATAGTCTGAGGCATCTGTGGTGAGAGTCTGGCTGGCAGGAGGTGGACAGAAAGGTAGGCCTTTGTTCTGTGCACAGGCCATCGCCCACCAAAGGAACTCCGTCTGCAGGCAGGGAATCAGAGGAAGAATCAAGTCCAAATCCTGAGTGTGTTGACAACAAAGGTTTTTGAGGTACCATTGTATTTTCCTCATATGCAGTCTGGCATATGGAATCATCAGAATACAAGAAGCCATGAATCCCAGGGCTTGCAGGAATTGCCTTGCAGAGAGCTGGGTCACGCTTGCCAAATTCCTGAAGTAATTCGAAACAACCATTTATTTCTCTTGAGGGAGGGATACCATCTGGGTGGCTGTGTTCAGACTCACTCCCAGGAGTACAATCTCCCTGGTGGGCACCCAATTATGACTTCTTTTCATTGACAGAGTAGCCCAAAGAAGTGAGAATGTTCTTTACAAAGTCCAAATCCTTTAGAAGTTGCTCTGGAGAGTTTGCTTGAATAAGACAATCATCCAAGTAAGGGTAAATTTGAATGTTTCTTTGCCTGCAAAAAACAATGACTGGAGCCAGGCATTTTGTAAAAACTCTGGGAGCAGTGAATAAGCCAAAGGGCAGTGCAGAGAATTGGAAGTGCCTTTTCCCCGCCCTGAAGCAAAGAAACTGCCTGCAGCTTTCCCTGATTGGGATGTGCAGATAAGCTTCTTTGAGATCCAAAGTCACCAGCCAGGAATCCTTGGCCAGCATTGGCAGCAACTGCTGAAGAGTAAACATTATGAACTTGGGAATCACCAGAAAAGTGTTTAGAATGGACAAATCCAGAATAGGGCGCCAGGTGCCCCCTTTTTTGGGAACCAGGAAAAGTCTTGAGTAAAAACCCTGGCCTATTTGAAATGCAGGAACAGGCTCTATCGCTCCCAGGCTTAGCAAAGACGAAACTTGTTTTTCTGCTTCTGCCCTTTGATGTGGGGGGATATCTGGGTATCCTTGGTGGACCGGGAAGGTGTGAAAGGAAAACTTGTAGCCTTGAGATACTATTTTGAGCACCCATTTGTCATCTGTGATGGTGTACCAGACATCTGCAGAAATGGCTAGCCTTCCCCCCAGAGGAAACCCTGGGCCCGCAGTGGCAGGCAAGGGAAGGCCGGAGTAATTGGGAATGCTTGCTTTGAGAAGTTTGCTTAGAACTCCCCAGTTGTGAAGAGGAAGCCTGCCAGTGCTTAGCCTTTTGAGGGGTGGAAGTCTGCCCCTAGAAGACCTGTAACTCCTAGGCCTAGAGCGACCCTGTTTACTAGGGTCAGGAAAAGTCCAATTCTTAGAAGGGTAATGCCTACTAAAAGGAGGAGGCTGCACTTGCAGAAAATCCTTAACAGTTTGCATAGATTTGGCCTTATCCTCCAACTTTTTCAACACCTCTTCTGCTTTGCTACCAAAAAGATTGTCCTTGTGCAAAGGTACATCCAGTAATTTAGATTTGACTGGTTCAGAAAGAGGCTGTTCCCTGAGCCAAGCATGTCTTCTAATAACAGAGCCAGTGGCTGCTGCCCTGCAAGAAGCCTCCAAAGTGTCAAAACCACAATGTGGAGAATGTTTAGTGACAAGAGTGGCAGAATTCAATAATTCTTGCATGTCCTTACTCTCCATCAGGGAAGGAACACCAGCAATTTTAGCCTTAATGGCCTCCAAAGTATGCTGCTGATACTTAAGCATATAAAAAAGACAATTAACAGACCTAACAGCTAGGGTGGAAGAAGTATAAACCTTTTTACCCCATCTATCCAAGGCCCTAGATTCCCTGTCAGAAGGAACAGGATTTTAACAACCATGGCTTTAACACCTTTAGGGACGTCGTGCTCAAGACCCAAACAAGTGATACAATAGGAGTGAAAATCACAGTGCAGAATCTGTTTTCCACAGGCAAGACAGTTATTAACTTTATCTGACATTCGTTAAAGCAAGAAAAGGGGGTCCTCAATGGGGGTACTTATCTGAGGATGTCTTCAACTTAGGCAGTCGGAATACCAAAAGAAGGTACTCAGCCGACCGGCACTCATGCAAAAAGCTTCTTCTTCGGGCTCCGCGGCAAGAAAGACTGAGGAAATGGTGTCAGCTCCCTTCCTTTGTACCTGACGTCAGGCTTAAACTGAAGGCAGCCGACGTCATATACCAAGGACTTTGGTATTCTGGCCGACTGTGGGCTACTGGGAGCCGGATAACCCATTCTGTAAGGACTACAACAGTGAAACACGATGAACATCCATTGTATTGCGTGTTGGTCTAAACCGATGGTTTGTAGGGTATTGAGCAGTAGCTGATGGTTGACCATATGAAAAGCTTTTGAGAGATAGTGCTGAAGTCGGTGAGCTTTCTGTTTTGAATAAGAAAGTGTATGATTTGTTTGTGTATGCATCTTTCCATGATTTTAGCTAGTGGTGAAAGAATGGCTATAGGTCTAAAGTTAGATAATTCTGTGAAACTTCCTCTTTTATGGAGAGATATAGCATGTGATATTTTTCATATTGCTGGGATGGATCCTTCTGAGATGGATCTGTTGATCAGAATAGAAATGGGAAGTGCTATGGCATTAGCTGCTTTTTGAAGATATTTAGCTGGGAGGTGGTCGACAGCTAGTGTTTTAGCTAGGTTTTAGCTTTTTGAGTATGGTCCGGATCAGGTTGGTAGGTATGGTTTGAAAGGTAAAAGTGGGTTGGGTGCTGGGTGGATCAAGGCTAGATGTACCAGAGCTGGTGTTTGTGTCCGATGGAGTGAGATGGATAGCTAGAGACTGGATAGTTTCAGTAAAGAAGGAGTTGAAGCTATTTGCAATTTCTACATGGGATTTATCAATGGCAGTTGATGGGGTAGGAGTGGCGGAACGGCCTGGGTGGAGAAGATTGTTAATACCAGCCCAGAACCTTTGAGGTGTTAGCTGATATTTTTGTTGTAGGAGGGTGTAGTGATTTTTTTTTGTCTAGAATGACAGATTGTTTGGTCTGGTTCCTTAGCTGCCAGTATCTTACTTTGTCCATAGGGGTTTTGGTAACATGCCCCCTGGCCCAGGCATTGTTTCTTAGTTTAATTTTGTTTTTTGTTTCTTTAGATGGCCACAGTGCAACTGTGGTTTTTACACAGATGGTACAGGTAGGAGCATGGTGGTTAAGGATAGCCAGAAATCTGATATTGAAGTATTCAACTGTTTCTTGTAATGGGAGTCATTTCAAGGCATTCCAATTATATGCTTTGAGTTCATTTTGGAAGTTGTCAAGGTTAAAGTTCCTGACGTTTCTTATAGTTTTGTATGTGGGCTGGTTGGGAACGTCGGCTTTGAGCCTAATAATATAGGTAAGGCAGTGATCACTTAGATCATCGGGTAATGTACCTGACTTGTACTTTTGGGGTTGGCTGTTAATAAGTATCCAATCAAGGATACTATCTTTGACTCTATTTTTACTAAATCTGGTGGGGGTGACAATGATCTGAGTAAACCCTGGAGGTTTAAATGGGTGGAGGGAGTTTCAGAGGAACAGATGTTCCAATCAATGTTAAAGTCCCCCAAGACAATAGTTTCCTGGGGATAGTTAGAAGCTAGCCAATGTAAGATATTTTTTCGAGTATTATCATTCTTGCCAGGTGGAATATAAATGCAGACAATGTATCTGCATTTATTTTTGTTTATTATTAGCTTGGTGAGGAGAATTTCTGCATTGCCAAACTGGGATGGCTGTTGGGTGTCAATTGTTATTTTAGGGTAGACTTGTATAGTACAGCTACCCCATCACCTTTCCTGGAGATCCGGTCCAGTCTAAGGATGTTGTACTATGGGGGGGTTATTTCGTTATCTTTGGTTATTGGTTTTAGTCAGGTTTCTGTGAGGCAGAGGATATCAGCAGAGTGAACACCTAAGAGTCCATGTAGGCTATGGATCTTGTTGTTTAGGCTTCTGATGTTAAGATGCCAGACCAGAAATGAGTTTGGAAGTCTATCAATCTGGGTAGTACACATTTGGTTGTTAGATGGTGTGCTTGGGTCTACTGTTGTGGATGGGCCAGAGTTGAGGTGGATGTCTCCATCCTTCATAAGATTAATTTTTAAGTTGCTTATGAGTATTAAAAATTTGTTTATGACTTTTTTAGTAGCTTTTGGTTTTTAAGCTAATGTAGCAGTATTTAGTCGGGTGATGGTAATTGGGGGCAAGGAATTGGAGAGGGGCTGGTTATGTGGTGGATAAACTTATTCATTGCAAGGTTGGTGTCTGAGAGTTTGGGTATTGGATTTCAAGATGCTGTACATATTGATAGGAGCTTAGGTGATAAGGAATGAATAGGAGGGGTACTAAGGGTAGCAGCATTAGTGTTTTAGCTGTAGTCATAGTAAATTATACTGAAAGAATGCAAAGTTCCTGTAATCACGGCTGCACAGGTAAAAACCTCACTCTCCAAAGCCAAGAACGCAGCATCCATGGGACCTGACAACATCCCAGGCTGCCTTCTACACGAACTACAGAATGAACTGGCACCCCACCTAAGTAACATGTTCAATCATAGCCTCACCTCAGGCTTTGTGGCCATTGAATGGTGCACCATGATGGTTATCCCACTCCACAAAGGGAGGGCCACAGTAGACCCCAGTAACTACCACCCCATTAGCCTAATGAGCCTGGTCTGCAAGGCCATGGAACGTATCATCATGGAACTCATAAACAAAGACATTGGAGATCTCCAAACCCTGGACCCCACACAGTTTGGGTTTGTAAAAGGCAGATCATGTCTCCTAAACCTGATAGACTTCTTTGAAGTAGTCACCAAGGCCATGGATGAGGGTAAGGTGGTTCACACAGCCTATCTAGATCTCGCCAAGACATTCAACACCATCCCCCACTCTGGAATTATAGATAAACTCACTAAACTAGGTATAAATCCCTATGTCACAAGATGGGTCGCCACCTGGCTTACTGACAGAACCCACACTGTGAAAGTAGTAGACTCCAAATCAGACCAGACCAGTGACAAGTAGAGTACCACAGGGTTCTGTCCTGGGTCCTCTCCTGTTTGGTATCTACTTCTCTGAAGTTTAGGCTAACACAGAAAGTCTTTGGCTAACTAAATTCACAGATGACTGCAAACTAGGAGCCATAATCAAAACTCCTAATGATGTGGACATCCTACAAAAGGGCCTCACTGAGGCAGATGCCTGGTGTCAAAGCCATGGTCTCAAGCTCAATGGCAAAAAAAGTGCATTGTCATCCCCTTTAGTAAAAACTCTGTACCCATGAACTACCACATAGGCGGTAGTCTACTTAACACTGAAAGTGTGATAAGGTGACAAGGTTTAGGTCCCTAGAGCATGGGACAGTAGTCTCTCCTTTGATAATCACATCCCCACAGTGGTCAGGAAATCCTTCTACGTGGCACACCTCATCACAAAAGGTTTCTCATCCAGAAAAAAAAGAGGTCATTGTTCCCCTCTACTCATTACTCATTAGACCCATTATAGAGTACAACATCCCTTTTGGTATGTACCTCACAAGACAACTACAACAACTGGAAAGGCCACAAAAATACCTCACAAAGAGGATTACTGGCCTCTACGCAGACCAACTCTGTCGCATATCGCCTACTCAGAGACGATCTCTGCCTAACATACAAAGCTATGTCAAACCCAGAGGTGTTGGACATGCTCCACTTAAAGAAATCCCAATCCATCCGAGCTACATGCTCTAGGGACCTAAACCTTGTCACCTATGCTGGAGGTATAGATTCCTGTCCCAGAGACTTCCCATACTCTGGAACAGACTACCTATCTATGTCAAACAGAGCACCTCATTAGCACTCTTCAAGAAAAATCTTGATGATTGGATGGGTAATAGGAAATTCACCCTGGGGATCACTTCTGTGGTTCTGCTTGACAGGGCACAGGAAAGTAATTTTCTTGGGTGGCGAAAGCTAGGGTACCTTTTTGGCTAGGCTTGTATAGGCCCTAGGGCCAATAGCCTAGTACCTACCTATGAACCTATTACTAGGGTAGGGTCTGTATTGAGTGTATGTGGTGGAAAATAGATTAGAGAGAACAGAATAGCTATGGGTTGGTTGATATGAATAGTGGGGTGGATAGAGGGTGTATTATTGTGCTAGGAGTTTGCTGTGTTCTAGGAGCATGTGTAGTTGGTTAGCTAATTAAGAGGGCGTGCCAGTGGTGCTATAAGAGTAGCACTACTGGGGGCAGGGTGGGGCACACAGTGAGCGAAGTGAGTGGAGTGGGGCTGAACCAGTAAAGCAGATGCCAAGAGGCAGCATGTGCAAGTATGAGTTACAAGCACGCTTTTTTGTTTCTTTTTATATGCCCAGTACTGTGTTCCTAGTCACTGATGTTAAAAACTACACAGTTCCCTGCCTGCTTCTCAATTTGCAATGCAGAGAGCCCGTTTTCCAACTCCCTTTTGTGGCACGCTTATTTCACTTAGTTTATTGAGAAATGCACTGTTTGGAGGTGCAGAGCACACTACGCTCATCTGTGGAACAGTAGAAAGCACGCTGTTTTTACCTTAATTGGGGAAGAAGGAAGGCTACAGGAAACTCTAACCCTTCCAACCTAATGCTTATCAGCTTAAACAGATTAAAAGCGGGAGTTATAGGGACATTCACCAGTGCTTTTTTTGGACCCAGTTTGTTAGGTTTACAGGTGGCAAGGTATTTAAGTGGATATTGACTTTATTAAAACCCGTTCTGTGATGGGGAAAGTCTTCCATACTTGGTGTTATTCCATGAATGACCCTATATGCTTTTACAAGCCTTTCAGGGGGAGGTGAGGTAGGAACACCTTATTAAACAAGTTCCGTGGTAGGGAAAGTCTTCTGTACTTGTTGTTATTCCCAGAATGACCCTATATGCTTTTAAATGCCTTTCAGGGGGAGGTGAGGTAGGAACACCTTATTAAAACAAGTTCCGTGATGGGGAAAGTCTTCCATTCTTGTTGTTATTCCCAGGATGACCCAATATGCTTTTACAAGCCTTTCAGAGGGAGGTGAGGCAGGAACACCTAGAGAGTGGATATGATTATTAGTACTATACCAAGAACAGAGGTAATGCATTCAAACATTCAGTATACATGATTATCAAACAAGTCCATGTGCACCTTTTAGTATTAGCAAAGAGCAGCACTCTTTCCTATATATCTGCCTTAAGGGCTCAGTTAATATTCATTATTTCTGTCCCTTATCAATGCTACACTACCCAGGACAGACCTCTAAGTCAATGCAAACGACAATAAATGGATACAATATCAACAGCAGTTTGCAAGCAATTTGTAGCAGCCGGTACCAATAAACATGCCTTAATTCATCAAGGTTTCAGTTTGCGAGTAAATGCAGTAAACAGTTAGTACACTGAGCTCAGATAAAGAAACAAGAATTAAATACAAAGTATGTGAACACACCTCAACCGACTGGGACCTGATGCACTGGCTCATTTCAAAATGGCTGGTCAGGTAGGTGATTATGTAACCTCTGATTACCTGAGAGAAGGGGGAGGTGAAGAGCTGAACCAGGCTAAACAAGTAAAGCAGATGCCTAGAGGCAGCATGTGCAGATATGAGTTACAAGCATGCTTTTTTGTTTCTTTTTATATGCCAATACTCTGTTCCTAAGCCCTACTGTTAAATGAGGTACAAGCACGCTTTTTGTTTCTTTTATATGCCCAATACTCTTTTCTTAGTCACTGCTGTTAAAAACTATACAGTTCCCTGCCTGCTTCTCAATTTACAATGCAGAGAGCCCATTTTCCAATTTCCTTTTGTGGCACGCTTGTTTCACTTGGATTATTTAGAAATGCACTGTTTGTTTCTTCACCAATTAAAGTAAAAACACTGTGCTTTCTACTGTTCATCAGATGAACAGTAGAAAGCACACTGTTTTTACTTTAATTGGTGAAATAAGAAGGCTACAGGAAACTCTAACCCTTCCAACATAATGCTTATCAGCATAAACAGATTACAAGCGGGAGTTATGGGGACATTTACCAGTGCTTTTTTTGGACCCAGTGCGTTAGGTTTACAGGTGACAAGGTATTTTAGTGGATATTGACCTTATTAAAACAAGTTCCGTGGTGGGGAAAACCTTCTGTACTTTTTTTTATTCCTGGAATGACCCTATATGCTTTTTCAAGCCTTTCAGGGGGAGGGGAGGTAGGAACACCTTATTAAAACAAGTTCTGTGGTGGGGGAAGTCTTCTGCACTTGTTGTTATTCCCAGAATGACCCTATATGTTTTTAAATGCCTTTCAGGGGGAGGTGAGGTAGGAACACCTCAACTGACTGGGACCTGATGCACTGGTTAATTTGAAAATAGCTGGTCCATTGGATACCATGACTTTAGTACATAGTCATTATTCCAAGTTTCTGACTAGTTATACCTACATTGTCACTGTCAAATGTTGAATGTACATTTTGTCTTGAGTTTTTCCCCCCCAGACATTGAAAACGGGTTCTTTTTGGCCCAATGGACTATCCTGGTAAACCAACTGCAATAAATAAATAATAAATAAATTATAAAAGATTTGTAGATGATATTTTTCTCATATGACAAGGCTCTAACTCTGAATTGGTAAATTATATAGAGTATTTTTTGAGGTTTACATCAAGTACTTCCTTGTGGGAGATGGAATTTTTAGATGTACAACTTAGGAAGGTTGATGGGCGATTAGCTACCTTACCTTAAAGAAAAGAATGTAATAACTGCTTGCTAGAAAGAAGTAGTATGCATCCACCATATAAATTTAACAGTGTTATGAGGGGACAAGCCCTACGTCTATCTAGATTGGTAAGTAAGGATGGAGATTATGCAGTTCATGAGAAGAATTTGAAATAGCAGTTCCTAGATAGAGGATATAATAAGAGGGACTGTGATAGTAGTTTTGAAAGTGTCAGAAACGATAGACATGATAGATAAATCATTTTTTGCTGATAATAATAATGAGATTATAATACCATCCAAAAGTCTAGATATGAGCAGATGCAGGGTTTGATTACCATTTAAGTCTGATAATAAAGACATAGTGGATGTTTTACAACGAAACTGGCACATTCTAACAGCTGATGATAACATCAGGAAAATAGTAGGAGATAAACCAGCCATTACGTATAAGGATATGAAATCCTTAAAGAGACGTTTGTGTAATAGATCTGGTAATCTGAGATCAGAGTTACCTGTAGGAAAAGTAGGGCCATTCAAGTGTGGATGCTGTAATTATTGTAAATATATTTCCAGTGATAATATATTTACACATCCAGATACCTTTAAGATCACACATTTTTCCTGTTACGCAGCTTGTACCACAAAGAATGTAGTTTATTTGGCTAGATGTGTAAAATGCCCCATGCTTTATGTGGGGATGACCACCCATTCACTAAGAGAGAAACTTAGGGAGCATATCTATTATACTAATATACAAGATGTAAGAAGTGCTTTAGCTAAACATTCTATGTTGAAGGGTAATGAATATTATTTTACTTTTTCAGTTATTCAAATTGTATCCACAGATGGTAGATTAGGTGACATCAAAAATCAAGTTGAAAACATAGAACAGAGATGGATCATTCAATTGCAAGCTGATATGGGCTTTGGATTGAATGACGCCGTCACTTTAAAGTCATTTCTTAAAGATAGAAAATTACTTCATTAGTACATAGGAACTTTTTTATGTATGGTGTGAGCTGAATGAGTGTTGTTATACCTTTACTAGAATTTTGTATGAGGTGTATATTTTATCTGAAGGAGAGTTGCACTGTGAGCTTTTGAGTTTAGGCTCATGTCTTGGTTGTTGGTTGTCATGCCAACGGTGAGAGTTTCTCTTGTGAGATTTGTTTTTTCTATTTTTCCACAGCTGGAATAGTTTCTAGCTCCTGATAATTGTATAACTTGATTGTTTTTTTCAAGTCATTCTTATTATAAGGCTGAGAAGTATTTTATGCACTAGATATGACATATTTATTGCTCACTCTGAAAGAGCCGTAAGAATGGTCACATAACTCTTGTGACAAAGGTTTTGTAAGAGCAAGCTGTATTCTTGCGATATTTTACACTGTATTGGTGATGAGGAATTTGGACTTGCCTGGCTGTTTTGATGGGTGAGCTACAAACAAAGGAATTAAAACTTATTCCTAGTGATTCCTGCAGCATGAGAAATCATTTTAGGTAAAAAAATTTTGGTTAAGTACCTTATACTCAAAGACATGAGTTTTATGTTACTTTATTTCAAAGGGATCGGGAATCATATTGTTTTAAGTAGACAATGAAATGTTCTCTTATTCTATTTTATTTTAGAGTTGATTAGCTAAGGCAACTGAGTTAAATATAAAGTATGTTATGTTTTTTTGATGGGCATTCTGTGTTATTCTGTTTTCCACAGAGATTGGACACTGTTGTGTCTTTATGTACTGTTTCAATATATAATGATTTCTGAGAAACAGATAGTAGACATATTGAGAAGGAGATGTTTTTTATGTTTAAATAGCCATATTTTGACAATGTTCTAATGTTTGCTTAGAAATGATGTCTACTATAATGTTTGTTCTTTGAATAATGTTCTTTATATAGGTTTTTAGTACTGCAAAGTAATATTTTACTCAATGTGTTTGTTTTAAATAGCAATGAACCCAAGTTTATTGTTTGATGTTAGTAACTGGCAACCAGGAGAATGGTTGTCCTAACTGAATGATTGATTGTGTATATATTGGGAGTGAATTTGAAGTTTTTTAACAGTTTGATGAAGCATGGTGGTTCCATCTGAAAGTGCTTACTATTTTCGCAGTTGAATAAATGCAGTTTTTATTTCAACTGGCTGCCGTGTTTGTCGTCACCATGTTTTACTTTTTAACCTTGGGATTTGTACAGAGTGTGGTGACTTTATTCTCAACAGTGAAGGTTCTGTTGTTGTGCTTATTTTTAGATATTATTTACAAGCCTTGCTATCCCATGCTTCAGCTGGTTAAGTGGAAGTATTGCCGAAGGCTACTTCAGCTGGTTAAGTGGAAGTATTGCCAAAGGCTACTTCAGCTGGTTAAGTGGAAGTATTGCTGAAGGCTACATCAGCTGGTTAAGTGGAAGTATTGCCGCAGGCTACTTCAGCTGGTTAAGTGGAAGTATTGCCAAAGGCTACTTCATCTGGTTAAGGGGAAGTATTGCTGAAGGCTACTTCAGCTGGTTAAGTGGAAGTATTGCTGTAGGCTACTTCAGCTGGTTAAGTGGAAGTATTGCTGTAGGCTACTTCAGCTGGTTAAGTGGAAGTATTGCTGTAGGCTGCTTCAGCTGGTTAAGTGGAAGTATTGCTGTAGGCTGCTTCAGCTGGTTAAGTGGAAGTATTTCCGAAGGCTACTTCAGCTGGTTAAGTGGAAGTATTGCTGAAGGCTACTTCAGCCGGTTAAGTGGAAATATTGCTGAAGGCTAATTCAGCTGGTTAAGTGGAAGTATTGCCAAAGGATACTTCAGCTGGTTAAGTGGAAGTATTGCTGTAGGCTGCTTCAGCTGTTTAAGTGGAAGTATTGCCGAAGGGTGCTTCAGCTGGTTAAGTGGAAGTATTGCTGAAGGCTACTTCAGCTGGTTAAGTGGAAGTATTGCTGAAGGCTACTTCAGCTGGTTAAGTGGAAGTATTGCCGAAGGATACTTCGGCTGGTTAAGTGGAAGTATTGCTGAAGGCTACTTCAGCTGGTTAAGTGGAAGTATTGCTGAAGGCTACTTCAGCTGGTTAAGTGGAAGCATTGCTGAAGGCTAATTCAGCTGGTTAAGTGGAAGTTTTGCTGAAGGCTACATCAGCTGGTTAAGTGGAAGTTTTGCTGAAGGCTACTGATGACAATGAACCAAACTCAGCACCTGAGTCACTCATACTTTCCATTCCTCTTTTACCTGTCGTCCCTGCTCTGTCAGCTGGCTGCTTCATTGCATTGATGAGTGAGCTCATCCTCTTAGTAGCGTGGTGGTTACAGCCATACAAGTTGAGCGAACTGAATGTTCAGCACTGCTCTCATTCTTCTTAGAGAATGATTGGCTGGAGAAGAGCTCTCAGAGCTGCTCTGTTTCATTACGCAGACGTAAACGTAAACTAAATCTGCCCCTTTAATAAGGCAAGAAATATTGTGCTACTACAGATACAAAGAAGAGCAAGAATAACTCTCTCTAACCAATACCAATCAGAACAGCTCACTGACAAAGCAAGCGCCTGAAGATCTGCCCTATCTTCTGCACAAGGTCCTTGGAACTGGACTTATTTACCTCTCTAATGTGAACGCTCTAACATGATTCTTTATTCACACATTTTTCTGGGTTTTTTTCCCCCTCATACCTCAGAATTTTACACGCTGGATGAGGTGGTACTTCTCTGAAGGGTACATGGCTGCATGGTATTAGTGACACTGAACTGATGGACAGGGACCCTGCTTTGCCTTCTCTGTGTCTCTCCTCTCTTTCCCCAAGGAGCCTACATGTATATTTTGTTACTATAACAACCCCTTCAGAAATGTCTACATATGAATTTTCTATTTTCCTCTTTTGTTTTCTACATATGTGTGTATATGTATATATATATATATATATATATATATATATATATATATATATATATATATATATATATATATATATACTCCCAGGGGAATGTGTAAGACTCTCTCTCCTGGACATTTATATGATTTGAAATCACAGACAATATATGGCAGGACACTCTTAACTTTCTGTCAATTTTAGTAAGGGCCTTTTATGTATATTTATTTAATAACTTAAGATACCCCTTCTGCCTAATATTTTACCATTATGCAGTGTTTAGTACTTCTTCATGCAATGTCCCCAGATATACATACTGGAAGAGGTGGGCCTTTTCTAATGGTGTGCTGGTCATATGACGCCAGTGGGGTCCTAATAGACAGATGATGAAATCATCAAGAAAAGGAGAAGACTATTGGTGGAACTGAATTCATCCTCAAGTCTTGGTGAGTACCTTCATATGGTAGAGCCTGTTTTGAAAAAATCTCACCAAGATGATACTGAAATAAAGATGTATTTTATATAGCAACTATATTGGACATAATTAAGTTAACAAATAAAAAAGCTGGGTACACAGGTCCAAGGATGAAAAACTGCCCAATTGTGGTATGCACAATGGTGCCAGGGCTGCAAAAATAGCATTGTAGAATCCTCAAGACATGGAAACATTCCTTCAAAGGGGTTAGGTAGGCTCAGTGGGGATGATGTCCCCCTGTTCTAGAATGAAGTAATAGTCCACAAAAAACTTAAAAAATGACAGTCCAAAAATATATATAAAGATGACAGAGAGAACTATTGAGAATAACCATATTGTATTGCTACTATTATGCAAGAAACCTAGAATTTCCAGATAGAAGTTATTCAGAAAGATTAAGAGAAATTACAGGAAAGAAAAATACTTGCACAGGAAAAACTGACAAAAGCTTCAATTGCAAAATTGCATTCATTAATACGATAGATCCATGAAAAATATTACATAGACAAAGACAATTGTGCCACCTGGAGAAAGAAGCAACAGAAGTGTGAACGTATAAAGAACAAATCTGAGAGATTTTTGAAAGGTATTAAAAAGAAACATGGACATAGAAAAGAAGAAGAGATCTGACATGGTGCAATCATTATGTAAAGGAGAAAGCCAAACTAATCAATACACAAAAGCAGCTACAAAGATACTGGAAGAGAAATACAGGCAAGGGCACCCAGATATGGAAAATTTCTCAAGACAAAACAAAAGAAAAAGATGGAAAGCAGAACAGAGGATTAGTAAGGCAGAAGTTAAATAAATAAAAAATGAAGTTATAGAATACCTGCAGAGAAAAGGATTTAGTGTAGAAAATCCAGCAGAAGTAATGTCACAGCATTATGTCATCACAATGTGACAGAGGTAATGTCGCATCAATGTATCCCCAAATTAAGGAGAAATAGATGAAGTGGGATGCATCTGAAGAAGAAATATGGACGTGGGAAAGAAAAAGGGATCTGACATGGTGCAATATTTATGCAAAGGAGAAAGCAAAACGAATCAATACAAAAAGTCAGCACCACAGATATTTGAGAAATACAGGCAAAGGCATCCAGCTATGGAAAATTTCACAATACAAAAAAAAAACAGAAAACAAAGGGGTAAAGTAGAAATGAGGATTAGTAATGGAAGAGATAAAGAAATAGAATCTGAAGTTATAAATTACAGCAAAGTGAAAGATTTAGTGTAGAAAATCCAAGACAAGTAATGTCACAGCGTGATGGAACAATGAATCCCTAAACAAAGGAGAAACAGATGGAGCAGGATGCATCTGAGGACTTGCCACATTGTGATGCTCTGGACCCTTTTGCAGGAGACGGGTACAAAAGTTTAGTTGAAGATGCACAGCAAGGGAAAGAGTGGCAACTCTAATGCAGGCAGTGTCGTGGAGTGATGGGCAAATGAGCTCCCATATGAAAGAGTAGTAGATGACACATGTGAAGAGGCTTTGTCACAGGAAGATGTTCTGGAACTTTTTGTAGAATGCCTACAGGGAAAAAATTAACAAATAATGTGCACTCAGTTTAGAAGAAAGTGATGGAAGGGAAGAGCTGGTTGATGTAATAGAGATGACAGACACATTTAGATCAGTGAAAGAAATAGATTACAGAAAGCAGATAAGACCCGCAATGTTAGAAGTCTGATAAAACAGATCAACACAGAAATCAAGGCTATTAACAGACGTCCGTGTGATATAAAAGAAGTAAATAGGATATATTACTGTGCAATTAAATTATTAGCAGATAAAGTCTTACACAAAAACACAGGCAAGGAAGGGGAGAAATCAAATGCCATCATGGCAGCATCAAATATAGAAAACTATAAAGCAATTAGGACAAGAAGTGCCACTGTTAGAAAAATACAGGAGAGGGAGCAAATCAACAGAAATACTTAGAAAGATAGACGTGATAAAATCAACGCACAGGATCTATCTTACACTGTTGCAAATGAACTAAAGATATCAGCTAAACACAGAAAAACCTGGAAGACATGCAGATAAATATAAAAAAAGCTCCAAAGTAAGGAATTCATTGTTGACCCAAGAAAGTTTTATGGAGAACTGGTATACAAAGCAAAAGGACTAGAAACACCACCCAAAAGATTTTGGAGAAATATTTATAAAGATCCTGTGAAACATAACAAAGATGCTGAATGGATAGAAACATTAAAAACAGCAGTAAGGATATCAAATGTAGAGGATATAAAATGGGATGAAGTATCAGCCAAAAAAAATTAAGAAAATCTCCTAACTGGAAAATCCCAGGCACAGATGCAATATCTATCTTTTGGCTAAAAGTATTAACATCTTTATACAAAGATTTAGTGCGGAGTAAGAATTACTTATACATGCATACCAAACAGACACCAACCTGATTAACAGAAAAAGTGACACTCCTCCTTGTGAGCTATCCTAAAAACTATAGACTAATAACTTGTCTTCTGGCTATGCACAAACTGTATATTGGAATCAATGCAGACAGAGTTTGTAGTCAATTAGAAAAAAATTCATTCAAGGCGCTAGAACAAAAGTGCTAGAAAAGAATGTCATATAGAACAAAGGACCATTTGTTGCTAAATAAAACCTAATAGAGAACTGTAAAAAGGGGGATAATCTAAGTATGGCAGGGATAGACTACAAAAAAGCATTTGACAGCACCCAGCATTCATGGATAAAGGAGTGCTTACAGATGTGTAAGATACATCAGACATCCTACATTGATCAGTTACATTACAGTGACCATGAAACGGTGACAAACCACTTTGCAGTTAAGTCATGACAAATGAGAAATTATTAACCTAGGGGTAAAGATTCAAAGGAGGATATTCCAGGGAGATTCTTAGTCACTGCTGTTGCTTTGTCTTGCCCTTAACCCATTAAGCTGTTTACCTAACAGATTGTGCCATGGTTACATTTTGGCTGCCATAAAACAACCATGTTTAAAGACGTCTCATCTAGTTTTTGTGGATGACTTACAACTGTATAGTTCATCAGATAGAGAGTTGAAAATACAAGTTCAAGTAGTTAAAACGTTATCAGACTATATAAGAAATTCATTTGGTCTTGATAAATGTGCAAAAGCAATGTTTAAAGCAGGAAAGTTGCAGTACCAAGAAAATATCAATCTGGGACCGGAATGTGATATTAACTAACTTGAGGAAGAGCGAGTGTATAAATATTGAGGAATTAAAGAAGGATCAGCAATAAAACATGAACAAATGCAAATAAAACTCAGTAAGGAATACCTCAAAAGACTAAAACTAATATTGAAAACAGCCTTGACACTTAGGAATAAAGTGCAAGTGATAAATCAATTTGCGCATTATGTTCTAACTTACAATTTTGGGGTGAGTGACTGGCCTGTAAACGTATTGGATCAGTTTGTCAGAAAACCAAGAAAAATGCTTCATATTTATAAAATGATATATAAAAATCAAAAAAAATTACATATCCCTTGTTTTGAAGGAGGTATGAGCCTCTTCAAAATTGATTACACTCCTAGATCTGCAGTTGTGAGATTGCATACCTATCTGCTGATCTAATTGGAATCAAACATAGTAAAAGTTCTAAAATATGAGGAGAATAAGTCTAAGGTGACTTTCCTGCTTAGTTTAGCAGAATCATATTGGTGTCAAGCAGGAACATAAATCAAACCAGAAGAAGACAAAAATCAGACAGCAACTAAATATGCCAAAAAAAAGCAAGAATATAAGGATCAGATTAGAAAGAAAGGAATGTGAAAAAGGCATAAATATTGTAGCAAGTGCAGAGATCTCCTGGAGCAACCTTGTGTTGATCAGGATATGATGCAGGAATGGTTAAGGAGAGGTAAATTGAAACCAAAAGGTAAAGGTTAATATTGGCAGCCCAGCCCAGGATAATGGAATATATACATGTTGATTTACAAAGTCCACTGAACACGTGGGAGAAACAGACAAATACAGGGTCTGTAAAAAAAAAAAAAAAAACCTGGAAACAATCGCATATCTTGTTACTGGGTGTGATTCACTCGCTGCAGAAAGCAGTGCACTGAAAGGCATTATAATGGTTCAACACAGTTGCACTGGGCATTGTGCAAACACGACAATATTGAAGTAGTTGAGAAGCACTGGAAACATGAGCCAAAAATGTTATAGAGAATGGTGAAGTGTAAATTACAAGGGATTACTCATTACCAACAGTTTGAAAAACAGATACAAGAAAACCAGATATAGAAGTCCATGAAAAAAGGCAAAAGTAGCATTGATCATGAATTTGGTACACCCAGTAATTACAGTGTCTTACTTACAGAGAAACAGGCAGAAACAAGGACAATGTAAAAGAAGGATACCCGGACAGTTTATTTATTAAACATTTGTTTACCAGGAAAGTATGACTTGGAACAAAGCCAATTTTCAGTGGAGGCCTGGGGAGAAACACTCCAGACATGCCTTTGTAACATGGGAGGAAACTAGAACACCCAGAGGAAATCCACACAAATGCAGGGAGGTCATGCAGACTCCGCACAGAAGGCACCCCAGCCGAGAATCAAACCAGAGAACCTCTTGCTGTGAGGTGAAAACACACCCGTTGCACCACTGCACTGTCCAAGTTCCAATAGTAGTACGAGCAATGGGTCTCATAAAAAAGAAGTTACAGTTGTATTTAGATAGATACTGATAAATGTAACTCCATATGAATTACAGGAGTCAATTCTAGACACATTGCAGGTGCTGCGGAAAGCACTTTTGGCTAGCACCAAAGACTAAAGCAATACTAATTTCAAGAACTTTAATCATACCCTGACTTAGGAATGTGGTCCTTTCCAATAATGGTATTAGAAATCCAAAAGATTTGGAGAAATTAAACCTAAGGGGACCTTGTATATATATATATATATATATATATCTATATATATATATATATATATATATATATATATATATATATATATATATATATATTGATTATTTCATTAATATAACTCCTCAGATATATCTCCACTGTCCACATTGCCTTTTGCCATTTTATATTCTTAGTTTTCTACTTTTTATGCATTTCACCAGTTATGCAGGTGTAATACAGGTGGGACTCAACCTAAAATGCAAGAGCCATGTGACATAATTTCTTTCTCTTTGGCAAAACAAAAAGTATATTAACATACTCAGCATTTATTTTATTTCTTCTTTTTTATGTTCTTGAGATCTGATTCTTTTTTCTCAGCTTCATGCTGTCCCGTATGTCATTATGTGCTCCTATACCTATATTAAGATTGTGCTTTCCATCTCCCATTTCTTTCCACATTTTCTCTATTCGTATTTTGTCCTCCCTTTCTCTTTCACCAACTCAGTTTCCAGCAGTACTGACATATGTTGCACCTTTTGAAGAACAACAAAATGTCAACCTTTTAAACACATCCTAGTGCTTAAGAATAACATTTTTATAGCTAATAATTGTACTCCATCCTTGTTTTCTTTTTTTATATCATTGTAATCCCCTGGCATTGCAGCAAGAACTTTCTGCACGTTTGCAATGTTCTTCAATAACTGTTATAAGATTGTGTCTGCTCGGTTTATCTCTGAAAATAAAATAACCTTATCATAGTAGTTGAGTTACTCACGGATGTTCAGTGGTAGAAATCTGCAAATATGTCTTCAAACGGAGATATTTGGGGTTGGGGCAGGGTTATATAATCATCCTCCCCAAGCTTGAGAGAGGCACTCAAATGCAAACTGAGAACAGTCTGTGTACGACAACAGTCTGAACAGTATGTCTCAATGGCCAATAATAAAGTTTGGAATTCATCTGTAATTAATAGCAGAGGACAACCACCACGATGTGTGGACTGAACTGAATGTTTTGAAGCATACTAAGGGTATAAGCAAAGAATCCTCCGTCAGCCATGAATCTGAGAAAGTTATATCTGTCTTGTAATGATGAACCAAGGCCTGCTGCTGCTGTAGCTTATTACACATACTGTCCAGATTTAAGAGGGCAGTTTTAGGTCATATTTAACGCAGCAGTTTAGTAGATAATGAGAGGGAGTTTCCAGCAAGGCTACACGCACTATGACAAGCTGTCTGTGCTTGTATTTGGCAATATTCTACAGTACATTTTCTTTTGGGATATTTGGCAATATGATTAGGATAGACACTGGAGGTCTGTATATTTAAGAGTAGTATGCAAGTAAGTAATAGAGTGTTGTTGTTGTGTCTTTCGGGTTTTCACGGTTAGGGGTCGCCACAGCGGAACTCCGGTCCGCTAATGATTGGCAGTAGATTTTTACATGCCGAGTTGCCAGCCCTGATGCACAACCTTCAACGAAGGTACGCCCATTCACGCATGGCTCCACACAGAAGACGCTTTAACTGAGAATTGAACAGGACGTCTTACTGTGAGGCGACAAATGTAACAAGCTCAAATAGGTGATCTGTGTCTGATAAGCATACTTTGTGTTAGACCGATTGATAGCTCTACTTGTATTTCTTTTGTTGATAGCATCTAGATATTTAAACTGTTCTCAAGAGAGGATGCATACAATGCAAACCACAAAAAAAGTAGTTTTGCATGGTGTTTTGGGTGTCATAGTATTACAGAAGAAATAAACAACATAAGGTAATATACCAGGCCAAGACAACATGAAAAGGAAGGTATGAGAATATATGAGGAGGTACATCTAGGAGAAACATGCCAAATGGCAGAAGTGATATGACAGGCCTAGAGATTAAATCAAAACTTAAATTTGAAGGAAGAAGGCTTGCTAATCAGAGGCAAAGGTTGGTATAAGACGAACAGACTGATCCGAGGACAGTGCATTGTGGGAAGGTCAGAGGGGCCCAACCTCCAGACTCATGGTGTCAATAAATACGGAATGGCAAAAAAAGAAAGTTGAAACTTGTCCGTTCTGTGTAGCACGAAAAACTAGTATGTAGACGGCTACTAACTGTGGCTGATAATTTGAAAGGCAGTGTTCACTAGAAAGCAAGCCAGGCAGCAGGACAGTTTGATGAGAAATGCGACTTGATAATACTAAATAGAGCATGCACAGTACTACGTTTTTACTATCTTGCATTAATATGATGATTATTTTCATGGACAGCTATGCTCTAAAAATATTCCTAATAAGGATCTAATACATTTCTAGGTCAAAGACAGAGTTAATAAGTTTTAAAGACCTTCTGCTAGGCAGAATTAATTTCATGGAAAATGCTTTTTAAAAGAATGCAAACAAATGTCACTTTGGCTTTACAATGAGATGTAGCTTCAAAGCATAATGTCGGAGGTTTGAACATGGTTGTTTAAATGATGGCTGTAAATAGCTCAAAGGAATGATTATTTTCTGAACATCATACTTGGAAAGCAAGATCATGGCGAGCTGTCATTTCAACGAATTATCTATGGGTTACAGTCACTAACTTACATCACCTGGGCTCAAGTTACACATTCAAGCATAAAAGCTCAGAGGGACAGTTGTTGATGTTATGCTGTTGCTTCACACTAAAGTGAGATTGTAGTGCTTGAATGTTAGTGATTTGTGGATGGACCAAGTTCACTGCACCTAGTGAAAGCAAAACAGCTATTATATTCTCTGTCAGTGTTTGAGCTTTCTCTGAGGTACAGCAGTGTCACAGTGAAAGTAAAAGTTACTTTTGGGGATAAATTTTCCATATGGGGGCATAGAAGTGGTCCCCCCCCCCCCCATTAATGCTTATTTTATGCATCTCACTTCCCTATAAGAGGATGTCTGAATATGTGTATTGTGGGAAAATGTATCAGTTTGTGTGTCATTTATGAGATGTAGCGGATCTGCTGGGATGTGACTTCAAATGTATGAAGGCAACATAGTGCATCCATCATCTACTAGAATTCAGTGCACCCATCATGTACAGCTACAGAATGCAGTGCACTCATCATCTACAGTTACAGAATGCAGTTACATGTGAAATCTACAAATACAGAATGCAGTGTGGCCATCATCTGCAGTTGCATGTGTCATCTACAGTTACAGAACACCATGCACCTATCATATGCTGTTATAGATTGACCTCTGGCTGCACATGTAAAGAAAAAGGACATTATAAAAATGGTGAAAAACACTGCAGGTAGCTGAGCCTCATTTAATTTTGCCTTTCTTTGCACTGAAAGCAAATCCAGCAATAAGCTTTTCCTTCAGTGTAACAGGATAAAGAAAACCTTTACTCCCTGTAGTTACCTGCTCTCACAGTGGAAACCAAGGAGAAACCTGCTTAACTTTGAGTTGCTGTTGATTATTTTTTTATTCAGGTTTAGTATACCACTAGGCTGTGGGGAAGAGAGATAGACAAAGGACATATTCAAAAGACAACACAAGATTATTGATTGTCATTTAGTTAGAGATGGATGCATGACCCTACTTGCATTTGTTGACTACGTATTCTGTTACATTATGGCTCCCAAAAGCTGCACGATTGTAATCAATCCGAAAAACTCCTATAAGGTCTGCAAATATTTATTTTTGGTATTTGACTGTTGCACTGCTAAGTCATAAAAAATCAAGCTTTTCCTTTTTCTTCTGGATGGGGCATTTTACAGGTTGGTAGTTTAACGTTATTTTTTTAATTCATTTCTTTTATCAGTTAGGTAATTGAAACGATCAAGTGCACTCCAATTTATGATGATTATGGGCACACAAAAACAAACTAAAGTAAATAAAACCTACCCAAGTGGTGGTGGGGCTTCACCTTACACACACCCCCATGTGTGGGGCTTCCCCCCACACCCCCAACTAACTAAATATATCAACTCCGAGAACAACTGAAATGGAAAAAAGGGCTAAGTTCACCATGGTGGACAACTGCCTCCTTTCGAGGTGAAAAATTATGGTGATGTGAACTTTCAGTAATGATTTTCATCTCGATGTTCTGCAAGTCAACATTATGGCATTTCGGTAGTTTAAAGTAGGCCCATATATATGTAATATATTAATGAAAATTAAATTTCATTGTGAATACCAAAGCAAGATATTTATAATGAAAGGTGACTGGCTAGAAAATGTGTATGATTCTTCTTTCTAAGCTCTAGTTTTATTACTGTATGTGTTACACCAGTATATACGGCCTTTGATTCATTTCTTGCATGACATCAGAAAGATCGCTCTTTATGCAGTAAAACAATAAGACCTGACCTATGGTAACACAGAGCACTGAGCATGCTCACTACAAATTCTGTGAACTTCCAAACTCTGCAGTAGGAGTGAATAATGTTAACACACTGATTATACAATGACCCCCCATTAATATTCAGAAAACGTGCATGCTGATTGGTCAGCGTGCACATTGTAAATCAGAGTTATAGTAATGGAAAAAGGTCCGTCGGCCAGACTTTTCCATTACTATAACTCTTTTTTTTTTTTTTTTTTTTGCAGCGGAGAATGCAAGATCTCTGTTGCTTCACACTGTCTCGCTTATGTTAAATGAGTTTAACATAGCGAGACAGCATTAAAAGCAACGAGATTCTCCGTTGCTTTTCACGCTGTCTCGCTATGTTAACATGGCTGACAGTTTGTAAAAAGCAACAGAGAGCTTTCTCCGCTCACATTAACTGTTTCGCTATATTAAATGGGTTTAACATAGCGAGACAGCTTTAAAAAGCAACGGCTCCGCTGCTTTTTAAAGCTGTCTCACCATGTTAAACCCATTTAACATAAAACAGTTTGTAAAAGCAACGGAGATCTTGCTTTCTCCGTTGCTTTTGCCCACAGCTCTGATGTACTGCGTAGGTATATGTACGCGAAAGTACATCAGAACTTCCGCAGAATACCAGACAGCCGCGGAAGGGCAGCAAGGAGGCATTATACAATGCCATTATTTAAGAAAATTAATTATTTTTTTTCTTAAATAATGTCATTGTATAACAGCAGTAACCCACTTCTGGGTGTGGGTAATGCTGGATTTACCTACACCAAGGTGTGGGTTATTGCTATATTAATTACTTTCATTAAATGATTCCTGGTGGACTATGGATTTAAAAACCAAATTTAGAAAATAAGAAAACGTACATCTCTTCAAAACATATCAGTTCTTAAATTAGTGAAGTCCCGCATCCAGTTAGTCATGGTTATGGTCCTCACAACCAATTATCAATGATAAGATAAAACATGATTTTTAGATGGATAGCTTTTTCTAGGCTAATTTTTCCAATATAGGTCTCCACTCTATTTATAGGAGTAGCAGCAACTGAGCACTTCTTCTGCAGATAATGCTTCATTTCCGTATATACCACTGTACCTGATAAGTATAATAACACTCTCTAGCAGCTGCTCATTCATCATTTTGACACTTCAGAGTCTTGTGATATCAAGGTGGCTATGTAACTGCTCTAACCCCATAATCCTTAGTGACCAAAACCCACTTGTACCCAATGTATCATGGGCCATTTTTATGAGTCATTGTTAAGCTTTCAGAGGTTATGGGGTATTGGTTAGTTTTGATGGCCCTGTTGCCTCTTTGGAATCTGTGTGCAAATTCGGCCATTGTACTGGTCTAGCTGGGCATCTGAGATGTTAGGGAGGCTACACTCTGCTGGGATAGTTATTTCTCCTTTTGGGGGAGGGAGGAGAAATTTGCACTGAACCTGTCTGCCAGAATGTTGGCAATGTCAGTGGGTTCGGTGTATTTTGTGTCATTTTGGACTAACTCTGAGCATATCTGGGAGTTTCCACCCAGGTTTCTAACATAGCTAAAGAAGGCCTTGTGATTGTCTTTTGTGTCTTTTGCGATTTTTCTCTCAAAGTTGGCCTTGGATGATTTTATGAGTGATCGTAGTTTTTGCTAGTACTGATCAGAGACGCCTTCCCTTTTAGGGATTTTGCTCTGTCATGTAGTAGCTTCCTCCTCCTGTTGTAAAGTTTGTTTATGGCTGGGGTCCACCAGACCGGTGCCTGCCTTTGGGGAATGGGTCTTGGTTTTATTTGGGATTGCATGATCCATGCATTCTTGAAGGTGCCCATAGAAGGCATTTGCAAAGGATTCAGCAGTGTGGGTTGTGGTTTCCACTGGCCCAGGGCCTTGAAGGATACCAATTCAGTCTTAAGAAGTGTGAAGTTTGCTTTTGAGAAGTTCTTCACTGTGGTCTTTGTGCAGGGGTGGGGCGGGATGTGGATTTCCAGTGAGATTAATTTATGGTCTGATCTACCAAAGAGGGATATACTTCCGGTGTGGAGCATTTAGTCCCCATGTTTGTGATGATCAGGTCTAGTATATTGTCTCCTCTTGTGGGAATGGTGACTAGTTGTTCCATTGCATTTGAGTTTATGAATTCTAGGAACCTTTGGGCTAAGGGTGTTGGGGCTTGAGTAATGTTCCCAGTCTATGTTTGGGTAGTTGAAGTCTCCCAAAATGATGGTATTTGGAGAGACATTCATACTCTCCAGTGTCTTCAGGAAGGCTGTGTGGGGTTCCTGAGTTTGAGAGGGTGGTCTGTAGCATGCTACAAACTGTAAGGCAGTTTTGCCTATGGTTAGTTGCACCTGGATAGTCTCCGATGCTTCGTGCGTTGCCACTAACCTGGAGGTGTGGGTATCTTTGATGAAAATGGATACTCCCCCTCCTTTTGTGGTTCGTCCAAGTTTGGGGCCAGAAAGCATGATATGAGGTAAAACCTGATAGTGCTGGGGTGCTCTCAGGAGCCTTGAACCAGGTTTCAGTCACCGCACAGACAGCAATGTTCTCCATACTGAGGAGGGCTTCGAGGGCGTGCATCTTGAGGTTTAGACTTCTGGCATTGAGCAGCATTACCCTTAGTTTTTTTCCACTTGTGTTTTCTAGGGAGGTAGGTTTGTCATTTGAGCCTTTCCTAAAAAGGCACTATGGGGTGGCAAGAGCCTTGGCCAATATCCGGAAGCCCAGGGTGACAGGTGCAAGCCATCCTCATGAAGCAGCGTGGCTTGTCAAGCATGTCATCCCAAGCAGACAGACATTGGATCCCCTTAGAATGACACCAGTAATTAAGCCAATTGTTAAAACTGATCATTTTGTCTTTGTACTGTGGCATCATTCTTGGTGAGGGTAAGATGCTGCTCAGGGTCAGGGTCATACCGGCCTGGGCTACATAATCAGAGAGCTCCTCTATGCCTCTTTTCATGTAGTCCAGGGAGGTACGTCTCAGGTCGTTCACACCGGCATGTACAATGACTGAGTCATATTTGTACTTGCTGTGGAGTGACCTGAGTGCTTGTGTTATGTGGCGGATTCTAGCTCCCGACAGGCAGCTTACTGTGACCTTTCCTTGTTCAGTCTGGTGAGCAGGACGTCAGTGTGTCTGACTATGGAGTCACCTATTACAAGTGTGTCTGGCATGTTGTTTGGCCTTAAGGGCTGTGACTGTTTAGCACACTGACTTTGTGAACTATGTGTTGCATGTGCTATGTCTTGAGGTGGTGGTTGCTTGGGTGTCTGCTTTGGAGGCCTCTGTTGTTTTGGTAGATTTTAATCAGCCTCCAAGTATGTTTTTGTGTGTTTATGTGTTTGGTTTGCTGTTGTGATAGTTCTATGTGAGACTGGGTTTGTGGTGTGCGTGGTTACCTTCTCCTCCTGACTGGTCTTGCCAGTACTGAATTGAGAGAGCTCAGCCTCCAGTTTGGCTATATAGTTGCATCTCTCGTATATATTTGTATTTGTTGGGAGGAGGAAAGGGTTGTCTGTGTACATGAGGCAATTGTAACATTGCCTCAAGATTCCAAGATTCACCAGCTGAACAGGAGAGGACGCCAGCAACTGACCCTTCGACATGCTAGAAATAGTGAAAAAGATTACTGTGTAACTGAGTCAGAAAGGACCTATAGGGAGATGTGTACTCAACAGAATTTAGGTGAATGAAGTACTTTCTTTTGTTTAAGAGTGCTTTACCTGTATAAAAATGCTTTAGGAGCAAGTGCTGAGCTTTTCAGATAGAGTATAGGCTGTTTAGATTGCAAGTAGAACAGTTCTAAGGGAAAAATTGAACAGCAGACTTGGCGGAGCCAGAAAAAGTTTAACCTTGTTTAACCGGCGCCTGTGCTATGCGCACGACCGCACAAAGCCGTGCAAAGGCGGATTTTAAGCAGTGAACTACAAAAGAGCTAGGAATGGTCCCAAACAACCAATTACTACAGCTTCTTGTGCTGAGGTCACTTCCCCCAAGGACAGGTAGGCTGCTCAAGGCTCCCCACTCCCACTGGTGAGCAAAGAAACTTCCTTCTATCCAAGTAAGGTAATGGACAACACAGGAACTACACCACAGCCCAGAATACAGCAATGCCTGTAAACTGGTCTAAGCTAGTCGAGGAAGGCGGGAAAACAAGGATTATTTTTTTGTTTTTTTGTTTTTTTTGTAGAAATACACAGAAAATGCAGAGACAGTGATAAATTAGTTACACAGGCTAGCACACTTTAGTGGGCAGCCTCCACAGTTAAATTAAACAAACAAACAAGCAAACTTTCGATTAAATTCGACTAAATGTAACTTTAAGTGCAGATTTAAAAATAAATGCAGTAATCAGAAAAAAACAGTTCAGGCTAGTTTAAAGTAAGCAACAGAAGCTATTTCCAGTGGAAAAAAAGCAAATATACTTAAATCCAGAAGGTAGTCGCTTTTTCGAGTTCCTTGCTGCTAGGACCACTCTGTAAACCCACGTGGAGCTTGTCTGAGCAGTATAGCCAGAAAAAAACACTCAGAGGTGGATTTTAAGCAGTGAACTACAAAAGAGCTAGGAATGGTCCCAAACAACCAATTACTACAGCTTCTTGTGCTGAGGTCACTTCCCCCAAGGACAGGTAGGCTGCTCAAGGCTCCCCACTCCCACTGGTGAGCAAAGAAACTTCCTTCTATCCAAGTAAGGTAATGGACAACACAGGAACTACACCACAGCCCAGAATACAGCAATGCCTGTATACTGGTCTAAACTAGTTGAGAAAGGCGGGAAAACAAGGATTATTTTTTTGTTTTTTTGTTTTTTTGTAGAAATACACAGAAAATGCAGAGACAGTGATAAATTAGTTACACAGTCTAGCACACTTTAGTGGGCAGCCTCCACAGTTAAATTAAACAAACAAACAAGCAAACTTTCGATTAAATTCGACTAAATGTAACTTTAAGTGCAGATTTAAAAATAAATGCAGTAATCAGAAAAAAAACAGTTCAGGCTAGTTTAAAGTAAGCAACAGAAGCTATTTCCAGTGGGAAAAAAGCAAATATACTTAAATCCAGAAGGTAGTCGCTTTTTCGAGTTCCTTGCTGCTAGGACCACTCTGTAAACCCACGTGGAGTTTGTCTGAGCAGTATAGCCAGAAAAAAACACCCCAGATGTAGCGGATCTGCTGGGATGTGACTTCAAATGTATGATGGCGACATAGTGCATCCATCATCTACTAGAATTCAGTGCACCCATCATGTACAGCTACAGAATGCAGTGCACTCATCATCTACAGTTACAGAATGCAGTTGCATGTGAAATCTACAAATACAGAATGCAGTGCGGCCATCATCTGCAGTTGCATGTGTCATCTACAGTTACAGAAAGCAATGCGCCTATCATATGCTGTTATAGATTGACCTCTGGCTGCACATGTAAAGAAAAAGGACATTATAAAAATGGTGAAAAACACTGCAGGTAGCTGAGCCTCAGCACAGCAGTAGCTCATTTAATTTTGCCTTTCTTTGCACTGAAAGCAAATCCAGCAATAAGCTTTTCCTTCAGTGTAACAGGATAAAGAAAACCTTTACTCCCTGTAGTTACCTGCTCTCACAGTGGAAACCAAGGAGAAACCTGCTTAACTTTGAGTTGCTGTTGATTATTTTTTTATTCAGGTTTAGTATACCACTAGGTTGTGGGGAAGAGAGACAGACAAAGGACATATTCAAAAGACAACACAAGATTATTGATTATCATTTAGTTAGAGATGGATGCATGACCCTACTTGCATTTGTTGACTACGTATTCTGTTACATTATGGCTCCCAAAAACTGCACGATTGTAATCAATCTGAAAAACTCCTATAAGGTCTGCAAATATTTCTTATTGGTATTTGACTGTTGCACTGCTAAGTCATGAAAAATCAAGCTTCTCCTTTTTCTTCTGGATGGGGCATTTTACAGGTTGGTAGTTTAACGTTATTTTTTTAATTCATTTCTTTTATCAGGTAATTGAAACGATCAAGTGCACTCCAATTTATGATGATTCTGGGCACACAAAAACAAACCAAAGTAAATAAAACCTACCCAAGTGGTGGTGGGGCTTCACCTTACACACACCCCCATGTGTGGGGCTGCCCCCCACACCCCCAACTAACTAAATATATCAACTCCGAGAACAACTGAAATGGAAAAAAGGGCAAAGTTCACCATGGTGGACAACTGCCTCCTTTCGAGGTGAAAAATTATGGTGATGTGAACTTTCAGTAATGATTTTCATCTCGATGTTCTGCAAGTCAACATTATGGCATTTCGGTATTTTAAAGTAGGCCCATATATATGTAATATCTTAATGAAAATTAAATTTCATTGTGAATACCAAAGCAAGATATTTATAATGAAAGGTGACTGGCTAGAAAATGTGTATGATTCTTCTTTTCTAAGCTCTAGTTTTATTACTGTATGTGTTACACCAGTATATACTTGATTAATTTCTTGCATGTGACATCAGAAAGATCGTCTTTGCGAGTAAAACAATAAGACCTGACCTATGGTAACACAGAGCACTGAGCATGCTCACTACAAATTCTGTGAACTTCCAAACTCTGCAGTAGGAGTGAATAATGTTAACACACTGATTATACAATGACCCCCCATTAATATTCAGAAAACGTGCATGCTGATTGGTCAGCGTGCACATTGTAAATCAGAGTTATAGTAATGGAAAAAGGTCCGGTCGTCCAGACTTTTTCCATTACTATAACTCTTTTTTTTTTTTTACAGCAACGGAGAACGCAAGATCTCTGTTGCTTCACACTGTCTCGCTATGTTAAATGAGTTTAACATAGCGAGACAGCATTAAAAAAAGCAACGAAGATTCTCCATTGCTTTTCTTAATGCTGTCTCACTATGTTAACATAGCGAGACAGTTTGTAAAAAGCAACGGAGATCTTGCTTTCTCCGTTGCTTTTTACAAACTGTTTCGCTATGTTAAATGGGTTTAACATAGCGAGACAGCTTTAAAAAAAGCAACGGCTCCGTTGCTTTTTTTAAAGCTGTTTCACTATGTTAAACCCATTTAACATAGCGAAACAGTTTGTAAAAAACAACGGAGATCTTGCTTTCTCCGTTGCTTTTGCCCACAACTCTGATGTACTGCGTAGGCATACGCATGCGCAGTACATCAGAACTACCGCAGAATACCAGACAGCTGCGGAAGGGCAGCAAGGAGGCATTATACAATGCCATTATTTAAGAAAATTAATTATTTTTTTCTTAAATAATGTCATTGTATAACAGCAGTAACCCACTTCTGGGTGTGGGTAATGCTGGATTTACCCACACCAAGGCGTGGGTTATTGCTATATTAATTACTTTCATTAAATGATTCCTGGTGGACTATGGATTTAAAAACCAAATTTAGAAATAAGAAAACGTACATCTTTTCAAAACATATCAGTTCTTAAATTAGTGAAGTCCCGCATCCAGTTAGTCAAGGTTATGGGTTATGGTCCTCACAACCAATTATCAATGATAAGATAAAACATGATTTTTAGATGGATAGCTTTTTCTAGGCTAATTTTTCCAATATAGGTCTCCACTCTATTTACGGTAGCAGCAACTGAGCACTTCTCTCTGCAGATACGTTCATTTCCGTATATACCACTGTACCTGATAAGTATAATAACACTCTAGCAGCTGCTCATTCATCATTTTGACACTTCAGAGTCTTGAAAAATGGGTTATTTCAAAAAACATGTGGCCTCTTCTCAGCTCACTGACAAGAATCACAATTTACAGCAAACTTGCAGCTCTTGCAGAAACCTGAAGAACAGTTAACCGCAGAAAGAACACTGCTGCAAGGGTGACCTACTTATCTATGTGAAGAAGAATGTTAAACTGAAAACGTTTGAAACTTATGAAGTCATCCTTTATTCTTTCATTTTCTGACACATGCTTTATCTTATTCTGTCTCATGGAGAAAGGGGGAGGCAGCCCCCATAATCAGTGGGTGCAAGGCACAGAAACAATTCTGGATGAGATGACATTCTACAGCTGGCCACATGCATATACTCATCACACACATACAGGTAATTATCTTATCTTAGATCTCACCATTTTACCAGTTACCATGTTATCATGTCTCTGGGAGGTACAAGAAAATTTTGAAACACCCTGGCTAACTTTATATCTGCTGTATCATGAACTGCTTACAAATGAAGATACACAGGACAAATGGTTAGAAATAATTTGAATTTAGTGCTTATATCACTGGAAAGCTATGTGAATTATCAAGCATCAAATAGCTTATTTGCACATTGTAGTGGTGGTCGTGGGTATAACCAGGCATATATATTATATAAGTTGTGATATACAAATTATTTACTAAGGGACTACATATAACTGGCTCTAGTGCTCCAGATCTCCCACATTTAAAGACATAACATGAAAAGAGTACAGTTGATCCAGCAAAGAAGATAACAGTGTCCAAGATATGTACCTGTTAGACTGTTAGCCATCAAGTTAAGCATTTCTCAAGTAGTAATGGTGTCAATCTCTCCTCATGTAAGTAATACAGACTAATTTTAATCTAACTTTATTATCACAACTAATGACAGTGCTGCTAGACAATATGCTGCTATTTATTGTACTGGCTGCACTAATCACCATCACTAGCTGTCTATCTCTCCCATACTGATAAATATTACTCCATATAATCCTCATTTACCAAATAATAAGTCACCTCAGCTCTTCTACAAAAATATCACTTTACCTATACCATTCTACTTTCTATGATCTCTTGAACTACACATACATTGAGGCAAAGTCCTTACCAACAAAAATTACAGTAAAGAATAAGATAGCATGCATATGGCTTTACACTTTTATACACAATAATTGCACTTAGAGACTCAGCGATAACATTCATTCATAGCCCCCAGCTCCAATAAACAACACTCCATCAACCCAGCCAGCATAACTACAAATGCTTCTAGATCTTCTTACGTATCTACCTGTGAATCCAAACTCCTGCTTCTAAACATAAATGTTAGAAGTAGATGTAACAAAATCCAGGACATCCATGCATATGTAGCTACTCACTCTCTTGATATCCTAGTTACTAATGAAAGCTGGTTAAATATAGATATAGTTTCACTGGTATATACTTGGCTAACAACCACCAGGACCTTTATAATCCTAGTAGTGCAGTCCAACCCACTTGTATCCCAATGTATCATGGGCATTTATTAGGAAGGGGGCATGTTAGGAAGTTTCTAGAGGTTATGTGGGGGTGGGATATGTTAGTTTTGGCATTGCTGTCTGCCTCTGTCTCTCAGAGACATGGTGTGAATTTCCAATTCCCCATTCACTGGTCAAGGATAAGCATACATAGAGTTAGGGATGGTGTCTGCTTCACATGGATGGAGAGGCTGTTCCACAGCGTGGGCATCCTTTAAGACACATATCTATCTCACCAACATATCTTATTTATGTCACAAGCAAATTTTAAATCCTTGGAAATAGTGGTTCTAATGCTGTTCATTTTGCAGATGTGCAAAAGGTCCAGCACAGACAGATTTGAGGATGTGTTCTACGCCCGGCATAGACTGCCTTTCAATAACCTGTAGGAGAGAGAGTATAGAGATATGGCTTTAAGACAATCCATATAGGACACTGTGTTTATACCTTGCATTCTCCTGGTATGAACCCTTGTGGGCATTCCAGCTGTTGCGTACATCTGGTCAGGTACATGATGAAGAGGGCATTACACTCAATGCCCTGTTTGGCATGTAGTGTAGAGGGCATTATGCTCAATGATGGTTCTAATAATGGACGGATAAAGTGATACTTCCTTGGACCTGGGAGACATGCCCTTATTTATAAGTTGAGTGACATAGAAAGGATTTCTTACTATCTTGGCCACATATTGGTCAAAGGCCAGATTACTGTCCACATATGTCCCCAGAGCCCTAACAATCAGGTCAACTCTTAGGGGTATCTTACTGATGCAGGAATTAGCCTGGGTGGCAGATTTTCCAAAAGGCACTGTAATGCATTTCTTGGCATTGAGTTTTAATCTGTGACTCTGGAACCTGTTATTTATCTGTGTTGCACGCTCTTGTAAGATGTTTGTGCCATGGAGGGAATCTATGATAGCTCCCAGTTTGCAGTCATCTGCGAACTTGGTCAGCCAAAGACCCTTGATATTAGCCTTTACCTCTGAGAAGTAGATGCCAAATACGAACAGTCCTAGTACAGAGTCCTAAGGCATCCCGCTGGTGACCAGTCTGTTAGTTGAGGTGGTCTCACCAGTCCTGACTTCCTGGGTTTGGTCTGTGAGCCAGCTGGCAATCCATTCTGTTTTGTAGGGATTTATACCCAGTTTGGTGAGTTCATAAACAACACCTGGATGGAGTATTGTATCAAATGCCTTAGCCCAGGTCCAGGTAGGTAGTATGCACCACTTTCCCCTAATCTATTGCCTTGGTGACCTACTCAGACAAGTCCACCAGGTTTAATAGGCATGACTTCTCTTGACTAAGCCAAACTGGGTTGAGTCTAGTGTCAGAAAGTTGTCTTTGTCTTTGCAGATCACTTCCATGATAACTCAGTCCATGGCTTTGCATATCAGACTAGTCAGACTAATGGGCCTGTAGTTTCTGGGGTCAGTTGATGGGCAACCCTTGTGATGTGGTACAACTGTTGCAGTTCTCCATTCTCATGGTGCAAGCCTGTTTTATAGCTATAGTTAAAAAGCAACTGAAGTGGTCCTGATAGGTTGTCTTGTAAGCTATTTTGGAGGCATCCCATGATATTATTGGGGCCCACTGAGGCTGTGTTTTGTCCTTAACGTGCACCACAGAGACCTGCTTCCTTGGTTATAGTTGGGGGGGGGTTATGCTATTATTTATTCCATGCGGAAGCAGGAGGGGAGTCTGGGGTGAAATTTAGCTGAATTTGTTGGCCAGCAAATCCACTGTGTCACTGATGTGTGCTGCCTTTGAGATTTCGGACATAACTGTAGACTGTCTTATAGTTGTCTTTAGTATGTAAAGCTATCTTGACCTTGAAATTGGCTTTGTTGGATTGAATTAGTCTTCTTTGTTTCCTGTTTAGTTTAATTAGAGAGTTTCTATTAAGGGAACTGCTGTTTCTGATTTTAGTCATGAGTTTTTTCTTTTGTTATGTACCCTATTAAGGTTTGAATTTCACCAGAGTGCTTTGTTTTTACAGTTAGATTTGGGCTTATTTTTAGTAGGTACAACAGCATCTATACAGCCATTTTCATGGTTGTACAGGGTCTCTGCAAACAATTCCACATGGGTTGCTGTGAATTCGGGGTTGAGAAGAGCACTGAATTTTGGCAAACTATTACTTAATAGGATGTGGTTTGCTTTGGAATAGTTCCTAACTGTTACAGGGTTTGCTGGGTATTGCCAAGTTGATTTTTACTTCAAAGGAGATGTATTTGTTGTCTAACCTCATCAATGAGCACATGACACATGGAGGAGGGGGTGCAGTGCTCTTCCATATTGGTGAGTGCCATGTCCAGTATGTTTGAAGCTCTGTCAGGTGGGCACACTATCTGGTTAAGGGTATTCATGTTCAAGTCCAGGAATCAATATGCCTGCGAGTATAAGGCACTTTATGTTTTGCAGTCTAAAGAGGGGTAGTTCAAGCCTTCCATGAATAGGATATTTGGTTTATTGGTGATGGTCTCCAGTAGGTCTAAGTACAGGCTATGAGATTCCAGAGACAAAGAGGATGACCTGTAGCTTGCCAGGATATAGTATAGGACTTTGTCTATGGTGATTTGCATGCAGGTAAATTCAAGGGCATCATCCTGTCTAACCAACATAGAGTTATGCATATTGCTAATACGGACCAAGACTCCTCCACATTTTATCCCTGTCTGTGTAGCTGATGGTCTAAATGTGTGGAAGGCACTGAAGCCTTGTACTTCTGGAATACTTTTTGGGGATTTAAGCCACATCTTGTAATGACACAGACATTTATATTCTCCAGAGTGAAGACAGCTTGTAGGGTGTTGAGTTTGTTATTTATCTCCTAACAATGAGCAGTAACACTTTTATGTTTCTTTGAACTTTATTTGCAATGTCAGTAGGTTTGTCAATTTGGCATTGCCTAAAAATGGCTCTAAGGGGGTGGATAAAGTTTTAGCCATTGTTTGGAATCCCAGAGAGACAGGTACTGACCATCCTTTTCAAGACAACATAGTTTGTTACCCATGTCCTCCCATGGAGACAAATATTCAATTCCCCTGGAAAGACACAAGAAACCAAGCCAATTTCTGAAGTCAATCATCTTTTGTTCATACTGTGGCATCATCCTTAGTGAAGATAGAATGCTGCTCAATGCAGGGGACATACCTGCCTGAGACACACATTCAGAGAGATCAATAATGTCTCTTTTCATATAGTCCAGGTCATATCTTAGGTCATTAATGTTCACATCGACTATGACAGAATCATACTGGTACCTGTGGTGTAGTGACTTGAGTGCATGTGTAACTTGGAGCATCCTGGTTCCATATAAGCAAACAACCTTTGTCTTCTCCTTGTCTGGTATGTAGGGCGTCTGTGCATCATACAATGAACTCCCCTTTGATAAGAATGTAATGTATTTGCTTGCCTTATGGGCTTTGATCTTGGGGGTCCATTAGGTGTAAGTGTATATGTAGTGTTTGGTGTTGCTTTTATTGAGTGCTTTACAGATTGCTGAGGCTAGGCATTGTTGTTTATAGGCTTAGGTGGTACTTGAGGTTTGGAAAGATTGCTTTTAAGCACCTCAGCATAAGGTGATCTGTGTGTGTGGTGGACATTATGTGTGGTGGATTTGTGTGTTTGTGTGTGTGTGTACTTGATAACCTTGTTTGCATGAGATACTTTTGCCTTCAGTGAAAGAGTGTATGTGCATCTCTTGCATACTGCATTTGTTTCTTTTATGATTAAATGTTTGACTGTAAGCATAAGACAATTGCTACATTGCCTTGCAATGCCCATATCTATCTGGCTATGGAGACATTTGGAAATTGCATATCCTTGTTGTCTGAACCTATATTTGGTAGGCTACTGTAGGTCATGGACTGGGTTATACAAATGTCCTTGGGTGGTCTCTAGATTTTGGCACTAGACTATGTTAGATGTGCTAAGATTTGACAGTGGTACTGTTTATTATGCAAACTAGGCGTTTTAAGCTTGTCTCCATGCGATGGCTTTGTTTTAGCCACAGTAAGTTGCAGGTTTCTGTTCTAAGGAAAGTTTTATAGATAAAATTTACTTTCTGAGAGTTTGTGTCTGTACAAGGCACCACTAACCTCTTGATGTAACAACACCAAGAAAAATTGCTTGTGAGTGTAATACTACAACAAATCAGCCTAAACAAGGCAATTTTACGTATTATGGACCTTTAGAATTAAAGGCAAACTCACGAAGTAAGGCAAAAATAAATTGTATAATAGATAATGAAGTTAGCACTCCTGTATTTAATACACTCAGGCTTGACTGGAAAAACAAATGTGCTGATAGTGTTACTATTTTCTAGAAAAACTTCCTAGAAATTACCCCTCTACCCATAGAGATTGCAAAATTTAACAATGTGGAACTCCTCAAAATCAGCAATAATCTCTGTGTATTTCAGTTATTTTTATTCCACCTGGTAACAAATTTCAAGAGCAGAGTATATCCTTTTGCTGGGTATCTCACCAGACTGATTAAGAAAATATTAAACTAGGCAACCTCATTATAGACTGGAAGCTGATCAATAAAAACACTTCCTCAGAATCAATTAATTGATACAGCATTACAGAGTTAATCAGCTCCACCAATAGAATCAATAAAAAGTCTGACAGGCACTCAGCTTTTGATTGGATCCTTACCAACAAAGTAAACACAATTCAAACATTTGGATGTCTACCAGACACAATAAGCAACCACCTTCCCACCTATGCAGTTAGAAACTATAACACTTAATCCAAAAGCATAATTTATAACCATATACGTAACAGAACAAAATTTAACAAAGACACCTTTATCAATACTTTGACCCAGTACTGGAATGTATTATAATTTATGTCATTTGATGCTGCTATCTTACAATTTATTGAAACTTTTATAAATATTCTAAAAAGCCTTACCCCTATATGAATAAAAAGAGTCAGAGCAAGCACTGTATAAAGATACTAAAAGCATCAGGCTTTAAAGAGGCAAAGCCTGGAAAGTGTGACAAAAAAGAACAAAAAAAATTATTTCATACATTTAGGTAGCTCAGCAATCTTGCTATGGACCACATTTAAATGGATAAACAAACATATTATACCAGTATATGTACCAAAATAAAAATGCCAAACACTTTTTTGGTCATCACTAAACAAATTAAAACTTCCTGGCCAAATCACCGCTCCCTTTCTCAAAACTTCTAACACCACTGATTCAATACCAGTTAAATTCAACTCCTACTTTATAAACACAGCAGAATCTCTTATTAATAATAACAATTCACTCCCATCCACTACTAACCAATGACATCCATTCTCCATTCGCCACCTCTGCTATAAGAAAACGTCTTCTGAAACTAAAACCAACCTCTTTAGCTGCAGACCAGTTTCCAATAGATTACCTAAAGACGGCAGCTAATGTCATGGCTTTCCCAGTATCTATACTGGTCAACTGGTCCATACCTGAGAGATATGCCACATCCATTTGAAAAAACAATACTAGAGCACCATGCAACTCCATGTTATGGCTATCGCTGAATTCAAAAAGGTTACTATGACCTGCACATGAGGTATGCTTGTTGCAGTAACCTTTATGACCTTTCCCCACAATAATTAAAGCAATATAGAGTTGTAGTAGACATTAGGGTCTTGAATATTTTCTGAAGAGATGTGTAGTTATTTGCAACAATGTAGACACTCAGCATAATAAAAACAAAATATTAAGGTAAAATGAGTGGACTTATTATCTAGTTAATTTACTGGGTTTGTACATAAAAGAACTCAATTGTATGCACATTGCAATGAAATGTGAGATGGATAACAGGAAGGTTTTGACTCTGTTTCTTATATGTAATAGCTATCCAAATGTAAAAGCAAGACTGAATTATCTACATTTAACTGTACTGGACACAAATCTTGCTTACGTATGATGCTATGTACTGAAAAGCTATGTGTGTTACATACATTTTGTACACAACATCTACAAAGCTTGTTGAGTTGGACATATTAATAGAGTGGCACAGAGCAATAGACAATGGAAGGAGAACATTTTATATGGCAATTTCATTAGGTGAGTTGGACTCAAAGATCAACAAACTCTTGGTTTGGTTGTTCATTTATTTATTTAATTTGGTAACCAGGGTAGAACACTGATCCAAATGGACACATTTGAGTCACAGCTCGGCCAAATATAAAGGACAGTCGGCTAGCAAGTTAACAAGAAGTATGAATACAAACAAAATGCTGTGTGCAGACAGCAAATTAACAATAACAGTAATAATAAAGTGCACAGGATAAGGGACAATAGGAATGGTTAGAGTAAGGAGAGAGGACGAGAGTGAAATAGCAAAGGGACAGAGGACAATGTGTAAAAGATAGCAAAGGTAAGATAAGGGCACACAGAAATGAACTCTATACAATAGATACAGTATGGAAGAGATGTCACATATTAATCCAGGAAAATAATGCAAGGAAGACAATGTTGCTTGACAGGTGAAGGGGAGAGTGGAGGATTAGGTGATGTGTCCAGAGAGAAACCATTTGGATACTGATTCAGACTTGAGAACATTTTAAGCTGAGCACAGAATGAGAGTTATGAGGTGAGGTCTTAAAGATAAGAAGGGAGTGATTCCCAGAATTTGGAGGCTAAAATGGAAGAAGGCATGGTCCGTGCAATGAAGTCTGGTTATGAGACATTGAAGAAGTGGACCAGAGTGGTTAAGACCTATTAGAGTGTAACTTAGGGGTTGTCTAAAGAGGTTGTAAGCAAGTGAAGTACAGTAGTGTTCTTTGAGGAGCTTGTAGAGTTGGTATCCAAGAAGCAAGTTGGCACATTGTTGGACGGGTAGCCAATTGTGTTTATTAGGCATGATACCATGAAGCTCATTTCTATGAAAATGATAATGAAATGGCAATAAAGTTGGTTATAGTTTGGACGGTGGAGGAATTTTTCTTGGATGCTGCTGCAACCAGTGGAGTCCATATTCAAGCTGTGCTAGTAGAAAGCCTTTGCCTTTGGCATTCCTGGTAGGTCTAGAAAGAAAGGGGGAAATATTACAGGACCAAAATAGGAGGGAATTTGTTTTCTTCTTTATTTGTTTTAGGTGAAGGTAAAAGTGGAGTGAAGGATCTAGCCACATACTAAGTTATTTGATGGAAATGACTTCATCAACGAGGTTGTCAACTTGGTCATAGATAAGATGGGATTTAGAGTTATTTTTTTTTCATTTTGGGGCGGTATCAAACAGCATTGTTTTTAGTTTTGGAAGGGTTCAGCGTTAGCTTTTTGTTATTAAGTCATTTGATAAGTTTGTAGTTGTTGCTATATGGTGGAGGATGTCAGATTTAAGTAAAATAAGACTGTGCCATCAGCACAAAGAGAGGTGATGGAGGTCAAATTGTAGTTTATTAATGAAAATGAAAAAAAGAAGAGGAGATACAATGGGACCTTCAGGGATAGATGCAGGACAGTTTGATCCCAATGCAATTGGATACACTTTCATATTAACATTCACATTTATTGTTTCTTGAGAATATTTATTAGACAGTCTGACCCCAGACTATTTCAGCCCAATTAAATTTAATAAAAGCATTTTAATATGTAATATTCTAATTAGAAATTTTAGATAGCAATTTAAAATATTACTTAATATCTAAATATAATTTAATTAACAATAGTTTTTAATATTAACAATGAAATTAGTCATGAATTTTACATAGGAAGTTATCATATTTAATTAGCGTATTTGAAGATTTACTCAGTGTGTCTGAAGTTTTATTCAAATATGCATTTAATTGTTACTAAAGCTGTTTTTATTCTCCAGACAGTGTTCCATTTACTAATGTGACTTCAATATGATTGTACCCAGTTACAGATCAACAATTCAAATAATATTTTGTTCTGTTTAATAACGGGTTATTTTCTGCTCATTTGTTATGCCTATCACATGTTTTCACTATTCTTGATGAGTGTTATAAACTATTATAAAGCCTTGTTAACTAGGTCATAACAGTAGTATCAAACTGTATTCAAAGTGTTACAGATCTAGACATGGAATGTGTTAATGAAGGGGTCAAAACATTCCGCACCATGAGGGACTCCTTTAAGGAGAAGGGAGGAAGCAGACAGAGTGTTTTAAAGATGCACAAAGAAGTATGATTGAAAATAAAACTTTTAAACCAAGGAGCTGTATCTTGATTGATTCCAATTTCAGTTAGGTGATCTAAAAAAATGCTATGGTTAACCAGATCAAAAGCTCTGGTGAGCTTAATAAAGATAGCTCCAGTGAGAAGACCTTTGTCCAAAGCCAGGAGGATGTTATGTGTTAGTGTCCAGAGTACAGTAGTAGTGCTCCTACCAGCCCAAACACCTTGCTGTTCTGAGGATAGTAAATGATATTAGGAGATATAATGGGGAGTAACTAACTTTTCAAGGATGTTTACCAAGTATGAGAAAAATAGAGATGGAACAGAAGACAGTGGCATGGGATAGAAGTCAATGGTGTGGAATTGAAGTCAATGGTATGGGATAGAAGTCAATGACATGGGACAGAAGTCAGTGGTGTGGGATAGAAGTCAATGATGTGGAAAAAGAAGTTATGTACTCACCATAATGTTCCATCTGAGTAGTTCTATTTCATTTGTCTTCAACCTGTGGGTCTTTGGATCCATATCGGATCCGACACAGCTGCTTTTTCCAGCTACGGCTCTGAGCTCCATGCTCCTCCCATTACCCATAATCCACCTGTTTCCCTTCTCGCTTCATATCAAGTTTGCTGCCTAACATATAACAGATATCAACCTAATAACACCTTATCCTCCAACACCAACATCACAAAAGAGCTTTAGCCCTAAGAGAACCAAAGATCCCAGCAACAATTATCCAGTACAAAGGACGTGTCAAATCCCAAAGGATAAGGTTAGGGGGAAGGAGGGGGGGAACAGTTGAAGACAAATGAAGTAGAACTACTCAGATGGAACATTATGGTAAGTACATAACTTCTTTATCTGAAGTAGTTTACTTCATTTGATCTTCAACCTGTGGGATAGAGTCCCCAACTACCTAACTCTTGGGAGGCCCTCATGGAAGGATATTCTGGAGCACCACAGAGCCAAAGGATGCTCTACTCCTAGAGACCAAATCCAGTTTATAATGAGATATAAAGGTATGAGATGAGACCCAAGTAGCAGCTGAACAAATATCATCCGAAGGGACCCTAGACCAAAAGGCCGCTGACTTAACCATAGATCGGGTTGATTGAGCCTTCACTTTTCCTGGAAGAGACAAACCTCTAGCTGATTAAACCTGGCCAATGCATTGTGAAATCCAGCGAGCAATAGTCACTTTCGAGACAGATTTACCAAAGATGGGCTTAGTATAGGACACAAAAAGCTGATCAGACTTGCGGAAAGGTTTAGTCCTGTGCAGATAAATCCTCAACTACCTATGTACATCCAGTAAATGTAATTTGTATTCCCCTTTGTTCTGGTAATTCAGAAAACATACTGGTAGATTAATAATCTGATTTATATTGACTTCTGAAGCTACCTTGGGAAGGAAGGACAGGTTAGTGCATAGCGATACTCTATCTTTGTGAAAGATCATGTAAGGGGTTTTGATAGAAAGAGCTTGAAGCTCCGAAACCCTTCTAGCAGATGCGATGGCAACCAAGAAAGCAGTTTTCCAGGTCAAAAATTGTAGATCCACAGATGCCGCAGGCTCAAAGGGTGAAGAAACCAATGCCTGCAACAACAGGATGAGGTCCCACGGAGAGATGGGGTCCTTAACTGGAAGTCTGAGAAGAAAGGCACCTTTGAGGAAGGTCTTAAAAAATTTAGCCAAAGTCAATGAAGACATGACTACCCCAACATGAAAGTTAGAAATAGCAGCTAGCTGAACTTTTACAGTAGAGGAACTAGCACCCTGATGAAAAATGCTAGCTAGGAAATCTAAGACCACTGGAAGTGGTGCAGTGAAAGGATCCAAAGACCTCTCCATGGCCCAAATAGAAAAACGTTTCCATTTACTATGATAAACTTTCCTGGTGGGCGATTTATGAGCCTCCACCAGAATGGATTTAATGGGAGAAGATAGACCGGGAGTCCTAAGAATCATGGGAACCAGAGCAGCCAAGCAGTAAGCTTCAGACTGTCCAGATCTGGCTGAAGAATCCCCAAGGGATGTAAAAGCAGATCTGGGACCAGATCCAAGATCCATGGTGGAACAACTAGGTGAGACCTGAGTAAGGGAAACCAAACCTGATGAGGCCAGAATGGGGCTATGAGGATCACAGTGCTCCCCAGCCTTCAGGCTTTCTGCAGAAACTTCAACATGAGAGGAAGAGGGGGATAAGCATAAAGAAGCCCAGGAGGCCAAGCATGTATCAGAACATTTCTGGGGACTTCCCCTTGAGGGGGGCTCAGAGCAAAAAACTGGCTGCATTTCGCATTGGAAGGAGATGCGAAGATATCGCAGCAAGGATGACATCACTCTAGAAAGATCTGCTCAGTAAGACTTCAGAGACCACTCGTAAGGCATCAGGATAGATCTGCTGAGCCTGTCCGCTAAAATGTTGGGCCATCCCGGGATGTGTGTCTCCACCAGAAAACAGCTGATGGAGATCGCCCATTCCCACACTCTCATGGCCTCTCGACATAAGGGATAAGATCTGGTTCACCCCTGTTTGTTGATATACCAGACCACTGACATGCTGTCCATCTGAACTGCAGTCATTCCCAGAGGAAGCTGAGCATGGAGGGCCTGCAATACAACAAAACCACTCTCATCTCTAGAACATTGATATGCAGACAGGTCTTGGAAGGGGACCACATGCCTTGGACTGTCCTTCCCAAGCAATGCCCCTCCCCAAGTAGGAAGGTGTCCGTGGTCACCATGGTTGGGATAAAGGGGGTTGAAAGTGATGGCCCTTGAGTAGATCCAGGGACTGATTCCACCACCAAAGGGAGTCCCTGCAGACTTTTAGAATTCTCACTGGGAAGGATAAGGGAAGGTCTTAAAGCGACCTCTGTACTGCTAGAGTCCACTGCAGTACTCTCATATTGTGACTGCCATAGAACCTAAAGCCCTCAACACTGCTTTGGCTGTTGGTAACTGGTTCTGAAGGATGTGTAAGACATATAGCCTCAAGCTGCGTAACCTGTCTGAGGTTTGAAACACCTGTGATTACATTGTGTCCAGCTGTGCCCCAATGAAATCTAGAACTTGGACCAGTTGGAGGGCAGACTTGTTCATGTTGATTGTGATGCCCAACTTGTTGGCTAGCTGAAGAAAGGAGTCCCTGGCTTGACGTAGTAGATGCTCTGGGGGAGGAAGATAGAAAAGCCTACCAGCAAAACAATGACAATAAATCCGTGAAGGTACAGAAAAGGTTAGACACAAGAAGGATAGCTAGAAAGGTAGCAAAAATTAGAGTTTTTTACGCTGTAAAATGCAAGGAGATCAGACCACTCTGCTTCCTCTCAGGAGGCAAACAAGATGTAGGGGGAGAAGGGAGACAGGGGCATTATGGGTAAGGGGAGGAGCATGGATCTCGGAGCCATAGCTGGAGAAAGCGGCCGTGTCGGATCTGATATGGATCCAAAGACCCACATGTTGAAGATCAAATGAAGTAAACTACTTCAAATTAAAAGTCAGTGGTGAGGGATGGAAGTCAATGGTGTGGAATAGAAGTCAGTGGTGTGGGATGGGTTAGTTTTTTTGATGAGGTGTTTTAACAATGACTCTTTGCTAGATATCAAGCATGATGTTTTGAGTTAGGCAGAAATTATAAATGTGAAGGAGGGACTATGAAGTCCTAACTTAGGAATAAGAAATGTGGGAGGAGATCGGGAGAACCAATGGTTGGGTCAGTGTTTAGTTCTTCAAGTAGTGGTACTTTATTTTAGCTAGAAATGCTTTATAATGGAATATGGGAATATAGGGGGGAGAAGAGGGGTTATGATGGAATTGGAGACAGGAAATATACGGGAGTGACAGCTGAAATCTGTGGCTGTGAGCTGAGATGTGGAGGAGGAATTGGTGTTAGCTGGATTTGTATGACCTGTCAGGTGGTTAACTTCTGCTGAGAAATTTTAGGCAAATCTAAAAGGGAAAACTGATGCTTTTTCATAGTGTGACTTTTACAGATTGAGATTGGCCTACTTTTCTAAGTATGCCAGGTATTCTCTCTGAGACTAAGGAGGGATTTGAGTTCATATATGAGCCAGCTATTTTGCAGGGGGGGGGGTTACAAAGCCATGTGCTTTCAGGGAAGAGTGAATCATGAATGTTAGTGAGAATCTGTGTGAGGAGAAATCTGCAGTGAAAAGGGTCAGTAGAAGAGAGAATAGGAGACCAGTCTAATGAGGCTAGAATTGCCTTTAGGTTGACTGTCGGATTAGGATTTGTTCCAGAATGATATGATGGAGAGAGGGATTTTGTTTATGTGGTGAGAGATATTGAAGATGATTGGATAATGGTCAGTCAAAGTAGGGGGTGAATGAGAATTTGAGAAATTATTAGATCATTAGTAATAAGTCTAAGAAATGAGTGATCATTGATGAGAACAGTTGAGATTTGGTCTTGTGGGTTCAATGACCTGTTGTGTAACTTTGAAGTTATAAAGGATTTCCAAGAAATTTGAGATTGAAGTCACCTAGTAGGATGAAGTTTTTGAGATTTTTTATTTAGGAGGTAATTTTTAAGAAAAGGGTTTTGAAGTTGGCTAAAGAAGTTGGTGAGGGGAAATAAGTTATAGCAAAATAAAAACAATAGTTGTTAGTGGTAGGGACATGAAGAAGTAGCCAGTTAGGAAGGGAGTCTGAGGTAGTGTTGCTTTGGGCTAAGAGTTGAACATTTGAATTAGATTTAAATAGCAGTAATGTTCCACCCCCAGGTTTAGAACCAAGTCTCTCATCAGGATAATAGTTGTACCCAGGGAAGAAGTTTTGAATGGAAGGATCAGTGAGTTTGAGACAAGATTCTATTATCGCTATGAGGTCGGGGTGGTGGAGGATGAAAAAGATGTTTACTTGATCTGTTTAGTTTTAATACTTTGGGCATTAATTAAAACACAAGATGAATGAGGTAGGCCAAGGGTTAGGTTCGATGTTACCACAAAGGAGCCGGAGGGTTTTTGGATCCATATCGGATCCGACACGGGCGCTTTCTCCAGCTATGGCTCCGAGCTTCATGCTCCTCCCCTTACCCATAATGCCCCTGTCTCCCTTCTCCCCCTACATCTTGTTTGCCTCTTGAGAGGAAGCAGCGTGGTCTGATCTCCTTGCATTTTACAGCGTAGAGGAATTTGGGTAGTTTAAGGGAATGTCGGGTAAGGGATGAGGTGGTAGTATAAGCAATTGAAAGTGGATGTGACATGCAATGAGAAGTGTGTAAAGGAAGGGATATGGTTGGGGGATGTGTATAGCTGGGTTTTTGAAAAGGGAAGATGAACAAAATTACTGAGGTAGGACAACTACAGATTTTACCAGATGTATAAGAGGTGTGTTTCTACTCAGAATGGGAGGAATCCTTACTGCTGTGGTAAGAGCAAGACAAGTGCAACAAGGGAGTATAACTTGAGATGAAAAGAGTGGAGGACATTTCAAAGGAGATTATCCCCCTGAGGATTTTTTGGGAGACAAGTTATTGATGTTTAATTTTAAATGATGTCTGCATGTTGGAAACAGCTGGAATTGGTTCTGACTTGAAGTTATAGAAGTTCTGACAGTTGATTGTCCTATAAACGTAGAACAACAATGGAAAAAGTCAGATATGATGTACATTGTAAACTTTCTGGTTGCTGGAGAATTTATGCCAGAAATGTAACAAGACATTTTGGTGCACAGAGCGACACACGCAATATTTTTTGCCCTCCTTGCCCCCCCCCCCCATGTCAACTGCATCATAGAATAATATTCCATCAAAAAATACACAACCAAAAGTCATGTGCACTTTATTGCACATCTCCCCTTACTCGAATTAGCTTGCATAGTCAAAAGAAACATACTGCTTCATTTATAACAATGCATTGTTTTCAAAACTGAGCACTACATTCTTTTTCCTCATCTAATCTGCCTGCTTTCTTTCTCTCTTGGTATACAGAACCACAAACGAGGAGCACACTTTGAACTAAGGACCACCAGGTTAGTAGGTATATCCATTATCATATTGTAGTTTGTGTCACTTGAATGAGTCAAGTAAGTAGGTGATGTCACATACCTTTCAGGGATTCATATTGTTTGTAATAAAATAGCAGATTTCACTTTCAGGTTCAGATAAAGCTTTGCGTATTCAGAACATAGACTTATAGAATGTTCATGAAATAAGTGACAGTTCTGACACCTTTGATAGCTTCCATTAGTTGCAGAGTTAACATGTCTGTTTATTCAGAAAACCTTTATATCAGAATGCAGCTTATGTTACAGCATCTGTCAAATATATACTCAAATCCATGTAGCAGTACATGTCTAATATCTATATATATTCAAATGAAAAATTAAGTTGCACCTTCTTATCAGCTGAATTTAGGCTTTAAACTGTCCCTGATATCCAAAAATTCTCTAACCTGGTTGATAATTTTGCAGTGCCTAAATACAGTACCATATATGCTTCTCCTTGAATTATAAGCATACCCCTCAACTGTACAGATTCAGTGCCAATGGCACAACAGGTAAGCCACTAACCTTTGGTGGAAAATGCTGCAGGTTCTACTCCTACATCAGGTAGATCAAATGGTAACACTGCAGTGCAGCATAACAGATGTGATACACTCCTCAATGTATCATCCTTCAGATTAGATGTTAAACTGAGGGACCCACCTGCTTGAGATGATGGTAGCTCAGCTGGATGTAAAAGATCCCACAGCACTTATCAAAAATAATTCATTGGATTATAGGAATTTACTAGGCTAATGGCCCTAGGGCCCTTATAAGCCTAGCCAAGCACAATCCCTGTTCCCAAGAATATCAAGGTATTAAGTGGAACTAAGTCAACAACTACCGCTCCTGTCCAAGTTGGACACAGGTGAAACTCCCAGGGTGACTTTGCAGTTTCCCATCCAATCATTCAAATTATGCTTAAAATAGGGTCAGTGAGGGGCTGTGCTTCACCTGAATTGAAAGTTTGTTATAGAGGAGAGGTAACCTCTGTGAGACATATCTGTCTCTCCAGCAAGTCCTGCTGATGTCATATACTAGGCTGAATTCCCTAGAGTGAGTTCATCCTATACCATTTGATTTACAAATGTGCAATTAGAGCAGGATCTGAGATTGCTTTATATGCAAGGCAGAGGTAATTCTGTAAGACACAGAGTATAGTGGCAGTGATTTCAGTCTGTCAATGACTGATATATTCTGAAGACCCTGAATTTTCCTTGTAAGAAACCTTTGAGGTCTTTCCAGTTGCTGCAGGTGGTTGGTAAGGTACATACCAAAGGTAGCATTGTAATCTATTATTGGTCTGATGAATGAGGAGTACAGGGGGATTATAACCTCTTTTGTTCTGGATGCAATGCCTTTACATATGAGGTGGTGAACATAGAAAGCCTTTCTTACCACTGTGGAGATGTGGTGATCAAAGGAAAGGATGCTGTCCATCTGTGTGCCCAAATCTCTCACCGCTGATTCCATGCTTAGGGTGTTGTTATTAATTTGGTAATCTGCAGGGATGTCACCCTTACTGAAGAGGATGATAATGCATTTTTTTGTGTTGAGTTTTAGCCCATGACTTTGGCACCAATTTGTCTGTGTATGTCCTTCTTGTAGGATATTGACATTTGTGGACTCAATGACTGCACCCAGTTTGCAATCATCAGTAAACGTTGTCAGCCATAGGCCTTTTGTTTTAGCCTGCACATATGAGAAGTAGATTCCAAACAACAGGAGCCCCAGCACAGATCCCTGTGGAACACCACTGGTTATGAGTCTGGTGGTGGAGGTAGAGATGACTGGTGCATTCTATCAGTGAGCCAGTTTGCAACCCACCTGACAATATATGGGTTGATCTACAGCTGGGTGAGTTTATCAATGATGCCTGAGTGGAGAATAGTGTCAAAGGCCTTGGCCAGGTCCAGGTAGGCCATATGCATGGATTTGCCTTTGTCCAGGGCTTTGGTGACTGTCTCAAAGAAGTCCACCAAGTTCAAGAGGCAGGATCTCTCTTTAATGAAGCCACACTGGGTCAGGTTGAGCATTTGGAGGTCTCCTATATCTTTGTTGATGTGGGCCAAGATTATTCTTTCCATAGCCTTGCAGATTAGGGTGGTCAGGATTATGGTTCTGAGAGTCTGTGAAGGCACCTCCTTTATGCAACAGGAAGACAGTTGCTGTTTTCCATTCAGCAGGTACAAAACCAGTGCTTAGACTGTGGTTAAAAAGAGTACTCAGCAGTGCAGCTACTTCCTGTTTTAATCCATTTAGACCGCAGCCTGGGAAATTATCAAGTCCCATAGAGGCTGTGTTTATGGCTTTGGAGAGAGAGTTTACGATCTGCCCCTTGGAGATACTAGGTAGAGGGCAGGTGGTAGGGATGCTTTGGGGGATATGTGGTGGGGACCAGGGGGAGAAGTTTTCACTGAACCTTTCAAGTAGAAGGTTGGAGATTTCTGCTGGTTCAGTATATGTGGTGCCATTAGCAATCAGTTCTGCACAGCTCTGGGTTTTTCTTAAGGTTTCTGACATAACTAGAGAAGGCCTTATGGTTATCCTTAGAGAAGGTTCATAGGTTCATAGGTTGGTACTAGGCTATCAGCCCTAGGGCCTATACAAGCCTAGCCATAACAATTCCCTGGCTATTTCTTCCCACACTATTTACTTCCCTGGACCCCTGTCTAGCAGGGCGACTGACGTGATCCCTGGGGTGAATTTCCTTTCTCCCATCCAATCGTCAAGGTTCCTTTTGAAGAGGGCCAAAGAGGCACTCTGCTTGACATGTATGGGCTATCTATTCCAGAGTCTGTGGAGTCTCTGGGTCTGGAACCTATCCCTCCAGCATGTTTTGTTTATTGTGATGACAAGGTTTAGATCCCTGGAGCGTGTGGCTCTGAGGGATTGGGATTTCTTTAAGTGTAGCATGTCCAACAGCTCTGGGTTTGACATGGCCTTGTATGTTAAGCAAAGATCGCCTCTGAGTAGACGATATGTGACAGAGTATAGCTGGAGTTTTTTTAAGGCGGTCAGTGTAGGGCATCTGCTTTAGGCCTGTGATTCTTTTAGTGAGGTATTTCTGTGGCCTTTCCAGTTGTTGCAGATGTCTTGAGAGGTATATAGCAAACTGGGCATTGTATTCTATAATGGGTCTAATGAGGAATGAGTACAGTGGGACAATGACTTCCTTTTTTCTGGATGAAAAGCCCTTAGTGATGAAGTGTGCCACATAGAAGGATTTCCTGACTGTTGTGGCGTTGTGGTTATTGAAGGTGAGACCACTGTCCACCTGTGTCCCTAAGTCTCTTATCAAACTTTCGGCATTTAGTGTACTGCCACCTATATGGTAATTCACGGATACATGTTTAACTATACATTTCTTGGCATTGAGCTTGAGCCCATGGCTCTGGCACCAAGCATCTGTTTCTGTAAGGCCTTTTTGTAGAGTATCCACATCATTTGGGGATTCAGTAATGGCTCCCAGTTTGCTGTCATCATCAAGTAGGCAAATTTGAATTTATAGTTAGCTTTAGAATACCTTACAAGGTGTCTTATTTGCTTGTTTTAAGTCAAGGAGGGAATGCTTCCAATTCAGAGAGTGTTCCTTCCTGGTCTGGTACAGCAATTTCTTTCTCTTATTGTATAACCTGTTAATGGTGGATGTCCACCTAGCAGGCTTGTTCTTTCTTGAGGAGCTTGTTTTGATCCTATCAGGTACAGCTGAGTCAGTACATTTGTACAGATGTTTATACAAGGCAGTGGTGTAAATCCCAGTATAGGTGTCCACACCATCAGTGAGGGGAGGGGCTATGAAGCTATTAATGTCATCACATATTAGGTTGTCATTGGCTTTGGAGAAATTTTTTAGTCTAGTTGCTGCTAATGGGGGAGGGGGGGCAGATGTTATTGTTAGTTCTAATGAGACTGATTTATGATCAGACCTCACTAGGGAGTGCTGCACACATGGGGTGGTGCAACGATCACCCATATTATTGAGCACCAGATCCAGAATGTTTGAGTCCCTTGTTGGGTTTCAACCAACTGGTCCAGGGCATTGGAGTTGATGAAGTCCAAGAACCTTTGGGCAAGTGTGTTGGTACACGTATAATTTACCCAATCTATGGATGAGTAGTTAACGTCACCTAAAACCTGGGTGTTTAGTTGTATCTTGAGCGATTCAAGTAGATCCAAGTATGCAGTGTGGGTACCCTGGTTCATGGAGGGGGTCCTATAACTGGCAATAACTTGGAGGGGGAGTCTTACCTACAGTCAGTTGGACATGGATTACTTCAAGGGAATCGTTTTGTTTAATCAATCTAGAGGTGTATTTACCTTTGATTAATATTGAAACTCCACCTCCTTTAGTTCTCTCACTTTCAGTTTGTGGTCAGAATGTGTGGAAGGCATTATAACCCGGTATGGCCAGGGTGCTTTTGACGGCTTTAAACCAAGTCTATGTGACTGCACAGATGTCAGCATCTTCTAAGGTGAGGGCTGGTTCCAATGAGTGCAGTTGGGTAAGTTTCCCATAGAACTGATCAACTTTTCCCTAACAGTATAAGTACCACCTTGGGTTTCCCCTGGAAAGAGGATACAAGCCTAGTGGGACTAAGTCAGTGAACAAAGGATAAACACATTAAAATTTTTGCTTTACATTTTTGGTCTGTTCATAAAGAATTGTGGTTTTCTTGCAAATCATTGAGGATCTACATCACTAAATAATGACATACATTTCAGTTTCAGACTTCTCATCTTTCAGAAAATGCAAAGCTAAAGCAAATCTTGTTATTTCAGTAATGTTTTAAGCTTATAAGAGCAATATTTAAAATCTCTCCCTGATTTTAGGCCTTTGTTCCCTCCCCCGTTATTTTTGTCAGATTTCTTGCCCTTGGAGGTGGAGAGGTTTGATTATACAATGTTTATGTTTACCATCTGTAGCACATCCTGTAACATCAATACCTTTCAATTTACAACAACCAATCACAGAAAAGCAGGTGGGTATTACCATCATCTAGCCACAGTCAACAGGCCAACAGTTTGTTTAGAGTGGCACTTTAGGTATGTATCTTACATAAAATTTAAGGATGTGCAAATTTTTTTATTGCATGGAAAGTGGGTGAGGAGCAGCGAGACACCAATGAAAACTTAAATCCCACAAGTAAATGTTTCTTTTCAGCTTTTATTTAAATAAATAATAAATTAACTGATAGGTTCATAGATTCAGAAGAAATACTAGGCTAATGACCACCAGTGCCTTTATAAGCCTAACCGTAAAACTCAACCAAGTTGTGTCCCCATGTAACATGAGTGTCCATTTGGACATGTATGTTAGTTAGGAGGTTGCTAAAAGTTTAGTGGAGGAGAATATGTTAGAGAATATTTACTGTCTGTCTCTATCATAGACATGGGGGCCAGACCAGATATGAAGTTTTGATTTCCTATACAATGGTCAAGGTTTTGTGTGAAAAGGGTTAAGGATGGACTCTGGTTCACATGTATGGGTCATCCATTCTGGAGCATTATAACCCTTTGAGACACATATCTGTCTTACCAGCTTGTTTGATTTATGTCGCAAGCAAAGTTTAAATCCTTGGATCTAGTGTTTCTGGTGCTACTCATTTTGTATAGAAACACGACTTTAAGGCCATCTGTATAAGACAATCTGTTAATACCCTGGATTCTCTTGCTGATGAACTTCTGTGAGCATTCCAACTGTTACATATGCCTGGTCAGATACATGCTGGAGGGGGCATTGTATTCCATGATGGGTTTGATAAAGGCCGAGTAAACTGGTACTATAACTTCCTTGGACCTGAATGCCATACCCTTACTTATGAGTTGGGAGACATAGAATGACCTAGAATGACCAGCACAAGCTTTGTTTATGTGTTGGTAAAAGGCCTGATTACTGTTGACATATTTTCTCAGATGTTGAACAACTGGATTAACTCTTAGGGGTGACTTATTCATAGAGTAATAAACCCTAGTGGACTTTTTTCCAAAAGGCACTATAATGCACTTCTTGGCATTGAGTTTTAATCCACAGCTTTGGCACCAGTCATTTGTCTGTCTTAGACCCTCCTGCAGGATGTTAGTGTCATGGAGGTAATCTTTGATAGCTCACAATTTGCAGTCATCTACAGATTTGGAGAGCCTGAGACCCTTGACATTAACTTTGACCTCAGAAAAGTAGATGCCAAACAGGAGTGGGCCAAGCACGGAGTCCTGAAGTACTATGCCGGTGACTGCCAAGCACGGAGTCTTGAAGTACTATGCCGGTGACTGCCAAGCACGGAGTCCTGAAGTACTATGCTGGTGACTGGTCTCTTGGTTGAGATGGTCTCACTGATGCTCCCTTCTGCCTGGTGCAGCTGCACTTTTTACACCCTCTCTTCCTTGGGCTTTGATTAGTATATTGTGTGATTAAGAATGTACAACACAGGTTGAGGTAAATACTTTACAGCAGAGTTACAGTGTGTCAGTGTTGTTTAGTGCTTTGTATACGAGAGTCAGATATAAAGGGCCTGACTATTTCGGTATGGGGGACCAGGTTCCACATGCTAGATAAGGAGAATGTTTTTCATAGTGTAAAAAATGAAAGATAAAGTTGCATATGTAATTTGTTAGGGACATTGGGACAGTTGCTTACTTTTCGGAAGCATATGCCAGCATGGGCAAGCAGCCTTCATAAATGGGGTTGCAGAATGTCCTTTCCAATGGTTGTCCTGCTCTAAGGAGTTAAGAATGTTGACTTACTGTCTGCCAACACGTGCTGATAGTCCTATTTATGTTGGATCTGAAGAGGCTAACATGGATGGTCATTCCTAGGGGATGAGACATTCCTATTGGATACTGGTTTTAATGTTGTGATTGAGACATACTTGAATGAAGTTGCAGGTTCCTTGCTGGGGTTGTCAAGGATGAGTGGTACAGTTGTATTGTATACTGGTTTTAATGTTGTGATTGAGACATACTTGAATGAAGTTGCTGGTTCTTTGCTGGGGGTGGTCAAGGATGAGTGGTACAGTTGTAATGGATACTGGTTTTAATGTTGTGATTGAGACATACTTGAATGAAGTTGCAGGTTCCTTGCTGGGGTTGTCAAGGATGAGTGGTACAGTTGTATTGGATACTGGTTTTAATGTTGTGATTGAGACATACTTGAATGAAGTTGCAGGTTCCTTGCTGGGGTTGTCAAGGATGAGTGGTACAGTTGTATTGGATACTGGTTTTAATGTTGTGATTGAGACATACTTGATTGAAGTTGCACATCCCTTGCTGGGGTTGTCAAGGATGAGTGGTACAGTTGTATTGGATACTGGTTTTAATGTTGTGATTGAGACATACTTGAATGAAGTTGCAGGTTCCTTGCTGGGGTTGTCAAGGATGAGTGGTACAGTTGTATTGGATACTGGTTTTAATGTTGTGATGGAGACATACTTGGATGAAGTCATAGGTTCCTTGCTGGCGTTGTCAAGGATGAGTGGTACAGTTGTATTGTATACTGGTTTTAATGTTGTGATTGAGCCATACTTGAATTAAGTTGCAGGTTCCTTGCTTGGGTTGTCAAGGATGAGTGGTACAGTTGTATTGGATACTGGTTTTAATGTTGTGATAGCATCGGTTGATCAGTTCAGTCTTTAGGTAGTTGACCATGGTCATTCTGCCTTTTAATATATGACACAAGTTGTTAATATCTGTCTGACATTGCTTATGGATGGTGTCATAGAATTAATTTTAACAATTAAAAAAATAACCAAAAAGCTGTCTTAGTATGAAACTTTATTTACATAGTAACTGCAAAGTTGTTTTCTGTTTTGTTACCCTGCTAGCTTACACATTTGTCATCATAGTCCAAGCACAGTGTGGATGGGATGTGTGGACAGTTGTCCCCAATCAAACCTGACAGGCATGTTTCTTTTCAATTAATAATCAATAAACGTGAATATTCTGGATGTCTCAGAGCTTAAACATGGTAGTGACTGTAGGAGGACAGTGTGGTTGACTGTGCCAACGTATTGGAAAGATGAATGAAGAGAGAACTAGTAAGGAGAACTTGGTCAGCTGATGCAAGTATTGCATCTGTAAGGGCTAGCATAGCTGTCCAACAGCTTTTACCTCTCGTGAATCCATGCTGTTGTGCAGACAGGAGGTTACATTGTATAGGCAATCTGTACTTTGGTTATACCTAATCATATGCATTAATTTGCTGAGCTGAGAAGGAATACAGTTGGTTGGTAATCTGATGAGTTGGATGTCTAGCTTTTGGAATAGGTCTAACTGTGGTTATTTTCCACACAGAGGTGTAAAAATGTTGCTTTAGAAAAATAATGAAATAATAGAAATAATTTATTAAGTTATAGTAGAATGAGTAGAAAGGGAGTCTAGGAGTTTGTTTACTGTTTTTAGACAATGTTTTAGTGTCATAGTCCTGGCAGATGCAGTTCTGCCAGTTGATGGGGAACAGTGATAAGTAAACTGTTATGAATGGTATCATGAACTGTGCTCAAATTCTTTCAATAGAGTCTAAACAGATAAATAGAGGTTATTGTTAGTTTTAGTGGTTCTTTTAATTTTTTTTCCATAGTTCTTTCAGGTGGGAATGCTTTTTTTTTAATTATTTGTTTTGCTCTGTATGACTTTGGTTTTGCTCTCCAGATTGATTTTGGGCTTTATTTCTCATATGGATGTACAATTTTTGATCTAATGGGAGGTTAGACCTGTTCCATATAGTTAAGGAATTGACCAGTTTTAATAGAGATCATACAGGATCTGGTTTCACAAAGGTTTAAAAAGTATTTATTTGTGCTTATCAGGAGGTAACTTTCAGTATCAAAATGTTCTGTTTAGTAGACATGGGTCCTCTCAATGTGTATATTTTATGAGTGTGTATAAATATTGCCATGTGTTCTAAAGTGCATTCACTAAAGTATTTTTGGAACTTTTTGTTTTTAAGATGTTCAGGAGAGAGTAATAGGGTAGTGATCATTGAAAATTTGGGATGCATAAAAACTTTCTGGGTTTAGAGTGTTTGTTAGTTACAATTGCATTGAGAAGGGTATGGTAATTTGTACTGAGGTTTAGATGAGTGGATTTATGATTGACTTAGTTTGAAGTCTAAGTAGACTGATCAGATCATATTTATCTGGCCATAAGAAGTTAATGATGAGGTCACCAAGTATTAAGGTACTGGGCTTTTTTATTTTACAATAACTGCATAGTGTTCCTTGAATATGTTGCAGAATTGGGAGAAGGTTATTTGTGGCAGGTAATAGATTGTTGCTTAGGATATGGTTGAGTATGAATTTTATTGGTGGTCAGCTATGATCCAGATTGGGTTGTGTTCATATGTGTCAAATGACTATACTAAGATGGAGCATTTGATATATTTTATGTGTAACAGAGCAGATCTGTCTCCTATTCTTTGGTCTGGTCATTCCATGTGAATGGTTTTAGAACAAGAAAATGATCGTTAGTGCTAGAGGCATTGGGTTTGACCCTTGCATTGCATTGCATTGCATATTCCTTCTACCTCAGTGTTATGTTGTAATATACAAGCATGAACTTGTTCTACATCATTTCACATACTATCTTCATTAAATAGCCTGATGTTTATAGATTAGGTTGCATCCTATGTCTCCTAACAATAGAAGTATACATATGTTGCCAGGATATACTATCAAGTAAGTTTTACATTTTTCTTTTTCCATTTGAAGAGATGTAGAAGCATTAAGTACGATACTCTGAAGGTTCTTTGGGAATAGTGAATGTGAAGACAGGGTGTTTTTACTGGATGTTTATACAGAGTACGATGGGCTATGATACTGAGGAAAGTGTAGAATATTGATAGGTAAGTTAAAGGTATAATTTAGGGTAATTGTTATGATTGATACTTCATACAAAACTGAGAAATTGGAAGCTCTCTTATATGGATATGAATAGTAAGAAACAGTTAAATTGTTTTAGTCCCTTTAATCTCATACACAGGTCAGGCATATTTTTATCAACCAAAGGAGAAGTTGTGGATAGCAATTAATAAAGAGCTGAAGGATTTTATCTGGGGGGGTGAAGATGGCAAGAGTCAAGTGGGATAAGCTGATTCTTCCAACAGAACAAGGCAGTTTGGGATTACCCAATTTGAAGGGGTAGGGTATTTCTGAGCTACACAGTTAAGGGTCCTATACATAGCACAAGCAGAAACCTTTAACTCAAAGTGGAAAGAGATGACAAAACAGGGGGGAAGCTCAAGAAACAAAGAGAGACTGGAATTTTAGATGCAGACCTTTAAGGAGAATAACAATAATCATACAGAATATTATATCCATAAAGTAGCAGAAAGTATTCTAAGAACTAAGCAGACACTGGGATGGATAAAGCAGATTCTGCTGATATTGATGACTGCAATTAGGGATACAGACAGTAGTCAAGAGAGGCTGGAATTTATTGGAGAAAACTGGCAAAGGAACCAAGGTATTGTTAGCAAATAACTAAAGAGGAAAAGGTAATAGAATGGGAAGATGCCAAGAATTTATTTAGACTGCAGGATAGAGATTACCTTCCCTATCAAAGACTGATATCACAGTATAGGCGAAGAGAAAGAAATAGGGGAGTCCTAAATGAAAAAAAACAGTACTGGTAGAGTTTTTAGTAGACTCTAGAACAGAAGCTGCTGTTAAAAAAGGAATAATTAATAGAACATATAAATATTGCATGATAACTATAAGAATCAATCAGAGAAGGTTAGAAAGGATTGGGAAGAGAGACTGGATAAGTAATTCACAAAGAAACAATGGAGGATATATGTTTGTCCCCCAAATATGTAACAAAATCTAGACGATATAGGATTTTTGCTTGGAAATGTTTACATAGATATTTTTATACCCCAAGTAAACTCCAAAGAATTTTTCCTCAGGTACACAGCAAATATTGGGGGTGTGATGGGGAAGACAGAGGTAATTGGGAATATATTTTCTGGGAGAGTAATGAGTTGACACACTTTAAAGATTCCCTGAAGACAACATCTGTTAGAGATATTGGGTGAGCAAATTGGTATAACTAGGGAAAATATTTTTCTGAGCTATGATACAGAATCGCAATTACCTGGACATAGTAAGGCCTTCCTGAGTCTAATTGTGGTGCCTCCCAAAAAACAATTACTAGAAAATGGAAATCATATTCTAAAGCAACTGTACTAAAAGTAGTGAATATAGTAACAGAGATAACAACTGGAATTGAGATCTTTAGAAAAGGGTAGGAGTAAATTACATAGTAAAAAAAAATGGGAAGTGTGGGAACAATACATACAGGGGAGGAATGAGGTTTAAAAGAAGGCAGGATTTGAATGAGATATGTAATGTTTGACTGGCAAGTGATGTATAATGTTTGCAACTAAAAGTATGCCAGTATATGGTTTGTGATGTAAAATGCTTGCAATTAAGATTATGTCAATATTGTTTGTTTTCATTTATATAACTGTATGACTATGTCATGAGTGATAATTTAATAGATATTTTCTTGTTTAAAAAAAGTGAAATAACAGTTATTACTAAGATGACATGCTACACATTATAAGTGGATTTCATGAACTACATTTTATTTCTATCTCTTTATATTTTGTTACATATTATCCAGATAATATGTCAAGAATTTAATGATATCACTTTATCTGTCAGCTGATAACCTCTTGTCACAAGGCTGAAAATGCAGGCTGAAAGGGGACCATTTATACCAGGCTTTTGCAAAAGTTGGTAGCAACACAGGGTAATTTCTAGAAAGACACACAGCCTAAAATAAAGAGTTTTTTTTTCCCCAACAGCATTGCCCATGCAAGGAAGCCATTATGTGTTTGTGCAGGAACAGAAGGAAATAGAAACTCTGGAGAAATACAGTGGATAGAAAAGTAACATAATGACACTGGATAGAGATAGCTGTGGAAAAGAATACACATAAAAACCTAGCAGAAGGACTACAAGTACAGCATAAAAATGCTACATGCCTTTTGTATTGTACCTTGACTCAAGCTGTGACTTACATAATGAGCTACATCTTTGCCCAGGCCAACGTATTAGAGAAGAAAAGCATGACTGACATCCTGTTTCTATCCTTTTATGCAGTATATACTTGCAACCTATAGGTCCCTCTCCATGTCCCAGGAAACCTGTACTATCTTTCTCAATGTACTAGATTCCCTCAACATTCAACCCAATACTATATTCCTGGGAGGTCTCAACTACCCCTCTATAGATTGGGAATCCTACACCAATTTTAGTGCACAAGCTTGATGATTTTTAAACTTTGTTAATACCAACTGTGATGTCCCCACTCTGGGCCAGTAATCAAGGAGCCTGAATCCTCACCACTGACACTGGAGAGGGACGTTTACTTGGAACAAAAATGGATACACCCAGTATTTCCAGATACAGCTGTCTGCATCAAGCACAATTTCCCTTAAGAGCACACAAGGAACACACTCAGCTCAGGGTCTGGGTTGTTTTCTCTTTCTCTGCCCAGATCCCCAGTAAGGCTTGCCACTGCCACAGGTGTAGAGTTAAGTCCTAAGCCGAGTGTCAAAGATAAGTCCTGCAGTACCCTGTCTGTGAAACTAGTGCTTCGTGTCCCTGCTCCAAGTAGCTGACACACACACACACACTCTTGGAGATTTGATTTTCACACATACACAAAAATGGGAAAGGCCGGCACAAATTTACTAGCTATGCTCCCTTCTGTGCAGACTATAAGGTGGATACACTGCCACCAGGCACTACAAAGCCATATTCTCTAAGGCTCTTACAAGGGTATCCAATTATACTGAGTGAAATTAATATTAATACAAATTATATTTTTCGACCAAAGCAGTAAGGCTTTCAGGAGGGCCACAGAGTCACCAAATAGATATAGATAGATATAAGTATTCTCAAAGTTTAAAATATTCTCTAAAGGACCAGCCACGAAAAAAAGTTTAAATATATTTAATAATTAATAAAAGAAAATGAAAATACGAAATATCTATTTACAGTAAACACCAGAGATTCAATTACAGGAAATATTAAAAATAACCCAGGTGGACAGATTCAAACAATAATTAACTAACCTCACTATCTCTTCCTGACTGATTTAAAGAATTATTATTCCCTGGTTACTTACTAAAGCAAGGCAAGATGAAGTAGTCGAGGGATTCTTCTATGTCAGGTTCCAAGAAACAGACTGCGCTAAGACTTCAGTCTCACCTAGTATTAAACATTATTTTTAGTGATGGATTACAAAATGACACCACATACATCTGGTCATCGGACATTTGGTTCCCATGTAACCCCCCCCCCATTGCTAGAAACTGCCAGGATTTAGCAACTATGTGTCAATAATACACACACACAGCCTTGCTAAGATCTGCTGCAGCGCCTAGAAGTCATAAAACACTTCCACTTCTCCTACTGTAGGTAATAAACCATACTTCTTACAGACATTGCATCTGTGGCTTCATTCAAAACAGAAGATAACATCTTTATGGCCTAGACTCTGAGGTTAACCTCTTCCCTTCCAATATCCTCTGTAAAAACATTTACATTTAAACAGTTACAACAATGCATGTATATTTCTTTTTCTGACCAGCAGGGTGCACTGTTGGTACATTTTTAACAAGCAGCTTTACAAATACATTTCTCAACACAAGCATTTGTACAAATCAGTGTGATATACACATGACATATAATTCTTTACAAAATGTCAGCAAGCTGTGCTGGCATGTGTTACACATCCACTGCCCTACTTCTTCTGGCATAGCTGGCAATATTTCACATCGTCACATCTCTCCCCCCTTAGATGACTCAAGCTAGTTTTTCAAGTGACCCTTGAGAAACCTTGCTTGAGATAAATGAGTCTATCTGGGACTACATTACCCCATACCTTGTCTTGAGACCCCATCTGCATTGGCATTGCTGACCCCACTACAGTGCTGCACTGTCATATCATATGCCTACAACCCTAGGCTCCACCATTGTAGCCTGGCATCTTGCAGGCAGGCTTGCTGTTGCCATAGATCCTTCTCAGACTCTTCCTGCCTCCTACTGCAAATTCTTAGCACTAGGGACTCCCTACCATGGTAAGGTTTCATTGTGTTAACATGATACAAACTGGGCCCCTGCCTCCAGCCTAGCAATTCTACAATGTAGTTAACATCACTGAACTTCCTTACCACTTTGAACAGTCCCTCCCTCACTGCCTGCAGCTTATTGTGTCTGACAGGAATGAAAATCATCATCTGCTGTCCCACAGTGTACTGTCGGGCTTGAGCATTCCTGTCTTACCAGACCTTTTTCTGATGTTGGGTTCCTGACAGGTTCTCCTGGACCAAGCCCATGAGCTCCCTAAGCCTTATCCTGAGGTGTAGGACATGTGTCAGAACAGATTCCTTGTGGGATTCACAATCACTGTTCCCACTCATCATGAATCCCATGTAAAGGCCCCCCTCACCCTATGCCCATACAGCAACTCAAATGGTGAAAATCCTTTGTATTCCTGGGGTACCTCCCTCTATGGCCAATATTTGTCCCACTCTTTCCTAAACTGGTCTGCAAATGCTTGTAGCATGGTCTTTAGTGTAGAGTTTAACCTCTCCACAAGACCATTAGTCTGGGGATGGTAGGAGGTGATTTTTAGGTGCTTCACCCCACAGCCCTTCCACCAACAAGTCAGCAGGTATGACATGAAGCTGGCACCTCTGTCAGTCAGTATTGCTGTTGGGAAACCTACCCTACCAAAAATCTCTAACAAAACATTTGCCACCTTCTCTGCCTCCATAGAGGACAGAACCACCACCTTAGGGTATCTAGTAGCATAATCTACTACCACCAGGATATACTTCTTCCCTGTGGAACTCATGATACTCAGAGACCCCACAGTATCCATACCTACCCTCTGAAACAGCTCCTCAATCACATGCAAAGGCATCAAAGTAGCCTTGACCTTGCCTTTTGTCTTGCCTACCATTTGGCACTGTTCACAGGTATTGCAGTACCCTGTCACATCTCTTGCAGTCCCAGGCCAGTAAAAGTTCTGCATAAAACATCTCTTGGTACGTTTTATGCCCATATGACCTACAAAAGGAATGTAATGGGCTATGGTTAGAAGTGCCAGAGGGTAGGATCTAGGCACTACCAACTGCTGTATTACCTCACCTTCTAGCCCTCCCTCAGGGATCCACTCTCTATATAGTAACCCTTTGTTCCAGTATACAGACTCCCCTTTTCCTTTGAGGATCAGGCACCTCCCTAGCTATCTCCCTCAAGCCTCTCAGTGTAGGGTACTAGAGCTGAGTGTGTCTTAACTTCGTCTTTGTAACTCTTCCCAGCTCCCCTTCCACAGGAAGTCTGGTATCTTCTGACAGTGGTGCCTCAATCTCAACCTGGGTATTACTACTCACTTCTGCCTTTGCAGTCACTCTGTCCTAGGTACCTACCAGCAGCTGTGGCTCACCATCAGGCTCACTGCTACAGCTCCCTCCCTGAAATAGCCACCTCACCAGCCCTGGCTTTAGGTGTGGGGGTCTGTCTGGGTCTCCTCCAGGCTATAGAATTAAGCTGATACCGTGGTAACTGGAGATTCTTATAATAAATGCTGAACACCAACACAACAGCTCCAATGCCAAAACACTTTATTCCAAAGCAAAGCTTTCAGGTAAGACACCCTTCTTCAGTGCTAATACTCCATATAAAAGGTATTCACTTTAACATACCCCTCCAAAACAATGAAAGAATACAGACATGTAAAAGGTACATTATTACATAATTAAAAAACATTTACATACACATATACATTCATATTTAAAGTATTTGCTGTTGTTTTCTAACCAATGCAGGTTTAATACTCACAGAATTATTAAGATCAGGCTTAATGTCTGACTGGAGTCTAACAGTCAATTCGTATTCTTTATTTTCCAGCATATTGTTAATTTCACTTCCCCTGGCTCTCTTAAAAACTATATCCATAACTCTAAACTTAAAATAATGTTCATGACAATTAGTCATAATATGTTTACTTAATTAATTTGTTTCAATTTTCCTACGAATATCAGATTTATGCTCAATGATTCGTTCTCAGTTTTTTAGTGGTTTTACTCACATAAAATGATGAACATTTAACACAGGTAGCCAGATAAACCACATTTACACCATCTCCCCCAGGCTACCAAGCTCACATGCCTATCTCCAAGCCTGACTGCATGTTACTACTTGCACACAAGGTACTGCGTTATCAAAATCATTCCCTGTCATAGGTGTTTACTAGGCTAATGACCACAAGAGCCTTTTTAAGTCTAGCTATGCATCCCCAAATCTCTGATGAGTTCTGATACTCTTGATAAGTGTAAGCATGGGCCTGGGAGATTAACTATTTACAGGTTACCTGTTTGATTCAGAGACACAGGTGCCAAACCAGGGATGAATTTCTGGTTCCCTATCCAATTGTCCAAGTTGCACTAGAATTGGATTAGGGAGGAAATCTGCTTCAAATAGATGGGGAGCCTGTTCCATAGACAGGGTAGTTTCTGGGATACATACCTATCTCTCCAGCAGGTCCTATTTATTTCACAGGCAATGTTTAAGTCTTCAGAATGGGTAATTCTGGTATGGTTTGTTTTGTGGATATGCAGGAGGTCCATCAGAGAGGGGGTCTGACAATACCCTGTATGCCAGGTATAGATCTCCCCTCAAAAGCCTGTAGGAGACAGAATAAAGGGATATGGCTTTGAGGCGGTCTGCATAGGACATATTACTTACGCCCTGTATTCTTTTAGTGAGGAACCTCTGTGTATGTTCCAGTTGATGGATATGCCTGGTTAGATACATACCAAAGGGTGCATTGTACTCAATGATAGGTCTGATGAATGTCGAATACAGTGGAACAATGACTTCCTTGGACTTAGATGCCATACCTTTGTTTATAAGTTGCGCAACATAGAATGAATTCCTCACCACTGTACACACGTGATGATCAAAGTCTAGATTACTATCTATGTGTGTGCCTAAGTCCCTGACTACTGGGTCAACTCTAAGGAGTGTGTTGTCAATATGATAGTTACCAGGGATGGATGACTTTCCAAATGATACTATTATGCATTTCTTGGCATTTAGTTTTAGTCCATGGCTTTGACACCAGTTGTTTGTCTCTGTCAGTCCCTCCTGGAGAACATTTGTGTCAATGTGAGATTCAATGACCACTCCTAATTTGCAATTATCTGCAAATTTAGTCAGCCAGAGACCACTGACATTGGCCTTGACTTCTGAGAAATAAATGCCAATAAGAGTGGTCCAAGGACTGATCCCTAAGGGACTCCACTTGTGATTGTCCTCTTTGTAGAGGTGGACTCCTCAATTCTAACTTCCTGGGTCCTGTCTGTGAGCCATCCACAGGGTGACATTCGCGTTTTTACCTAACCTCTTGAGTTCATCAACAATGCCCAAGTGGGGTATTGTGTCATATACCTTGGCCAGGCCAAGGTAGGCAGTGGTGACCATTTGCTCTCATTCATTGCTTTGGTGACCATCTCAAAGAAGTCCACCAGGTTGAGTAGGTATGACCTGCCCTTTATGAAACCAAACTGGGTTGGGTCCAGTGTCTGGAGGTTTACTATATCTCTTTTGATCATCTCCATGATAATTCTTTCCATGGCTTTACACATAAGACTAGCGAGACATATGGGTCTGTAGTTTCTAGGGTTTGTAGATGGCCCACCGTTGTGCAGAGGGATGACTGCTGCCTTTCTCCATTCATGAAGCACGAAGCCCATTTGGAGGCTACAGTTAAATAATTCCAGATAGGTCATGTTTCAGGCTATTTAGAAGGCATCCTGGGAAATTGTCTGGGTCCATTATTTTTACTTCAAAGTAGATCATTTTGTGGTCTGAACTTACCAGGGAAGGCATTACAGTAGAGGGTGTGCAGCATCTCCCATATTAACGAGGACCAGGTCTAGTATAGTTGCACCCCTAGTTGGTGTATGGACTATCTGGTCCGTGGAGTTTGTGTTTACAAAATCCAGGAATCTCTGTGCATGTACATTTGATATCATATAGGATACTTCTGCTGCACAAACTGCATAACCACAACTTCTCCTCTGATACTGTTGCATGGTTCTCCAGCTACCTCACTGATAGATCTCGTTCAGTGAGATGGCACTCTGCATTCTCCCTTCCTCTCCCTGTCAAAATGGGTGTGCCTCAAGGGTCTATCCTAGGGCCTTTACTTTTTAATATCTTTACTAATCAGCTTTATACCTCCTGTCCTTAGTCATCTTTAGTGCAATACACAGATGACTCTACAGTCATCACCACAGCCAGCTCTCCCTCTAAGCTCTTCTCAGCTACTCAGGCATCTTTTAACTTAGTTGAAACATGGCTCTCCAACAACCAGCCCATCCTTAGCCCTAAAAAACAAAGCTGTTAGTCTTCCTACCTAAAAAGTTCAACAATATTAAACCCTCCTTCTCCATACAGTCCCTTAATAACACTCCCATTCAGGTAGAATCCAGCACTAAGGTCTTAGGCGTAACCATTGACAATCAGCTTAAGTTTGACTTGCAAGTTAATAACTGTATCAGAAAGACTCATTCAGAACTAGGGCTCCTTTATTGTAACAAGAAATTCCTTACCTCTGAAGCCAAGATTACTCTCTTTCTTACCTACCTTCTACCCCATCTAATGTACAATTCTCAAATTCACACAAATCTTAACTCAGCACTCTTGACCAAACTCAAATCTACCTACAACAAGGTAGCTAGATTTGCTGCCCAACAAACCTACAAATCCCATCACTGTCTCTCTCTAAAACACCTAAACTGGCTTGAATTACCCCACCAGCTTCTTCTCTCTCAGCTCCATATCATCCATTCTATCCTATACCAGCCTTCCTACTGCCCAGCACTATCCCCTCTCATCTCCCATTATTCTCCCTCCAGACCTCTCCGAAGCTCTAACCAAGACGTACTACAAATCTTCAAACACAAGTCTAAATTTGGACGCAACATGTACAGCTATCACCCCACTATTGCCTGGAATAGGCTCCCACTAGAAATCAGGACCCTTACACATCCTAAACAATTTAAGACGGTCACCAAGGAGCACTTTAAAAGTCACTGGTCCTGCCACAGCACTCTCCCTCCTTAACATCCCCTACTTCTCATACCTTAATCTACTTTCTGCCCTTAACTCACTCTTCTCACTAGCTCTCTCTAATCTTCCTTGACTGCTCTTTCTACTGTCTTCTAAAATCTATTAAGCAAATCACCTCAGAGAAACATTCTATTGTAATTGTCTTGCCTTCATGCAACTACATTATGATAAAACTGGGTTGTTGTAACCACTTGCCCCAGAAACTATATTCATCTTAATGACATATTTTATTTTCATACATCTTGAAATAGTTTTGCTATAGTCCTGATTATTGACACTGTATAACATTGTATTGCTACTTAATGTTTTGTAATAATCCTGTAACATTGCTGTTTAATTTTAATTTATAATGACAATTGTATAATATGTTAGAGTTTTTCCTCCCAGGGCCTCCGCTGAAAAAGGGCTCTTCAGCTCAATCGGACAATCCCGGTCAACAAATGTAAAATAAATAAATAATAAATAAATACCCAGTTAATAGTAGGGTAATTAAAATCACCCATGAATATGGTATTGGGTTGGATGCTTAGTGTTTCTAATAAGTATAAATACACAGTATGGGTTTCCTGGGTCAAAGAGGGGGACCTATAGCTTGCAAGGAAGTGGTATTGGATTTTACCTATGGTGATTTGAACATGGAGCAGCTTAAGTAGATTGTTTGACTAGCCTTGAAGTATATTTAGTTTTGATGTAAACAGAAACACTTCCACCTTTAGTCCCTGTCTGTGAAGTAGCTGGTCTAAATGTGTGGAAGGCATTATAACCCTGTGCTGTCTGCAATTTTAAACCACATCTCTGAGACCACACAGACATCAGCTTTCTCTAGGGTAAAGAGAGCTTCCAGGGAATGGAGTTTTTTGTTTAGGCTCCTAGCATTGAGCAGTAATCCCTTTAGATTTTCTTGGTTTTGATTTGCTATGTCAGAAGTACTTTCAGTTTGGGATTGCCTAAAAAAAGGCACTATGGGAGAAGACAATGCTTAAGCTAATATTCAAAAGTCTAGAGGGGAGAGGTGCAGACCATTCCTGGCAAAGCTGCATGGTGTGTTGACCATCTTCTTCCATGCTGAGAAGTATTACAGCCCCTTAGAATGACACCAGAAACTAAGCCAATTATTAAAGTCAATCATCTGTTGTTAGTATTGTGGCATCATCCTTGGAGAAGGTAAAATGCTGCTCAATGCTAGGCTCATACCAGCCTGAGACACATATTCCAAAAGCTGTATGATGTCTCTCTTCATATAGTCTAGGGAGGTACGTCTCAGGTCATTTACTCCCACATCGACTATGACTGAGAAATATTGGTAATTGTGATCCAATGACCTAAGTGCCTGCGTAATGTGGCAGATCCTAGCCCCTGATAAGCAACTGACCGCAACTTTCTCCTTACTCAGCCTGGTGAGAGTGACATCAGTGTGTCTCACAATGGAGTTTCCAGTGACTAGAATGTTGGATTGTGTGGTAACGTGCCTTATGGGCTTAGAGGTAGAGGCTTCATGAGATGTAGCTCTATGTGTTGATGTGGGTGTTGTTTTGAAAGAGTGCGTTTGGGGCTACTGAAGGTATTTCTTATGTGTACTTTGTCTAGGAGGTCTTTGTGGTTTAGGAAGGTTACATGTAAGTGCCTCTGTATATGTGGGTCTATATGCCTGCTTTGAATTGTATGTAATGGGTGCAGCATGTGCACTACTGACAACCTTATTGACATTAGGAGTACATTTATGTGAGAGCTTTGCCTCCAGTGACATACCATATCAGTTTGTTTGAGAATTAACTGGTTGTCAGTAAACATGAGGCAATTTCTACACTGCCTCAGGATGCCCATATCCACCAAGCTGGCAATGGAGACAGTAGGAAAGTTCATATCCATGGCAACAGACCCTTTTTTATTGATTAGATTGTTGGAGTGTGACTATCAATCACTGTCAGGAGTATCCAGTTTGCAACTATGTGGACAGTGCTTGTCACTGCAAACTAGTTGTCCTGTATGCAACTAGATATAGGAAAAATGTCATTCAAGGTGTCTGAGTCTGTACAGAGCACTGCCAAACACTTGAGGGGAAATTAAAATGTAGACCCAGAAAATTTAAGGATGAAGTATTTAGGCAGATATTCTGAAGTTAGAAAGAAACCAAGCAGTACTTACTGAAAAATAAAGAATTAACTTGTCAAGAATGATGAAAAGAGGGGAGCCGCATGAATGGCTACTGCCTGGCTACTACTAATGCTGGTCTCAGCACAGCTTCACTCTGGTGGGATGAAATGCTCCTTTGCTTCTTCTCCTACCAGAAGCAAAGTGTTAGCACCAATCCCAAGAAGAGAAGCAGGCCACAGCCTGTTTGGTGATTCACAGTCTTCTCCCAGATGATGCAAGGGTCTTTAGGCTTGTAGCCTTTTTCTGGTAGATGCCTCGAATAGCAACCAGGCCAATCAGGTACGTTAAGCACAGACACTCGGTCTCCAACCAGAAAGAGTCAGGAATCAATGCACTCTGCTCTACTCTCACCAGGTCAGAATATAAGCACAGATTCCAAGCTGTCACCTATAAAGCAGTTATTAGGCTTTCTGGTGATCTGCAGTCTCCAGGAAATAATGTAACTGCACTCCTTCTCTCACCAGGAGAAAACAGAAGCACTAATCCCAAGATGACTACTTAGAGGCAGAATGTGGGCTCTGCAGTAACTGGTGGTCTTGCAATAGATTCTTAAAGGTAAGATGGAAAAAAATGGTTTATCTTAAACACTGCAGTGTGCACTAAGCAGTTAGATATGAAAGTGGGTAACTTGGTTAAAAAGTTTTAGTGGAGAGCCACTGTTTTTAAAAGAGCAAGATAGATTGAAAGGGGGTGGACACTTTTATATTCTGGTACTATGGAATACAGTAGGATAATAAATAATAATAAATTGAAATAGTTGAAGGGGAGTGATTTCACAAAATGATAACCTTGTTAACCTACTCACACTAGCCAGTCAAACCAGACAGGAAACGAGATATATGGTCAAATTAACATAAGGGGCAGGCAACTAGAAAGACAGTGATGTTTAAGAACACAACAGTAATAGGGTAGGATGTTGGAAAATTTCTGTCTTACTCACAAGAGACAGAGTTGTGGTCTCTTTTCAAGTTTTAATATGCAGTTAAAAGCAGAATGCAAGTAAAACACAGTGTAAAGAAAACAAATCGCAGTATACAAAATAGAAAAAGGCAATAAAGTAATACAAAATGCAAAAAAAATAAAAAGCAAACTAAGCTTTCCCCTCATAACAAACTGTTGCAGAGTCTGGGTGAGCCTTTCCAGTAAATCAGGGATGTCCTCCAACACACCTGCTTGCTTGCTTCTTTTTTCACCCTCACAGTCAAGGTGAACCCTGGCCACAGGCATTTGGAATGAGGTCCCTACTAAAGCTATGATTGAAGTGGACTACCCAACCAAGTACTGCTCCTCTTTAACCACTGCAGGCTTCACAATTGTTATAGCAGAGGCTGTGTCTCTCTTGGCAGTGGCCTGTTTTCTATCCACTATGACAGGATATAACCTCTGTTGATAGTTTGGTACCCCCATTGTCTCTAGACAACTTACCATTGGCATACTATTATTCCCACTTGCTGGCTCCCCCACCCTGCACCCATGAACATCTATATGATACATGGCTGCACTGGTTACATTTAAAACATTTAACCCTTGATCCTGGCCATGTACCATGTACTGTGTAGTGGCTTCCCCTGATACTGGTGGACTCTGTTGTGGTGGTTTAGGCTGCCCACCATGGGTTCCTTTATATCCATGTGCAGCACTGGGTATCCCCTTCCTGTGCAGTGATGCCCTGCTTGCTAAGTAGTGATCCCCTTTTTCCTCCATCTCATCTGCAGAGTTAAACTCTGGGTTTGCCAACCAGATTTTCATATCCTCGGGCAAAGTGCTAAGGGTTGATTCCCTCACCAAAACGTCTGCCAGAACTTCAAAAGTTGTGACGTGACACACAGTCACCCACCTATGAAAATAAGTGCTTAACTCAGCAATGTAATCACACACACTTTCATCTGCCTTTCGCCAATGCTCACGACCTTTTTTTCTGTAAGCTTCAAGTATTAACTTAAAACATTCTAGTAAATAATGTCTGACTTTATCATAATTTAAACAATCAATATCAGATAATTTAGAAACAGCAGTAACAGCTGTGGTTATTCCCTTCCCCATTACCTCCATGTTACTTTTTAAGGGTCAGCATGTCCCTCTCACGTTGATACTGCTTCTCATTTTCTTTGGCCTCCAAATGCCGCAGTCTCTCTCTGCTGATCCTAATTCCAAACTTTTGGACTCCAGTTCAAGTCTCTAACTCCAGACAGATTTTTAAGTCCTCTTAGGAAGAGGTGAACTGTCCTGTTTCTGAGGGCTGTGTCACCACACTGGTTAGCCTCCTGGTTGCTGGTCTGAGCTATGACTAAGGCTGAAATAATTTCCTTTTTACTCAGGTTGGCATGCTCCAGTCCTTTGACTTTGCACATTTTGGCCAACTGGTTCCTTGTCAGCTTGCCATAATCCTCTGTTGACATCTTTGCCTGCTTTCCCTGATTAAATTAAATTAACAAAAAAATAAATAAATAAAACTGTTGTGAAATGAAACTCAGACAAGGCACACTCAGCCTGGGGTCTGGGTTTCTCTCTATGTCTTTCCCCTCGTCCCCAGTAAGGCTCCTCACTGGCACAGCTGTAGAGTTAAGTCCTTAGCCGAATGTCCAAGCCAAGTCCTCCACCACTCTCTCTGTGAAACTAGTGCTTCATGTCCCTGCTCCAAGCAGCTGACACACACACACTTTGAGATTTGATTTGCGCACACACACACACACACACACACACACACACACACACACACACACACACACACACACCTGAGAAAGGCTGGCATAGATTTACTAGCTATGCCCCCTTCTGCCCAGACTATAAGGTAGTTACTGCCACCAGACACTCCAAAGTCAGCTTCTCTAAGGCTCTTAATGGGTACCCAATTATTTATTTTATTTTACATTTGTTAACCGGGCTAGTCCAACTGGATACATGTCCATTTTCAGTGGAGGCCTGAGGAGAAAAGCTCCGCTATCTACTTCTACTACATGGTAACAAAACAGTAAAATACAAAAATACACAATGGATAAAAATCACAAATAAGCAAGGCAAAAAACAACGATTTCAGGAAGATACAAAAAAAGAGGGATAGAGAGACAAGGAAGTTATTTAAGTACAGATATGAGAAAAAAAAGGTGAGAGAAGAATTAAGTTGTTTAAAAAAGTTAACGGAAGTGTTACTAGAGAAGTATGGAATATAGTTGAGATATTATACTGAGTGAAATTAATATTAATACAAATGGTAATGTTGACCAAACAGTAAGGATTTCAGGAGTGGCCACAGAGTCTCCAAATAATTATAAGTACTCTCAAAGTTTAAAATATTCTCTAAAGAACCAGCCATAATGAGAAGTTTAAATATATTTAATAATAAATAATAAAAGAACATGAAAATATGAAATGCCTATTTACAGTAAACACCAGACTTTTACTCACAGGAAATGTAAAAAAACAGAAGCAACCAAACCGCTAAAAGGATCTGCAGCCAAACAGAGCAGGTAAATCAAACAGATAAACTGAAGATCCAACCACGATGTAAAATCCAATACAGAAAGTAAGAGATCCAAACGAATTCTGAAGCTGAAGCAAAACCTTCTTTATTTTGACATGAAAAAGGAATACCGCTTCATCAGACAACATTATGTAAAAAACAAGCTCTTAAATACCTCCAAAGGTGGGAAATCATTCAATTAACAGACCAATTAATTAAAATATATCAGGCTAGTATAAAGGTAAACTACACTAAAGAGCACTATAAGATCACGTAAATATAAAAGTGCATTGAAAGCTGTGCAAAGCTGCATGAAAAATCTTCATTTCAGGGCATCATGTACTTAATAAAGAAGGAATATATTCCTAAACACGTAATGATGTATACAAATTTAATAAGGAGATACACACCTAAATACAAGCAAAGTATATAACCAGATAAAAAACTATAAAGGGAATATATCCATATACAATCAATAAACTGTCTGTAAGACCTAATTTAAAAGTACACTATATTTAACTGATGAAAACATAAATATAAAAATGAATACAAATAAAAATGATAACTAAGCACATAGTGTATAAAACACACTATCCTAGGGTAAATAACCAATCTAGTGGGCATTGTCAAAAATATAAAAAATATATATAAAAATACATATATAAACTTTATTAAAAGCGTCTAGATTCAAGGACAGGTTTAATAGATATCTGATTATTCAAACCTGGGGCTAGGTGGGCACCAAGCATTATGATCCACTTTAGCTCAACGGAGGATAAATCTTTACTTGTGTTACCACCCCTAGGGTTTACTTTCACTACTTGTAGGACCCTAAAATGAAACACATGGGAAGGATACTCCAAAACATGTCGTGCTAATGCATTGGTTTCATTACCTTTATGTATATGGTGATTGTATATTCTGTCCTGTAACCTTCTCTTCGTCAGACCCACATAAAAGGCTGAACAGGACTGACAATTAGCAAGATAGACTAGGTTCCTCGTATTACATGTGGCATAAATGCTAGGAACAAACGTAAACTTTGTAATAGGATGATGAAAATCTTGAACTCTACTAATATAAGCACATCTACTACAATTGTTACATGCATAAGCCTAAAGTCCGAGTCATCAGGGTAGTGGACTTGCACATATAAACATGATCATTACACAAGATCAATTTCAAGTTGTCACTATTGGTATATAGAAATCTTGGTCTGTCACTAACAATCCTTCTGGTTGGGGAGTCCAAAACTAGAACATTCCAGTTACGTGCAACCACTTGTTGTATATTATTAATATCACTAGTGAATTTAATGGATAATCTTAAAATATTGTCATACCAGGTGTTATATATCCATCTCTATAGTTCCTGTGACTCAACATAACAACATTCGTCGCTTGAGATGGCGTGCCTAGGCAACTAATATCCCTCAAAACACTGTTTCTAATGCTTCTGACCATATCTATAGGGTAACCCCTATCTACAAACAGAGATTCCATAAAATCTGCTTCAATCTGATGTGCATCCCTACATAGTCTTTGTATTCTAATTGACTCTTGACAATGCCATAGAACACATGTCTAGGATGCATACTGTCATAGGTCAAAAAGTGTTTTTCCACACGGTTTCTATACAAGGGCGACACAATAGATCCACTATCAGTAAGATTCAGTGTGACGTCTAAAAATGTGCCTTTGTATTAGATACCTCTTTTGTGAATCGGAGAAAAGTAGTAGTTGTCTCTAGATAGCATAAGAGCTGATCAAAATTTTGTACAGTACCCTCCCATACAAGTATGTCGTCAACAAACTTATAAAGTTTAATATATTTAAACATTTCATGTGGAAAACATTCTCCCATTGGTACAACAAATAGGTATTGCCATGGCTACCCCCACTGTTGCAGATAACATTTGTCTCCAAACATGAATGCATTATTGTATAAAACAAGTTCAAGTAACTGACAATTCCTATCATTAGTAAATGAGGTTTCACTAACCAACAACTGTCTAACATACTGTATACCTATCTCATTTGGTATAACTGTGAAGAGATTCTTCACATCTAATGTTATAAGTAAAAGCCACATCTAATGTTAGGGTATCTATACTTTCAAAAGATGATAAGTGTCCTTAAAATAAAATTGATTGACAACAGGCCTAAGTAGATGTTCAATAAATTTGGAGACATGGAAGTCACCCTTCACCAGAAACTATTGGTCTCATTGGTGTAGGAATAACCCCTTTATGTATCTTGGCTAGTCCCTTGATGATAGGTGTGACTGGATGTTTCACTAAAAGATAATCATAAACCTCAGGACTAATTTGCTGACACATTATCATATCATAAAGTGTTTCATGAACATTATGTACCACTTCAAGGATATTATTCTGATTAATCTCCCTATAGGTAACATCATCAAGAAGCATATTTAATATGTTGGTTACATAGTCAGATGTATTCATAAGCACTACCCCGCCCCCCTTGTCAGCGGGTTTTATAGTGATGTCTTCATTATGTTTAAGTTCTTGCAAACATCTTGACTCAGATTGTGTTAAATTATGATACCTGCCTTTTCTGTTACAACATGAAAACAACGTGTAAAAATCACTCTCATATAACTTAAGAAAACATTCCACATGGGGGGGGGCATGACTGGAACAAATGTACTGGGGTTCTTGAAAGGAAGCTGATTCACATTGTGTTCATGCAATAGTGGTTGATCTAAAAAGCATAATCTTAGAGAAACTGATCGACAAAAAAGTCTAAGGTATATGAGAGTCTCACTGAGGATCACAGGTTTAGCAGGAATAAAGTTTAAACCCCTGTTTAACATAGTAACACAAGAGTCATCCAACTCAAAGTTAGAAAGATTAAACACCAAACTAGTCAGTGTCTTGTCCTTCTGTTCTGTCCAAACTTCTCTCCTGAAAACTTTCTTTTTCTTGGGCCCCTGCTGTTGGACCTCCCTCTGGTATACGTTGTTGGTTTCCTTTGGTAGGGTAAAAAAGGGACTTTACCTGAAGAAACAGTTTTAGGTATTGCCCCAGCAGGGGCAGCATTATTGCCAAACAGTGCTTGTTGGTTGGGTGGAGGTGCATTGAAAGATAGTGACCCAACGTTATTATTATTGATCAAAGGCAAAAGTGAAGCTGATTCAGCTCCATCAGTAAGAGAAGACAAGTTTGTGGTGGGTACCATAGACGGTATGAGAATACCCAAAGTATCACTATTAGTTGCAGGTGTAGTTGTAACAATAGAGGATGCGTTACCTTGGGCATTACCTGAATCTCGAGAGTCTTGATACCTAGGGCAAACAAAAACTTGACCTTTAAGGAAATCATTATAATCCCTTGCAAGTTTGCGTTGCTTAGTTAATCGAAGTCTATTTCCAAAAGCATTCACTTGTACACATACTCCATGTAGCTTGGTTTGACAAAATCAGAGAGAAAACGCCAGTTAGATCTTTATAAAGGCTGTCAACTTTGTCATTTTCCAACAGAAGAAAGTACTGTAACAAAAGCGACATAGCTAAAACCTAGCTCTATGTTTAAGTCCTGCCACTGTTTCAAGAGCATAGGATCATGCAAAAACCCACATGCCTCTGGGGACCACTGGCAGGCTTCTAGGTGTAGCCTTTGCCATATATATCTTTGTAATTGGTATAAATCATTCTCAAGTGTTTTAAGTAAAGAAGTAAATTCAACAAGATTCTCACCAGCATTGTGAGTCGGTGTAGCCAAATCATTCTCAGCAAAATCCAGAGACAATAAAGGGTTTAAATCCTGGCATAGAATATCACTCCACAAACGAGCCATGTCCCTTGACTCCGGACGTTGAGCTGACGTCACAGCTGCTGCCGCTTCCATCTGTGTGGATCTCTTACTTTCTGTATTGGATTTTACATCGTGGTTGGATCTTCAGTTTATCTGTTTGACTCACAGGAAATATTAAAAATACCACAGATGAACAGGTTCACAGTTACAGAAAAAGAATACTTAACTAATCTCACTATATTTTGCTGACTGATCTAAAGAATTACTATTCCCTGGTTACTTACTTGAGCAAGGCAAGATGAAGTAGATGATGGATCGGGTCTATATTACAAAATAGAATGCTCAGGTGATCAAACACCTAAACACTGAACTTGTAATATCGAAAGCAAAAAACAGCGAATGGCCGATTTAACGCAGGGAAAGATTTCCCTTGGGCGTTTGCTGGATTTTGCTATTTTGTCTAATGTAGAGCGATCTCGGAGTGGGTATATTTAGTTGTGGGGGTGTGGAGTCCCCCACTTAATTTGGGTGTAAAGTTATTTTTTTTCTGTGGCCAACCGATGTGTTTTCCTATGCCGTTCGATATTACAAGTTCAATGTTTAAGGTGTTCGATCACCTAAGTATTCAATCTTGTAGTATAGAAGTGAAGGATCCTTCTATGTCAGATTCCAAGAAACAGACTGCCCTGGGAATTCAGCCTCACCTAGTATTAAACATTATTTTTAGTGAAGGATTACAGAATGATATCACATACATCTAATCATCTGACTTCTGGTTCCCATGCAACCCCACTTGGCTAGAAACTGTCAGGATTTGGCACCTATGTGACAATAATACACAGACACACACACAGACACACAGACACAGACACACAGACACACACATACAGACACACAGTCACACACACACACACACACACACACACACACACACACACACACACACACACACACACACACACACACACACACCTGCTGCAGCTCCTGGAAGTCATAAAACAACAAAACACTTCTACCCTTACAGGAGCTAATAAACCATACTTCTTACAGACATTGTGCCTCTGGCTTCATTCAAAACTGTGAGACAACATCTTTATGGCCTAGGCTCAGTAATTTAATTTCTTAGCATTTTAAAAGTTTGAAATTAACCTCTTCTCTTCTAGTATCCTCTGTCAAAACATACACATTTAAACAGTTACAATAATTCATGTATATTTCTTTTTCTGACCAGCAGGGCACACTGTTGGTACATTTTTAACACAAGCAGCTTTACAAATACACTTCTCAACACAAGCATCTGTAGAAATCAGTTTGATACACAAATGACATATACTTTTTTAAAAAAATCCAGCTAGCTGTGCTGGCATATATTACACACCCACTGCCCTACTTCTCCTGGTATAGCTGGCAGTACCTCACATTGTCACACCAACATCCTGGAACAGTTGGTCCATTCTCCTACCAGGGGTACAAACATCCTTGGCCATGTTTCTCAACCAATGTAATATCTGATCTGACCATAAGGCAGTACTACTTGAAATAAAAATTAAATTTGGGGATCCAGTGAAACCAAAAACCTTTAGGAAGTATTCCAAAGCTAACCTCTCTATATTAAGCAATACCTTGGCTAAATTTCAAGCACCCCCAAATCCAGTAAACAACATAGCATGCACTGAGCTATTTGCAAAATTTCTGTACAGCCATATTGATAGCTGTATAGAGGGAGTTTGCCCATTTGTATTATGAATAAGACAAACTCAAAAGACATGCAAGACAAGCCACCCTGGTGGAATCCTGATATCAATCAGTTTTACAACAAAAGAAAAAAATTCTTGCCCAAGCATAGGAGGAACAAAAGCCACCTGCCCAATCTAAACCAGCAGCTAAGAGGGTTAATTAATACTCCAACAGCTAAATTTGAAGAAAAAATGTCCGTAACCTCAAAGGAAATATATAAAAATGTGCAGCACTTATTGTAAATGCAAAACCAAATCAGGTCATTGACCCTCAAAACCAAGTTTTAAAAAACACGAACACCGAAACCGTACCAGTCACAAAGAGTTTAATGCTCCAAAATGTGAACAACTAAGCTCTTTCGCCAAGGTAAAAAACCAAAGGCATCCTCAGAGTTGTTCGTACAATTACATTCTCCACTTTAAATACTCATTCAAATAATCAACAGCCAATGACAGTTAAGTAATTATCACTTTAAAAACACACTAAAATTACAAAACGATTTTTTTAAAAACCAATAGGTTTTCATTACACATAAAACCTCATTCATTAAATCTTTGAAGGAAGTACAATAATACTAGAATTAGTGATAACTATAAAAATACATTAATACATTCTCCTAGTCATTATTTAACCACTTAGATACACTAAATAGTAATAGTGATATTACTTATTAAAACACTTTATTGTGTTTAATTTTCAGGAATGATTTTATTGAAATAAAATCATTCAAACCTGGGGGGGTTGTAGCATTGGTCCGTAATTGCCACACGGACTTCCAATACTGATTATTTAAAGTGGAGAATGTAATTGTATGAACAACTCTGAGGACGCCTTTGTTTTTTTACCTTGGCGAAAGCGCTTAGTTGTTCGCATTTTGGAGCATTAAACTCTTTGTGACTGGTACAATTTTGGTGTTCGTGTTAGTATCATCCATATTGAAGAGAACTTGTTGCTGGTTGTGACATACTAATGGCAGAAGGATTATATACTAAAAGGCATAATAATGTGGCGAGACTGTTGCACAGGGGATTGTGCAAACATTATAATGCTGAAGTAGCTATAAAACACTGGAAACGTGAGCCACAAAGCATCGTAGAAAATGACAAAGTCTACATCACATGGGATCACCCATTACCAACAGTTCAAAAGACAGATGCAATAAAACCAGATATAGTGGTCCACGAAAAGAAGGCAAAGAAGCACTGATTTCTGAAATCGCTACACGCAGTGACTACAGTGTCTTGTGTACAGAGAGATAAAGTCATAAAATATCAGGATTTTCAGGCAGAAACAGCAGGAATGTGGAAGAAAGATACCCAGACAGTTCCAATAGTAGTAGGAGCAACCAGTCTTATGAAAAAGAATCTACATTCATATTTAGATATGTTACCCCTACAAGTAACTCTGTATGAATTGCAGAAGGAGTCATTACTGGGCACATTGCGGGTGCTGCAAAGAGCATTTCTGGCAGACATCAAAAATTGAAACAATGCTAATTTCATGAACTTTAATCATACTTTGACTTAGGAATGGGGTCCATTCTAGTCATGGTATTACAAACCCAAAAGATTTGGAGAAATTAAAAAAGACAGAAACCAGAAGCCATTGCCAACCTTTTGACTGACAGGTTCAGCCCAAATTTCTCTCCCCACTCTCCCTGATAGTCCAAATAATACCGCATAACCCAATCCCTCCAACCATTACTATGGAACAAGTCAGCAATGCACTTTCCAAGACCAAAAGCACTGCATCGATGGACCCATGTAACATCCTGGGATGTTTAATAAATAGCATGAAACATGACCTCTCTGGTCCACTTGAATCACTTTTTAACTGGAGCCTTCAGTCAGGTTTTGTGCCCAAGGAATGGAAGATAGCTAGAATCATTCTGCTCCACAAAGGCTGTCCAACCACCTATCTGGGTAACTACATGCCCATAACACTAACCAATCTCATATTTAAGGCCATTGAAAGAATATTTGTAGACACAATAAATAAGGACATAGGTAACCTGAAAACACTAGATCTGTCACAGTTCAGCTTTGTTTAAGGAAGGTCATGCCTATTAAATCTAGTTGACTTTTTTGAGAGGATCACCCAAGCACTGGATGAAGGTAAGACTGTGCACACAGCTTACCTCAACCTGGCCAAGGCTTTTGATACAATACTTCACTCAGGCATTATAGACAAGCTCACTAATTTAGTTATAAACCCTTTTATCACCTGCTGGATAGCCAACTGGCTCACTGATAGGACCCGGGAGGTCAAAATAGGTGAAGCCACCTCCATTAAGAGACCAGTCACTAGTGCAGTACCCAGGGTGCAGTACTGAGCCCGCTTCTTTTTGGCATTGATGTCTCTGAAATGGAAGCTAATGCTGAAGGTTTATGGCTGACTAAGTTTGAAGATGATTGTATGCCAGGGGTTATCATCGACTCCCCTGCAGACATCAACATTCTTCAAGAAGGTCTATCTTTGAGTAACAAATGATGCCAAAGCCATTGTCTTAAACTCAATGCTAAGAAATGCATAATTTTACTCTTTGGGAAGTCAACCATCCTGGTTAATTACCATGTTGATAATACACCCCTAAGAGTTGACCCAGTGGTCAGGGATCTGGGTATGAACATAAACAGTAGCCTTAACTTCGACTACCATTTCACAGTAGTGAGGAAATCCTTTTATGTTGCACAGCTTATAAATAAGGGCATGGCATCTAGGTCCAAACAGGTCATTATCCCACTGTACTCTGTCCTTATCGTATCATTCATAGAATACAATTCTCCCTTTGGTATGTATCTGACCAGGCATATGCAGCAACTAGAGGAACATCAGAGATTCCTTACAAAAAGAATACAAGGCATAACAAACTTGCCTTAAGCAGAGCGGGTTAGGGGTGATCTATGACAGGTTTACAAGGCCTCTGCAAACCCCACACTTATGAATCTCCTACATATTTGTAATGCAAAGTGCACCAGAAATGCAAGGTCTAGGGATCTGAATTTTGCCTGTGACTTACACAGAATATGCTGGACAGACAGATATGTGTCCTACTCCTATGGAACAGGCTTTCCATCCATGTGAAGTTGAGTTCTTCTATCACTCAGTTTAAGCACAACTTAGACCAGTGGATGGGGAACAGGAAATTAACACCAGGCCTGACAGCCATGTCCCTTATGGACATAGGTAGAGTAAAAATTCCTGCCGTAAATGTCTTATTTGGATACATGCCATCATTATTCTTTCAGGAAAATTTGAGTCCCCCACGGGGTCATTAGCCTAGTAAAAGTCTATGAATCTATAATGCAGTAACAGTTGTATTGCTTCAGCAGCTTTTCTTCTACAGCTTATTCAGTAACGAGGACAATGAAGCAGAGTGGTGTACTAGTCATGCTTTCATATTTTAACATGCTTCCTTAGATTAGGAAAAATATTTCATAAAGGAAGTAGGGAATCCTCAAACTTAATAATGAAAAAAGAAATAGTGCAGAAAGTGTCATGACGAAGATGAAGATGATCATCATCATCATTATTGTTGTTGTCATCATCACCTTTATCACCCTGCTGCCTATCTCACTGTCAGGCACAAATGATCTGATTTACATATGCACATGTCACAGAGATAAGTGTAATTTTATTCACAAGATGAATAATTGCATCCTTGTTTGCTTTTGCAAAACTGTATTTGTAAGGAGACAGAGAGTTCGGCTTGCAAAAAATATATAACTGCAACATGCCATCCATCCATCCATCCATGTAACAGGCTCACTGTATCCAGTGTTTTAGTAATGCTACATTAAACGCGCTGTGATGCAGTGAGGCTGAACAGACTCACTAGGGAAGAGTCTGGGAGAATATTCTGCAAGGAATGCTGTCATCTGGAACAAAATGCATGCCTCATACTGCCAGTCTGGCTGTGGAGTGAGCTGTTACATTGCGAGTAAAATCATCTTGATTGCTTTCATATTAATTATTTAAAGGGAAACTGCTGTAAACAACTTCCATTTCCGAAAGAAAAAAAGGCGTTATATAGCATGAAAACTATACAACTCTCTTCCAAAAATAAAACTAAACCAAATGCTTAATCTACTTGTAAAGAAGAAATTATTAGTTTTAAGTAACCACTTATTGACACAGCGTGTCTTTATCAGTAATGTATGCATGTACTGCTTTACAGCCAAACCCTAATTACATTCAGTAAGTCCATTTTATATTGCTTTTGCTCTACTGGTCAGTCCCTAGTTGTCTTCTCCCTGATTCCATAAGTAGCTTTCTTTCAAGAGACAGTCATTTGCTAGCATCCTGATGGAAATGAATAGCAAGCGTTGTAAAACTACCATACCTACCAATTGGAATTTGTCTACTATGGCTCCCTGGCTTCCTACAGGATATCAGGATAATGACATCAGATGAAAACACACACAAAAGTTGTATTACTACAATCTGTGTTAGCATGTTTCTATAGTCCAGTCTCTATAAGTTCAGGCTAAGCTGTAGAAATATTGCTGTCCACCACAAAAAACAAGTAGCCTTTCCTTTCTAGCCATTGTATGGATTGGCTACATACCCAATAAAATCTGCAGGAAATGAAATCAGATGTTTTATCACCGTCCTGGTGGACTGGAATAAATTTAGAAAGCTTTGTGATTCATCATGTTCTAATGCATTACCGTTTTATTTTTTTCATTTTCAGTTATAGATTCATTTTGAGGATTGTTACATTATTAGTGCAAATTATACATTTTAAACTATTTGACTTGCACGTGTCTCTTTATTTATATTTCACACCCTGAGCAGGAACACCAGTGCCACAAAGCAACTTTATTTTTCCCCTTCCTTTTACACTCAGTAGGCTTTTATTAGTGTATATACTCATTATTGTTTTATACTGAAGTATAATGCAGAATGTAGAGTAATGTGGCAGTAAGAATAATTATTAATCAGTGAAAACTGTCAGTCAAGTCTTACTCACTGGAACAAGTCTGGCTAAAAGTAATGGAAAACAAATGCGTTTGTTTGTATTTGTTAAGTGGGTTTCTTCAGACTCACCCTTGGAGTACTATCTGATCAAATAACTTGCTCAAAGTCTCAGTGCAAGAAAGAGAGACTGAAATAATCAAATCCTGGAGTGCAGGGAGCTGCTTATTTACAGCCCATAACCTCCTCTTATTTTCTTAATGTGTTCAAGTTAAAAAAGGAAGGCAGCTGGTGTTACTTTAAAATAAAAGGATACAAAAATCAAGATAGTGGCTTAAGCCTCATGATCTGGGTACTTACCCCTTCCCCAACTGCATGCAGTACATAGCCAACCAAGCAACTCAATAAATTAAAATGATCAAATGTAGCCACAGGGAATAAATAGCAGCTGCCCCAAGAAATGTCACTAAATTCTCCCTACTGCAAAACACCTATTCTAACGTAAAGTGCACTTGAGTTACAAAATGGAAGTAAGTATGTACTACAGTATCCTTGGTGACCCAAAACAAAAGAAAGGGCAGAAAAGTAAAAATAGTGGGTTTATCAGATACCTCCTTCTCATGTTCTGGTACTCGCACCTTCCCCAGTCAGAAGCAACACAATGTCAACAGAGCAACTCAGGAAATGTCACTTTGGTGGCTCAAATGTGCTTTTAATCTTCCTGTTTTTATTACCACTGTGACCAGTTGTCTGAAAATCCAGAAATATCCCCTGTGTACAAGCTGCTAGGCAAGGAGATGGCTCCTACAGCTAGCTCATTTAAGTGAATAACTGTAGGTTATCTGTCCACATTTTGGTCTTTCTGTCTTTTTCTGTTCATCATTTTTTCTTCAGTGGTTGTTGAATTGCCTTTTGGCTATGACATGTTTGTCTCAACTTTTCTCCAATTTTCTTTCTGTGAATTTCTGACACAGAACAAGAATATTCAAGAATGACTCCAGCATTTTCTGTTTTTAAAAGGAGAATGTTACCTGAGGCTTATGTTACTTACATTTTAAGGAATGGTAAACCAAAAGATAAGAATAGCCCTTTTAGCTGTAAGTGAACGTGGTCGCACTCTTTTTTTAATTACTTAAAATGTTTTAGGTTTCTAATATTAGGAATGGAATGGACCCTGTTCCTAAGTCAGCTTATGATTAGAGTTTGTGAAGTTAGTATTGCTACAGTCTTTGATCTGAGCCAGGAGTATTCTCCTCAGCACACAAAATGTACCCAGAATTGTCTCATTCCACAATTCATACAGGTTACATGTAATGGTAGCATCCATCCATCCATCCACAACCCCTTTTCCCAATTTTGTACATGGGGTCATGGTGTCACTTCAACAGTGACAATTATCTAGAGCCAAGATTTACACCACCATATTTAACTAAAATTGTAAATTATTTTTTATTAGTCCTGTTACTGCTATTGGAACTGTTTGAGTATTTTTCTTCTATACTGCTCTTGTTTCTAATTGCAAATCCTGGTATTTTAGGAATTTGTGTCTCTTAGTAAGTAAGAATTTATAAGGTTAATGCTAATTTTGTCATTTTACTTGGACTACTCTTTTAGTTTTTTTTTCATCTTTTTTTTCTCATTTGTTGGTAATGAGTGATCCCATGTGATCCAGACTTCATCATTATTAATAATATTTTGTGGTTCATGTTTCTGATGTTTAGCAACTACTTTTGTATTGAAGTGTTTGCAGAATCAGTGCAACAATCTTGCCACGTCATTGTACCTTTCAGAATACAGACCATCAGCTATAAGGGTATCTCACCCAGCAATGAGATGTGTTAACTCTTTCTAGTTTTGTTTTCTAGAGTCTTCTTTTGTCTGTTTTACCCAGTTTTCCATATACTTTGCAAACCATCAGGTATGTAGCTCACTATCTTGGGACAACATTGTTCGCCTTTCACGTTTTGGTTTAACTTAATGTTTCCTTAACCATTTCTGGACCAAATCCCGATCTGCATGTCATTGTACTAGAAGTTTTCTATACTTGCAACTATATTTGTGGGGTTTCCAATTTTATTTTATTTTCTTCTGGTCCCTTTCTTTATATTCTTTCTTTTTTTGTAGATGTAGTCTCCATAATAAGAAAATACAAGTAAAAAAAAAAACATTCTGGAGCACTGCTGTACAATGGAAATACCTCTTAGCCCTGGCCGTAGTGTTCACGTTGCACTGGTGGTCAGCAGAAAATTGCCTTAGTGTGTTTATGCCAGAAAAAAGAATGTGCTCAAATTAGAAAGAAAGAAAGAAAAACTATGGAAGCTTCAGTCCAAATTGTAAAATCTCAGTTCCTTTATTGTGGGAGAGATGCACTCAGTGGTATACATGACTATTACCAGGCAAATGCAGTTATATTGATACAAGCCAAGCTGTTTGGGAACATGTGGATATGGGCTGGGAAATGCTTCTCTTTGGAGAGCAGAGGGGCCTGGACCAAGGCTGAGACTTCCCCATGCCTGTGGAATGGACGCTGGAGGGCTGCCATAGACGGGACTATTATAGCCTGTCTCCACCTACCCTCCTTTAAAGAATTTTCTTCCATGTAATATGATCCAGACAAGGAACCTTTGGAGAAGTAGAGAGATTTGCACACTTAGTTAAAGCCTGTATACTGATTTGCTGTGGTTTCATGCCAGCTTTATCAGCTCTGTCCCTAATTATAATGTCAAAAATTATCAGAATAAAATAAGGAAAAGTATAATAAAGAATCCAAAAAATATAAAAACAAATCACCCATATTGTAGATCATTTTAGCCTTTCTATTGGACCTGTGACTCTACTTTTACAGGAGGGTGTGTGTGTGAGCAGAAAATGTTAATGATCAAAAAGAAATCAGTAGTAAGTGCCAGACAGCGGGGGCTAGCCTTAAACCTGAATATATTTAACACAAACATTAACTTATTATTTATCTATTTCTCCAAAAGTCATTTGTAAATGAGGAGTTTATTATTTTCATATACACCCATATTATTCAGACTATGCCAGAATAAATCTGGGAGCTGCCATGTCCAAAGGTTAAATGTAGGTTTCCTTTCCTATATACCCTATGCCTGTCTACCAGAGGTTGACTGTAAACTTCAGCTGATAAGCCTCTTGAAAGTGTCAATTGACTCCCCACCAAAAGATGTTCCTCAGGCAAATGTCAGTAGAAATTCATGTTTCACTTTCCTGAGGCTAAGAATTCTATGGCTGGAGTTGAGCCCTGGTCCTTTACATGCTTACAGTTTGATTTGCCATTGTAATTCTTTTTTCTCCAGTGCGTCATTTCTGTTCACTTGAAGGGTAACAATGTTGACATTATGTATACATATGCATATATATATATATATATATATATATATATATATATATATATATATATATATATATATATATATATATATATATATATATATATATATATGAGTTCTCTGGCATATGTTAATTTTGCTGTAAATCGACGTATTGGTCAACAGCGCAGATGGTCAATAGATGTGCAAGATTGACAGTCTTCAGAATACGCAGCTATGCCCTTTCCCTATGGACTGATTGATCTCAAAGTTAATCTACATAATTAGCAAGGGGAGTGGAGTGGCTTTGCCCATGCAAAAACTAAAGAAATAAATAAATAAACACTCTCTTCCCTTTAAGCATGTTCTGAGGATTAGCCTCGGAGCATGAACTACAGTGTCAAAATTTAGCTGTCAACACTAGCCATCAACATTTGTACTATTCAACTAAAAGTCATATATATATATATATATATATATATATATATATATATATATATATGTATATATATATTTGATATATATATATATTTGATCTAAACTCATTTGATCGAAATTTCATTTGATCGAAAACCAGTATTCAAGGCAAATAACAGGGATTTGTCCCCCTTCCCAAGGTCATGAGACCCTGGAGTTGGTATATATATATATATATATATATATATATATATATATATAGTTAGAGGGGGTGGGGGGGGTGAAGCCCCCCAACTATTTTCATTCAAAATCTGTACTTTTTGTATTTTCTTCTTTTAAAGAAAACAAGGTGGGGGGCTGCACCCCCCACCCCCCCAATGTGGGGAGCTGTGCCCCTACACCCCCCCTAACTATATATACCAATTCCAGGGCTGCACGACATTGGGGAAGGAGACCACTCCCTGTTATTTGCCTTGAAGTGTACTGAATTACTGGTTGTCAGTCAAATGAAATTTTGATCAAATGGGTTTCAGTCAAATGGGCTGTTGAACAAATGAAGGTAACCCATATATACATACACACACATACATGTATATATATATATATATATATATATATATATATATATATATATATATATATATATATAGATTATATATAGATTTATATATCGGGCATAAACAACATGATCTAGATATCTATATAGAGCTCATCTAAGCAATATCCCTTTACTTGGTCTCCTACAGACTGTTGAGGGGCGATCTGTGCCTGCCATACAAGACATTCTTGGATACCACTGCAATGGACCATCTACATATCTGCGTATCACCTATGAACCTGCTAGACAGGGGTCCAGGGAAATAAATAGTGTGGGAAGAAATAGCCAGGGAATTGTTATGGCTAGACTTGTATAGGCCCTAGGGCTGATAGCCTAGTACCAACCTATGAACCTATGATTGTGTTTCTTTGCACTTTAAACATTTTTATATTTTAATTGTGGGGATGTAATAGGGGAATAAGTGCAAGATTTAGTGTTAATGTGTATTTAAATAATTTTGGAGGTGTGCTTTGAGTCATGTGACCTTGTAGGAGGGTTATTTAAACTCATTGCATGAAATGGTTTTTGAATTCTGATGAAGTGTATGTTATAGGCACACAAAAGTGCTTAATCCTTGTGAATAAAGGAGTTGTTGACCTTGTTCCTGGCTGTGCCTTTGTTCGGGTTTATGCAGTTGGTTATTCCTTGTGTTTCTTGTTTCATTTTGGTGCTTGAATCTTTCAAGGGAGACCACAGAGGTGGTATTTATACTATATATCAATATATATGATTTGATAAGAAATACATGCAGGACCAAACGAGAAACACCCTGGTAAAACAGATGTGACAAAATAATTAAAAACCTTCCTCAATATATGTGTTTAAAATTTTTTATATATATTTGTAAACTTATAATAACAATAATGTATTATGCACGGAACTACAACCCGTAAGGAGTTATTTATAGGTAAAGACAAGGAAATATAGACATGATTTTTCTAAATTTTAGACCTATGGTTACTGTAAAAAAAATTTCTTCTGCCTGCCAGGTTTCATACACAAGATGTGAGGCCTGCCAGAAACATCCGAGGATGCAGTTAAGCTTTACTGCCAGCTGTCAGTACACAAAAACATAGTCTGGAATATAATCATGCTAGCATCCTGCACTGTCACAGTCACTCTGTTTCTCTTTAAATGCTGGTCATGTTCAGGAAGGCACACCAGATGGTTTTAGTGTAATGAAAACATTTCTTGACATTTGAAGGCGACATAAGGGAGCAGCTTTCCATTGGGAGTGAGAAACAGGAGAATGTTCTGCTACATTGCCATTCTGTGTAAACTGTTGACTTGTAAATGAAGATGTCTGGTTTCCAAAAGGATGCATTCAAGTAGTTCGATCATATGCTTGGGTACAGCTCATAGCTCAGCATATTTATCTGTACAGAAGCCAACGTGCTGTGCAGGTAAAACAAAATACCTTGCTTAAATCCTACAGTAAGACAGACACTAAAACATTATTGTTTAGGGTCAAAGTTCCTAAAATGCAACTCTTCAGATAGATGTAGGGATATTTTGGTCCTCCAAAGTTAATAATCATACAAGCACAATTTATTGTGCCTTGATACAGGTATGTGAACATAGTGCCTTACACAGCAATCTAAGCGTAGCAAAAGCATTATTTAGGGTTATTTCTATGAAAGAATAAAAAGACTATCGAAACAGAAAGAGACAGATAGACTGTTAGAAAATAATAGAAAAGTAATGGAGAGCTGCATCTGAATGTGATGTCATTATTATCAGCAACAAGTTAGATTTAGAGCTCTAGTAGTTGCACAAAGACAGGCACTGCCTGAAAATGGGGTATTTTCTAATGTAGTTCATTTGCACACTTCAATGAGGCCATTCTACACAATCTGGGAAGTGCAAACCATGGGAACTGAAAATGCATAAGGCCAGTGAAGAAAATCCCAGCTCTACGACTATGATCAGGCAAATAAAATAAGGTGTAAGTGCCCTTGGGAAGGGCTATCTGTGCTGTGGATGTGACATTTTTTCATCAGCCTCTTCCCTCACATACTTATGTCATATGGTCTACACTTATATTATATCATATCATATCATATGGAATGCTTCCATGGAGGGGGGCATATGAACCAGATTGAGAACATTCACTCCTTTCAGACTCAGCCCTCCCCTGTGTCTCCCTTAAATGTCTGACTTTTTGCTGACATATCAGGACAGATTAGCAGTTAGAGACAGATGTATGTTATATGAGAGCAGATGATGATTCTCCAAGTTAACTCCCAATGAAAATGTAAAAACCAAGAACAGGAAAAATGGGGTACTACCAAAACATTGTAAACATTGTAAATCATAACTAATTACATAGCAGTTGAGACAGAAGGCTGCTCAGCAGAATCTAGACAAGCAGAAAAATGGATAAACTTACAGCATTATAAAGTCAGGGACATACATATATATACACCCCCCACACACACACACACACACACGAATGATAATAAAAATATAGCAATTGGATAAGCGCCACCAATATCTGAAAGTATCAAGGGAATTCTTAATTTGGGGATGTCAGACATAAAGGAATATGATCAGATCTCTGAGTGTAGCCTCCTTCCACAGACCAGAAGCCACAGCAGAATAACAGCCAATGCCAGCTTACACAGACCTAACAGTAGCCAGTGCCAGCTTCCACAAAAAGAAACAACAGTATAACACAGACATTGCCAACTTCCACAGACCAGATGCCACAGCATAACATCAGTCAATACTAGCTTCCACAGACCAGAAGCCATAGTGTAACAGCAGCCAATGCTGGCTTCCACGTACCAGAAGCCACAGTGTAACAGCAGCCAGTGCTGGATTCCACAGACCAGAACCTACAGTATAACAGCAACCAATGCCGGCTACCACAGACCAGAAGCCACAGTGTAACAGCAGCCGATGCTGGATTCCAGAGACCAGAAGTCACAGTGTAACAGCAGCCAATGCTGGCTTCCACAGACCAGAAGCCGCAGACCAATGGCAGAAACTAAAACAGGCTATTGGTTACTGGGGCCATTAGGTCATTGGTGCATAACATTCAATCAGTTCAGTTTTACTTTCTATCGCACACAGTTCTTGCACTGTTCTGAACACTGACTCTGTTTTAGACAGCATAGGCAATATCTTCTGACTGTGGTCACAGTATATGCAAGAACTTGTTTTGTTTCCAGATAAGCAGACAGTTTCACACACACTTCTACATTGGCATAGTTTATTCTGCAATCTGTCCTGTCTGTCATACCTCACCTCTGCTGGGCAGATTATTTAGGTACGGACCCTCCAACATATAAACCTTGAACTCATACTTGTAGGATATACCTCTTCTGTTTTTTTCTGAATTCCTTTTCAGTATCTCAAGACTCAGCAATGTGATTCTCATGATTTCAGAAGAAAGCTCTACAATTTTAGTTTTAAATATTTACAGGCTTAATGCTCCAAAATAATGTCATGAAAAACAAAAGCCTATTATTTAACATACCCAAAAGTAAAAGTTAAAAGAAAAAAACATGCTTTTGGCACCATTTTAGAAGCTCCACAAAACTCATTCTCAGCTACAAAAGTTAGAAAACCTTGACACAAAAAACAAGATAAGTCAACTGTTAGATCTGATGAAGTCTTCAGACAGAAGTACTTATCTAAAATAATTAAAGAAAGCTGATTATTTGAGAAGACTGGGAAGCCTCTGACTTTATCTTGTTTATTTTGTTGTAGTTTTTGCTCGTGGTTAAGTAGTGGTGCTTGATTAGCTCATCTGAATTTACTTGATTTTAGCCTGTTGAGCCCTGCTTTAGCAGTCAGTGCACCTAAGTACTGAAAAGGGGATTATTCACCAGCATTAAGGTCCTTAAGAGACTGAGATCGAGGTTAGCAGCAACTTGGAAATACCCCTTTTTGTCAGTGTGATCAGTAATGACATATGAACAGAATTACTGGATTGGGATTGGGATTGGGTAAAAGATAGAAAACCATTTTTGTTGAAGAATCTTGTGGTTGGTTTTATATCAAAATTGGAAATAATCGTCAGATCAAGAAAAAGCTTGCATCTCCAAGATCAGATAACAAGAAAAGCCGAAAGAAGAAGATATATATATATATATGTATATATATATATATATATATATATATATATATATATATATATATATATGTATATGTATGTATGTGTATATATATATATATATATATATATATATATATATATATATATGTATATATATATATATATATATATATATATATATGTGTGTGTGTGTGTATGTGTGTATGTGTGTGTATGTGTACGTGTGAGTGTGCATATTGCCTAGAAAACTACATGTTTTTGTATCTAACAGAAAAATGTCCATTTTGAAAGAAACAAAGCATGGTTACAAATAGGTTTATAGCAAATTCAGAGGTGAGATGAAGAACGTCAAAAGGAGGTGTAAAATTAACTTTAGTAAACATACTAAAGACAATAAGAATGTTTTTCTATAAACATGTCAGAAGCAACAATGAAGAAACCACTGATAATTATACACTTCAAAACAATGGTACTGTTATCACTGACATAAAGGCCATTGCTAACACATTTGGAAGTACTTTTCAAGTAAGACAGTAATCAGATTTCCTGTCCCATTTCAGGAAACAGGTGTGCTGGGAGTAAGCATTTAACAATTAAGGAAGTCTGGATTGTTGAGTCTCTATGGAAAAGAAAACCAGTCAAAGCAGTTTGTGCAACTGGCCCTGATGAGCTTAATGAATATTTTTGCCCCATATTACGGTGATTTTAACATTTTCGTCACGTTTATCATTTTCAGCTTGCCTAGATCATGACCATGTCTCATATTCTTGGAAGGAATTTGATATTACCCTTATTTTAATGTTGGCATTTCTGAGATCCAGCTAGTTACTGACCAATACTTTTGACTAATATCCTGGAGAAATGCTTTGAGATTCTGTTAAATGCCGTATTAGAAAATATTTCTGACTATATGGATATTAACTAACATGGTTTTATTCAGGACCGGTCTTATTTAACTAATTTAATACGTTTTTGTATAATTGCCATTGGTATTCCTGATGCCAACATACCAGTGACTATTTTTTTATAGACCGTGCCAAGACCTTTGAGACTTCTTCTGTTCATTTCACCACAATTAAATCCCCGCAGAACTCGGTGATTAATACATGTATCATTAGATAGCAAATAATGTACAAGATCTCTACCCAATAACCACAGAGGTTTCTAACAGATCAGCTATGATTCTGTTTTTCTTTATGGTAGCTACACCAGATGTCTGGATGGAGGCATTTGCTAATGATTTTGCCAAGGTGGTAGCTTTGGTCACTTTGATAACTGACCAGCCAGAACTATGAAATTATGTAAACAGACCGTATATTTGGGTTGGCCAAAACAGAATCAGCTTCAGTAGCCAAAATATGGTATTTTAGATTAGTGAGTTTTAAACAGCCACTATCTCTGTCCTTTTAATAAAAACATATTGAATACTTGTACTTATTTTAAAGATTTGAGAGTCCTGGAATGGATAAGTACCACCAGTGAGGTATAGTACTAATGTAGACATAGCAGGAAATGTTTTTGCACTCACAGGGGAGCAGTCATCTGCAGGAATAAGAATATGCTTATCCCATTGGATAAATCCATCGTTAGATCCCAGATTGAGTAATGTTCTGGATTTTGCTCCTACACTAATAAGGAGACTGAGAAATCAGAAAGACTACAAACATTATGCACAAAGCAACTTTCTTGGCTGAAAACTCTGCCATATAATAGGAGGCTTGAATGCCTCAAATTACCTTCAGTGCATTATAAGTTAAATATGGGTACAGTAAACTCTCAGTTAACTGACACTCATCGGGATTGGTAGAGTCTGAATAACTGTAGTTTCTGGTTGCTTGAAAGTTACTATTAAAAATAGGCCTGACTAATACTGTACCCTATACTATTTGTTGCTTTGACTTGTTCTCAGGTTGGGGAAAGAGGGAATTTATTCCTGTCTTCCTTTTTAAAACTCTAAAACAGTAAGATATGTTTCTGCAGGGGGAAAACAGAAAGTGCAACACATGAAAATTGTACTGTATTTCTTCGATACTTTTTTGCTGGTTGCTTGAGTTCTAGATAACCAACAGTATCCTTATATTGACCTATAAATAAAAGTTCAAAACACAGCATGCTTAGTGCTTCATTAGACATTTAGGTTATTGAGCATTAATTTGTGGACTAGAAACAATCTGACTGTGGTATCACAAATATTAAATGAAATGTCTTTTTACATCAGAGTAGCTAGAGCTTGAAACAGGTTGCCATCTGATATAAGATCTTCAGTCAGCTCCCAGACAACCTTACCAATGTATGCTAAACCTATCCCTGCCCTTAACTCCAACTTAACACATCACAAGTTAGTACTAGAGTTCAGTTAATGAATCACACAAGGAAACTATTTTATTTCATTTCACAATGAGTTTGCAGTTTAGATTCATTGATTTGATTTTTTGTTTTGGTAAGTATGCTTTCCACAGTCTGTGTTTCAATGTTTGTGCGTGTTGATATTTTGATGGAATGAAAGAAAGACACACACGCTGATACACACATTTTGCTAGTATAACACTGATAAATCGCTATATAAATAGCTAGCCATCTCTATGGAACCCATTGGGGTCAGGTACCATGTAAGAAATGGTACAAGTCCCTACACAAATATTTATAATCATGTTGTGTGAGATCTGGAACGGTGCTGTTATGTATCCAAAAATTTTAATAAAACTCTGCCATAAAAAAACATACAAACTTCTGAGAGGTGTTAACCCTTCATCAGACAAAGGTAAAATGGTGCAGAACACAATTTAAATAAGAACACAGCCAATGAACAATTAGTGAAATCAATTCAGTAAAAAACCCACCTATTTTTTAAGGTGGGTTTAATAGGAACAACATCATTGAGCCCTGGATTCCTATGTGCCATAAACTCTAGGATCTTCCTTGACTCTGTCTGTTCTGTGTAGTGTTTTATATCACCCCCCCCTCTTATTAAGCCTTACATTGACTATGGCCCTAAAAGTAAAACAATGTGTAGGATGTTCACTAATATGTCTGAACAAAGCATTATGTGTGTCCTTGTTTCTTATACTAGAAAGATGTTGCAATATTCTAACTTTGAACATATTATTCACCTGCTTTAGCTTTAAGTGGCTTTCAACATATAGGTCCTATTAGTAACAGGATGTATAAAAGTAACATCTTGAGAAATATAAGGGCAGGCCTTGCATCTACCACAAGGCTTGCTGCCTACAGATAAAGCAGGGGTATAAGATAAACTAACATGTTCCCCACATAGAATGTCTTTTAGACTCTTATTCTTCCTATATCAAATACTGGAGTCGGCCCTACTATGGTGTTGATTCTATCATCACTGGTAAGGATGTCCCAGTTGTCCCTTATAATTCCAGTGATATCTTTTATATCACTACTATAAGTGAACATAACCTTAAATCTAGCATCCTGTTTCATTTCTCTTGAAGGTATAGCTAAGTCCCTAGCAGGCCTAGATAACCAGGGCTTATATTTATGACCCCTTTTATCTCTATGCTTCTCTATAACATCTTTGACCATGGTTTCATTATACCCCTCTCTAAAAAGACCCTTCAAACTCTCAATTCATTGTTGAAACAAATATCATCCGCAGTTCCTAGATAACCTGGCTAGCTGTCCTTGTACTATGTTGGGAAAAGTGTATCGTGGATGCATACTATCAAAAGTTAAAATGTATTTTTCCAACACCCCTTCCTATACATACTGGTAGAAAAACCTTGTAAAGTCTGTGCTATTGTGACATCTAAGAAGTCTATCTCAGTATAAGATGTTACTTCCGTAAACTTAAAGAAATCTGTTGTGGAGTGTAGAAAATCAATAAATAATTTAAGGGAGATGGTATCACCCTTCCACAAAATAAAAACATCATCCACAAAGCGTTTATAAAAGCCAATATATGGCTTCCATTCTCTATTGTTAAAAATGTACAAATTCTCCCAATAGGCTAATACCAGTTAGCATAGGTGTTCGCACAGGGTGTGCCCATGGCTACACCCTGTGCTTGCCTATATGTCTGTTCTAGACCCAAAAATACATTATTTTCCAAAACTAACCTAAGTATAGTTGTAACCTGTTTGATATAATGATCTAGGGCTCCATTTTCTCTCAACAATGTATCAATAGCCATTATGCCATAATCATTACATCTTTCTAGTATACGAAACAAGGACACACATAATGCTTTGTTCAGACATATTATGAACATCCTGCACATTGTTTTACTTTTAGGGCCATAGTCAATGTAAGGCTTAACAAGAGGGGAGGTGATATAAAACACTACACAGAACAGATAGAGTCAAGGAAGATCCTAGAGTTTATGGCACATAGGAATCCAGGGCTCAATGATGTTGTTCCTATTAAACCCAAAAAAAATAGGCGGGTTTTTTACTGAATTGATTTCACTAATTGTTCATTGGCTGTGTTCTTATTTAAATTGTGTTCTGCACCATTTTACCTTTGTCTGATGAAGGGTTAACACCAAAAGCTTACCTCTCAGAAGTTTGTATGTTTTTTTATGGCAGAGTTTTATTAAAATTTTTGGATACATAACAGCACCGTTCCAGAGTTCTTTTGTTTTTGTGGCTTCTCAATCGTTGTTCTCTGGTTGGGGTATCAGCACCAAGCATTTGTTTTTTGGATGTTGTGTGAGATGTTACACATGTTAAACAAACCAGGCTCCCATATATTCAATGTATCCATTTGTCACAATTTTTATTGATTTCAGTGTGATACTTTAACTATACGTTATGTGCTGAATAAGGCTTTATGTAATGGCTTCCAAGTAAGGAACAAAGTCCAGAAAGTTTAGGATTTTTGCATGGATCTGTTTGCATATACCCCCAGGAGTCTTCATAGAATATTTTTTTTTGGTAGATGCAAATGTTGGAGGTTTGATTAGAAAGATAGAGATAAATGCAAACATGCTTTTTGAGAGAGTGATGCATTGGGAGACTTTAACATTTTCCTACAGACTATTTTGTCAGAAATGTTGATGAAGCAAATGTCTGTAACTAAGGAAATGACCATTTTGAAAATGAATATAGGATATCAATTGCCCAGACATTGTAAGACAGACGCAGTCGGTGGTGACATTAGACCTACTCTGCATCTGCTCATCTCTCCATGGTCATTTGGGATAACTCAGGTATAATATGGCTCAGACTGTAAGGGTAACTCTGCTATAACATGGCTAGGCTTATAAGGGCCCTAGGGCCGCTAACCTAGTAATCTCTTACTAGTTGAATAAACGTACATAAACTTAAGAAAATTGGTACTACTGTTAATATATTCCACAAATTTCTCAAATTCTACGAACCTTCTAAAAAAAAAAAAATATATATATATATATATATATAGGTCTACCTGAAAATGCTGAAAGTCCACAATGCCGACAACGAGAACACCGACACTGGAAGATCGACAATGGAGAAGACCGAAAGTTGAGAATCCCGACATTGGGAACACCGACATGTTAAGGTAAGTGTGCGATAGGGACAGACGTTAGGGTCAGGGTGTGAGTAAGGTAAATGTGTGATAGTGACGGATGTTAGGGTAGGGTGCAGGTCAGGTAAGTGTGCGATAGTGACGGACTTTAGGTTTAGGGGCGGGTTAAGTGAGTTACGGTTAGGGTGTGGGTAAGGTAAGTGTGCGATAGTGACGGACTTGAGGGTTAGGAGTGGATTAAGTGAGTTAGGGTTAGTGTGCGGGTAAGGTAAGTGTGCAATAGTGACAGACTTAAGGGTTGGGATGGATTAAATGAGTTAGGGTTGGGTGTGGGTAAGGTAAGTGTGTGATAGTGATGGACCTTTGGGTTAGGGTTTGGGTTAAGGTTAGTACATAGATAGTTTTGTATGTAAGGTTTAGTGTAGGTTTGTAAGGTTTTTGCTGTGCTTGTGTTGTGTGTATGTTTTTTGGGAAAGGTATTTATTTTGTTGATTGTCAGGATTGTGGTTTTTTGGGCATGTGAAGTTTCATGTTTTTGAACTTTCGGTTTTGTGTCGGTTATTTCGTTGTCAGTGTTTTGGAGTGTTGGTTTTATCAGGTAGACCCATATATATATATATATATATATATATATATATATATATATATATATATATATATATATATATATATATATATATATATATATATATATATATATATATATATATATATATGTATATATATATATATATATATATATGCTTATTCAACTAGTCAGATACATTTTTTAGATGTAGCAATAATAATGGATAGAGCACACAACAATATTTATACTAGATTATATAGAAAGGACTGTTATGTTAACCATTTGCTGTCTAGAGATAGCATGCATCCCCCGTATGTGTTTAGAAATATAGTCCGTAATCAACTATTTAGAGCTTCAAGATTGAATGCACAGGATATGGATTTTGTTGAGCAGGTTTATACAGCTAAAAGGAATCTTATAGATAGAGGGTATGATGCAGAGATCATAGAGACTAATGCTCTAGAAATTATGGACTTAAGAAGTACTATAGCTTAAACCATACTTCTCAGGTCACAATCATGTGAAAGTGAATGAGAGTAGAGATAATAGACTGAAAGTTCCATTATATTATTCTAGTAATGTTTAGTCCTATATTAATATTGTACGTAAACATTGGAATATTTTGACAACGGATAAGGACATATCTAGTTTGATAGATACTGAACCTACGTTTTTGCTTAAGAACAGCAAGTTACTGAAAAGATGCTTGTGTTATCCAAAGGAAGTACGGAATAGAATGGAAAACATTGGAACAAGACTTTGTGGTCATTGTTCATTCTGTACATATATAGATGTTGAATCTAAGTTTGTACATCCTGACCAGAATAGGACATATGAATTTAAAGTTAATGCTGTGCTACTGCACATATAGTCTATCTAGCTCATTGTGTCTAGAGTGCAAAAAATTTTACATTGTGAAAACTGATAGGACTTTTAGACAAAGAATAAGTGAATATATTTATTATATTAATATGAGGAATGGGGTTAGTGCGTTAGCCAAACATGTGATGTACACTACCCCTGAACACATGTTTAAGTTTTTAGTTATTGGGAGGATTTTTGAGAATACAAGGGGTGGTGACATACGAAATTTAACTGAAGAATTGGAATCTACATGGATTGTGAGGATGAGGGGTGATGCAGGGCATGGCCTAAATGACCATGTCCCTTTGAGACCGAAGTGCAAAGCTAGAAATTTAGCTTGTATATATGTTTTCTTGACAATATGTTTTTATTTATTTATAAGTGATTTTTGCATTGTATTCATGCTGCTGTCTATAGTATTTCTATTTTTATGTATCATGTGTGTTTTTTGTTGTCATGTGACTGCTTAGACATATGATTAGTTTGAATTTATATTTAAATAGTTGAATGATTAAGTCATTATAGGCATCTGATGAAGCTGAGTTCACGTGTATTTTAATAAACAGTAATTGTTTTTGGAATTCGTCCTGAAGCCTTATCTGGGTCCTACTGTTTTTTCCTATTGTTTGTGACTTTTATTGGGACATAGATACCTGGAAAGTGGAGGCAGTTGCAGTTTTCTTGTTGATACATATGCACACACACACACACACACACACACACACACATATATATATATATAAATATATATATATATATATATATATATATATGTTACAAAAATATATAATAGTAATATGTATGCTTAGTGCATTTGAGGTTTAAAAGGGTTAATACAATTATTCTGTTCACACTGCATGAATCTGCACAGCTATTAGTAACTAAACAAGAGACATTTGATTTCTGCTAATGTCATGATACTTAACAAAGACATATTAATTTCTGCTTATGCTATGAGAAAATATGCAGCTGCTAGAAGCACTGATAAAGAGAACAATAGACGCTTGAAAGTATAAACCGTAGTCAACATTACTTGCACCAAAGCTAGAAATGTACCTTGAATCTAGACAAAATGTAACACATGTATTAGAACTGCACAATTGAAGAATTGAAAAGATGAAATGGGCTAAAATAAGCCCCAAGGCCAGGTTGTTTTTCTCAAAATGTTTTGCAAGCTAGCAAATAATCTGACCTAGTCAGCAATAAGTCTAGTAACATTTTCTGTAGAACATACAGAAAGCTGTGTTTAACTATGTCAGCAATAGAATAGTAACATTTTCTGTGTGACATGAAGAGAACTGTATAAGAATAACATACTAATCACCAGTAATTCAGTCAAACCTTTTGCCTACATGCTTTGTCTCCTTGCTGCAAGTAATAAAGGGTGCCTTGCTTGAACCTAACGTGTATTGGTCTTTGAAGTTTTTTCCTTTGACAGATTGGTCCTTCAAGCTGGAGCCCTCTCTTCACCTCGGATCAGATGGCCAGGTGGTTGAAACCGTACAGGGAAGAAACCAAATTGGTTCTTCTTATGTGGAAAGTCCTCCGACTGAATTGTCATTCAAAAGAGGCCAGCCACTTTCTGATCTGTGACTGAAGGACGGGTCTCCACGAATCGGTGATCAATCACGTGAGGCTCAGGTAAGGCAAATCTACTTTTTTCTGTTTTCTGTTTAGATCAGGGACTAGATGTGTATTGTTTTTGTTAGACTGTATTTTTCTTGCAAGTCAGGGACAAAAGAGATTACTGTCTTGTCATAGATCAGGAGAAAACAGAATAAGTAGGCAGTCATTCTGAAGAGACTATAACAAAATCCGTGGTACCACGTTAAAAAATTAAGAAAAGTTACGTAACGATCAAAGGGTAAAACAAAATGCGTAACAATTGCACAAAAAGACCCCAAAATCCACCGCCATTAACAGAAGACGCAAAATACATGCAGTCGCAGCGCGCCGACAATGTTAGATATTATTCAAAATGGGTTAATAAATACGAATTTGACAGAAAACTATAAAAATCCTCGCTTATCAAACTTATCAAACAGCTTAAAACCAATTCCAAAGGTAGGGTAAAGAAGCAACATCGGTTAGAAATTCCTCAGGCACACAGATGGCTTGAGGAAGTAAACCGTAGGGAACAAAAGAACAAAAATTCAAAAGCAATGTTTTTAGATAAGGAGGACAACAACTTAGTAATAGCATCAGCACCTCCGCCTGCCTTACCAGAATATGAAGCAAGTGAACAGGTTAGTCCACCCCCACGATATCCTGTAATCACTGAAGATAGAGATATTATGAAACTAAAACTGACTAAAGTTAGAGATCCCATCAGGACCAGGTTCCGGACAAAGACAGGTAACTCAGATGAAGGCATCAAGTTATGGTAAATGGTTAAAAATTCACAATCTATAAGTGAAGAAGAAAAAAAAATATGCCCACTTATAGAAGTACCCAATCCTCAGGCAGGTCAAGTCAATCAGGACCCAACTATTTTAGTGTATAGACCTTGGACTCCGGAAGACATCCAGAAAGCCACTGAGGGAATTCCCCATCCAAAGGTTAATTTTAGAAAATTCTCAAAAGATTTACAAGGAATGAGGCTGAGTTACAACTTAAATGGAGAAGAGATAGAAAAGGTAGTTAGACAGATTGTAGGGCCAGATTGGTACATGATTAGTGGGAACTGGAATCCCCGTGACGCTGCACAAAGACCCCTCCCACATAGCAGCGCAGAGTTAGACACCAGAGTAAAAGGTCTAACAGACCACATCTCTGAAAAATGGAAACCTAGGGCAGACTGGACTTGCATTAATCAATGCATACAACAAGAAGGTAAAATAATTGACCGGTATTATGCCAGATTGTTAGAATGTTTTAATAACCACTGTGGAATGCAGGTTCCTGAAGATCAAACACAAGATTCCCCATATGAGCAGCAATTAAAGAATGCATTCTTAAAGGGCAGTAGTGCACCTATAAGCAGTTTTATTACAAAACTCATGGTAGATCATCGTACAAGCAGGTTACAATCATTACATGAATATGCTAGGCATGCCGAAAGGCATTTTAATAGCAAAAAGAAAAAAAAAGCCCAAGTATTTTCTGTAGAAGATGGAGCAAAAGTTTATGTAGTACAGTCTGGGAAAAAAGGCAAGAAAAATGCGCAGGGAAAAAAACAATCTGATCAAAGATCAGAGGACTTTGAAGGGCGGAAGAAAAAGGGAGAGTGTTTTAAATGCGGTAAAAAGGGACATTTGGCAAGGGATTGCAAGAAAAACAAGAAGGCAACAACGGAAGACAAGGAGGGTAAGGACTGACTGTATGGTAGTCAGGAATCACTAGAAGGGGCTAGCGAAGAAAGGACAAATGAGAATGTGATAGAGGGAGTAGAGGAAGTGCAGGAAGTTAGTGACAATGAAGAAAATGAAATATTGGACCTAGCTTTATTGAGCTTGGAGCTCTATTTAGCAGACACGAAACCAGAAGTTACACTCTTGGTAGAAGGGAGGGAAGTCAAATTCTTGTGTGACTCAGGGGCATCACGAACCGTGATACATCCCTCCAAACTGTCAGAAAACACAGAGTCACCTGATTACATACTGGTTAAAGCAGCTAATGGACAGCTGTATCGGGAGCCTCTCTCCCATAACATTGCAATAACTGATCCAGTTTCAGGATTGACACACAAAAGCAAAATTGTTGTTTCTTCAAAATGCCCAGTAAACCTTTTGGGCAGAGACCTCATGCAGCTATTTGGTATAGCAGTAGTCCCAACCATTCAGGGTATGGAAGCACAGTGACAAACTGATACCTTTGCAGTGCAATCAGAGGGTGAAATATTTTATTGGTACAGCCAGGACTTGGTTACGACTGGTCCAGGGACTGTGACCAAAGAATTAATAAATGTAGCCATCAGCAAGTTCCCCTCCCTTGACATTGAAAAGCAACACCTGTTGCACTGTACCCTGTATTATTGTAACACACCAGGACCTGATAAGGAATATGAGCAAGAATTATTTAAGAATCATGCAAACAGATTGATATTGCGTAACCTGTACTGGGACATAGAAGGGAACAGTGTAGCCAGCTGTTCATTTTCCCAGGAATTCTTTGCACTTTATAAATCTAATCAATTACCACATGTTAGCTTAACAAAAACAAGAAATATAGAATGGGCAGACCTAGGAAAAAAAGTTACGAGATGGGAGAAACAGACAGAACTAGAACTGTCAAAACAGGGAGTACAAATACAAAAGTTGAATTGGATAACTCAGACCAACCCAGCTGTGCACTTGCAGCCTAGTGAGGACAGCTGATTGACACTCCTATTAAAGTAGGAAGAGAATGCCTTACGAGACATACCAGAGACTCTCTGGACGGCAGGAAAATCTGATGTAGGACTCATTCGTACAGCAGGACCAGTTACTATCATGCCAAAGTCAGCATTCAGACCACAAAAAAGACAGTATCCCTTAAGAAAAGATGCAGAGGCAGGAATAAAGCCTATTATAGCAGCCTTACTTAAAGGGGGAATACTGGTAGAATCTCCCGATTCACCATGTAACACACCCTTATTTCCAGTTAAAAAGGCCAACGGAGAATGGCGTATGGTCTAAGATTTATAAGCTGTAAATGATGCAGTAATATCAAGGACACCCACGGTGCCAGACCCACATACTCTGTTGAATGATTTAAAACCTCAACAAAAATATTTTTCTGTGGTAGACATCAGCAACGCATTCTTTTCGATACCGATACAGCCTGACAGCCAGTAATGGTTTGCATTTACATTTCAGGGGAAAAGGGATATTGTGAAAGTCCAACAATATTCTCACAAGAAATGGCAAGCAACTTGGTGGGATTCACCCCACCAAGAGGCAGCCAGATTTTACTTTATGTTAATGACATCTTGCTGGCAGCCCCCACCCAGCAGGATTGTAGAGAAGATACCATAGCGTTTCTATGATTTTTAGCCGCTGAAAGACATAAGGTAAACAAAAGTAAACTGCACCTTTGGAAAAAACAAGTCAAATACCTGGGTTATGTAATATCCAAGGAAGGTAAAACATTAGATGAGGACAGAAAAATAGCAATTTTGCAAGCACCAAAACCCACTACCAAGAAGGAAATGATGTCCTTCCTGGGTACAACTAATTTTTGCCAGAGCTGGATTCCAAACTATGCCTTGGAATCTGCACCTCTAACTGACCTTATATATAAAAAGCCTATGGCAGCGCAGGATTTGTTACAATGGAGACCAGAGGCAGAATCTGCATTCTGCAAACTTAAGCAGTTAATAGCGTCCTCATTAGTTCTGGGATTGTCAAACTACCATAAATGTTTTTTCCAAACTGTAGATTGTAAGCAGGGTTACATGACATCAGTATTAATACAACAGCATGGGGATAAGCAACGCCCCATTGCTTACTATTCATCACAACTAGACCCAGTGGCACGGTCCTTACCTCACTGTATACAAGCAGTAGTTGCAGCTGCAATGGCAGTACAGGCTTCAGCCTCAGTAGTCTTGTTCCACCCTCTCACTTTGAGAGTACCTCATGCAGTCACGATTATTTTACTACAAGAAAAGGTGGCATATATTTCCCCTGCTAGGCATCTTTCCTGTATGACTATATTGTTGAGCCAATCTCATATGACAATCGAACGATCCACGACTTTAAACCCTTCTACTCTGCTCCCAACTCCTGCAGACAGCACACCGCACAGCTGCTTGTAGGTAATTGAGCAAAAAACACTACCTAGAAAAGATCTCACGGATGTCTCCTTGAATAATGCCGAGGTGACATACTACGTGGATGGCTCGTGCAAAAGGGGTCCTGCAAGACAGAACCTAGTAGGATATGCAGTAGTCTCTGATACTGAGATTATAAAAGCAAAACCTTTACCACGCACCTTATCTGCACAGGCAGCAGAATTGATTGCCCTGACACAGGCATATACCTAAGCAAAGGGTAAATGTGTAAACATTTTTACTGATAGCCAATATGCTTTTTCTACTGTACATGTTTTTGCACAACAGTGGAAAAACCGGGAAATGATAACATCTACTGGCAAACCTATAAATCATGCACAGTCTATTTTAGATCTTTTAAAATCTATTCAGTTACCTCATAAAATAGCCATTTGTAAATGCACAGCTCACACCAAGCAACAAGATAGAGTTTTAAAAGGTAATGCGAGAGCTGATACAGCTGCAAAACAAGCAGCCACAAAAGTATTTATTTTAAATGAGGAATTACAACCCTCTGAGATTTTAGATTTAGATTTGTTAAAAACAATGCAGACACTCACTATGCAAGCTGAAAAACAACGATGGATAAAATGAGGAGCAATCCTTGAAAAGGGGCTGTACATCTCTAGAGAGGAAAAACCGATACTACCCTCTAATTTGTTCCGATATGCAGCATGTTGAGCCATGGGCAGTGCCATGTCTCAACAGGGGGGATGGTATAGCTGGTGAATCAGATGTTCACAATGTATGGATTTACAAACTACTCTAAAAAATTTTGTTTGATGTGTCAAATTTGTAACAAACATCATGCACAGGGGGTGATAAAGCCCAAGCAAGGGAGTTTCCCTATACCATCATATCCATTTCACACTATCTGTATGGATTTCATAGAACTGAACAAATGTGAAAATAAGAAGTATTGTCTTATCATTGTAGATATGTTTTCCAGATGGGTGGAAGCCTTTTCAACCAAAAATCCAGATGCAGCTACGGTGGCAAAAGTACTTGTCAAGGAAATCATTCCTAGGTTTGGTATTCCGGAAAGGATCTACACTGACAATGGTACACACTTTGTAAATCAAACCATACAGCAGTTGAGTAAGCATTTTGGTATTTCTTTAAAAAATCATTGTGCATACCACCCACAATCTGCAGGGCTAGTTGAAAGGCATAATGGTATACTAAAAAACAAATTGAGAAAATTAATAGCTGAGACAGGAAAAAAATGGTTATACTATTTGCCCCTGGCACTGTTGAGCATGAGAACTGTCCCTACAGCAAAAGGATTGACTCCTTTTGAAAAATTATTTGGAAGGGCTTATTACATGCCCCAGTGGAAACTTCTCATGTCATCAGACCAGGAAGATGATTTTACACTAGTTGAATATATGAAAAAGTTGTTGAGTTCTAAGCATCTGTTGCAGTTAAATCCTGTTTCAGATAAAAAAAACAAGTTGAGATATCAGAAGTGGCAGTGTCGCCCGGAGATTGGGTGTGGATCAAAAACATTAAGAGAAAGAACTGGTCATCACCAAGGTGGGAAGGTCCCTACCAGGTGCTTCTTTTGACACCCACTGCAGTCAAGATAGCAGAACGAGCTTCATGGATACACCTGGCGCACTGCAAGCTGGTTAAGAACTTTGAGTTGGACAAAAATCTTACCTCTCCATTGGGGCCCTCAGCACAAAGTCTGGCTGCAAAGGGGGGTCATATCAATAGGACTGATCCGTCTCAACCCCAGTGAATAAACCATCAGTGCTGAAGGTCCTATTAGGGCAGAGAGTAAGAACACATGTCCAAAAAAAAGATGACGGAATCCAGTAAGATCCGAATACACCTACTTGGAAGAGTGGGAGAAAACAGAAATGCAGAACAACCGTTTCCACAAAAGTATTGCATAACCATCCTGTTGACTATACTAGTGACAATAATCTTTTTGTTGTGGCCATTTCTTTTCTCAGCCACACAAATTGAACTGAACAAGCGTGCAGAGTGGCACCCGAACTTTAACACTTACCAGGCAATCAAATATGTGTATGATGAAACTTTCAACGTTTTGAATTACTGGATTTGCACAGCTTTACCAACAACATATGGGGGGTTACTGTTAACTTCAGTTCCCCTGGGAGCCAACAAGACCTGGGAAAATCTAATTCATGATACATTAGATGTCACATCACAAGATAAAATAGCAGCATTGCACTTGTCTGTTCGACAGAAGGGGACTGTGTGTTTTTACAAAAATGATACAGTTCAGGTGGGTTGGAGCAATTGCAATGTGACTGTTCCCTATAGATGCTACACAAACCCTGATAATACCAGATCCTATTGCAACACAAGCTATGATACACTTTTTGAACTGATGCATAGGACAACTGAAGAAGTAAAACATAATGCTGATTTCTATAAGCAACTGTCTATAACTGACAAAAAGATGTTTCATGCAGAGCCAGGACATAGTAAAGTTACTACTAAAGTAGAAGATTGTTACTTTGTATGTGGTAAAAAAGCATATAAATGGCTACCTGAGAATTGGTCCGGAAGTTGTTTTTTGGGCTACCTGGTTGCGGCCATACGACACACAACAGTTTTACCTCAAGGGAAAATCCGAAATGTTCAAGAAATCAAGAAACCTATCAATCCAGTGGGGCAAATCAATGCGCGCTGGAAAAAACATCATGCTGTGGGCGATGGACCGACACACATGCACTTGAGTGATACTGTTATATTGTGGGCAGGTGTGCTGCCAGCATATGGAGCAATGAAATCAATCTGGGAACTGAAAAAATTGTCTAAGCTTCTCGACGTAATGAGCAATGCAACCTTTTCTGCCCTAGAGCTGGTGACTGATGAACTGACTGCCATGAGAACTGTGGTACTTCAAAATCGCATGGCTTTTGACTTCACCCTAGCTGCGAGAGGAGGTATGTGCGCTTTAATCCAGGAGGAGTGCTGTTCGTATATTCCTGACCACAAACACAAAATAGACAACCATCTTGAGGTGATTCAGCAGGAGTCGGCCATGACCAAACCAGGACCAAATCCATTGACGGACTTTTTCCAGAGATTGTTTGGGGGGTGGCAGTATCCTGATGAACATTCTGATTGCCATCTGTGTAGGAATAATCCTACTGGTGGTATGTGTGTGCTGCTGCATCCCCTGCCTGAAAAGACTGATTAAAGACTTTATAGACATTTTGATTTTGGAAACCTTATACCAAGATACTGAACTTGAATTGCTAAAAACTGAAAATGCTTTCATGAGCTTAAACTGAATGACTCTCTTAACTGCAAATCCTGAGCAGGAAGAGGTTAGGGGAAGAAAAAAAAACTGTTTATGCTTATCTTGAAAGTAGAATAAAAGTATTAAAAGGGGGGAAATGTTAGAAAAATATATAATAGTAATATGCATGCTTAGTGCATTCGAGGTTTAAAAGGGTTAATACATTTATTCTGTTCACACTGCATGAATTTGCACAGCTGTTAGAAACTTAACAAGAGACATTTGATTTCTGCTAATGTCATGAAACTTAACAAAGACATATTCATTTCTGCTTATGCTATGAGAAAATATGCAGCTGCTAGAAGCACTGATAAAGAGAACAATAGACGCTTGAAAGTATAAACCATAGTCAGCATTACTTGCACCAAAGCTAGAAATGTACCTTGAATCTAGACAAAATGTAATACATGTATTAGAACTGCACAATTAAAGAACTGAAAAGATGAAATGGGCTAAAATAAGCCCCAAGGCCAGGTTGTTTTTCTCAAAATGTTTTGCAAGCTAGCAAATAATCTAACCTAGTCAGCAATAAATCTAGCAACATTTTCTGTAGAACATACAGAAAGCTGTGTTTAACTATGTCAGCAATAGAATAGTAACATTTTCTGTGTGACATAAAGAGAACTGTATAAGAATAACATATTAATCACCAGTACTTCAGACAAACCTTGTGCCTACATGCTTTGTCTCCTTGCTGCAAGTAATAAAGGGTGCCTTGCTTGAACCTAACATGTATTGGTCTTTAAAGTTTTTTTCCTCTGACAGATATGTATATGTCTTTGTTAAGTTTCATGACATTAGCAGAAATCAAATGTCTCTTGTTATTTTCATGACATTAGCAGAAATGAAATGCTTCTTGTTAAGTTTCTAACAGCTGTGCAGATTCATGCAGTGTGAACAGAATAAATGTATTAACCCTTTTAAACCTCAAATGCACTAAGCATACATATTACTCTTGTTGATACACATACACACACACACACACACACACACACACACATATATATATATATATATATATATATATATATATATATATATATATATATATATATATATATATATATATATATATATTATGAAAATAAATGTAATTATGGTTTGTTTTCTTTTCTGATATTGCATGTGTGCCTATGTCACTTTTTGAAAAAATGTCATATTTAATAAAGATGTTTAAAAAATAAGGCTTTATGCAGGTTCTTTAGAGTTTGCAAATAATATTTTGCGTGGGTATTTTTTTAATTTTTTTGCTGCTGTTATAATGTACTTTTCAGTAGTTTCGTAATGAATTTTTGATATCTTTTTTTATGCTGTGATGCTTCTACTGGGATTTGTGTGTTCTGCAGTTAAGATTTTTTTCCTAGTTAATTTAATGTTTAGATATTTAGGCATATCCGTTTTGTTAATCACAGTCTTTTATATGGTATTCTTAGTGTTTTTTTTTTTTAATAATACATTTACTTATTAGAGGCAGATTTATGTAGGGAGTGTTTTGTTTTTGTATGTCTGACTGGGTGGTGGGGCATTCAGAAAGGCTTATTGTTATGTGGAAACCATAACACAGTACAGTTGTGTAAGTAAACTTACATATCAGAAAATGTTTGAATGATCCCTGCTGAAGTAGCCTTAGCTATATGAGTTATATCCTGCGTAGGATATAACAGCTGACCAGTTACCAAAGCTTCCGGGCACCGTCTATGAGCCCAAAAATCAATCAGCTTGAGCTGAGCTGACTGAAAAGACATTTGGATGTTACACTCTTCAGAGGTTTCATGCTGAGAGAGAGAGAGAGAGAGAGAGAGAGAGGGGCTGAGCCCTGAAAGGACCATGCTAGAAACAAAAAATAAATGTCCACACATTGGCTTATCAAGACACCAGAAAATAAGGGGGATGGAGCAAAGGAACAGCTACAGCATAGAGATCATTCAAACAGCTACTGTTATGATGAGTTTACTTTCACAACAGCTGTACTCTCTTCATTATATTGATCACTCCTGCAGAAGCCTTAGCTATATGGGTAGATTACCCTATCATAGTACATTTGGGAGGTAGAACGAAAGGGTTCAGGAGCCTGTGGAGAATGGTCCTAGCAAAGCCTGATCTAGACCTAGAGAGGGAATCAAGCTTGCAATGCTTTGTAAAAGTATGTACAGAAGACCAAATAGCAGCTTCTAGAATCTGAACTTTTCCTAAAAGCTATAGATGAAGCCAACACCCTGGTAGAGTGGGCCTTAACCCTGCCTGGAATACTTTTGTTGTGGTGAGTAAAATAAAAATAAAAAAAAAATAGCCTGAGACAGCAATAGTCTGCTTTGATACAGGTTGTCCCTTTCTCTTACCCTCACAAGACATGAACAATTGATTCAAAGATCTGAAAGATTTAGATCTCTCAAGATAGTGCCTGTGCTGTATGTGGACATCTAAGGCACGACATATCCTCTCCCCCTCATTTTTACATTTAGGAAAGAAAATGGGGAGATGGAAAGTCTGGCTTAATGTAAACTTGGACACCACTTTAGGCATAAAAGAAGGATTAGTTCTCAACGAAACTGTGTTAGTGTGGAAAATCAGATACTGTTGACATACCATAAGCGTTCGCAGCTCAGATACCCTTCTAGTAGAGGTCACAGCAATCTGTAAAACTGTATTCTGTGTTAAGAACCTCAAGTCAGACAGCTTAGCAGGTTCAAACAGAGCAACTTTTAGCTTTTATTATACAAAATTAAGATCCCAAGGAGGGACTGTGACTCCCCAACACTGACCCAGTAATCAAGGTGCCTCAATCCTCACCACTGACAATGGTAGGGATCATACATACTGGGCGGATGACAAGTTCAAACACAGTAAAGTGCAATTTCCCTTAAGAGCAGACAGAGATCGCAGTCAGTCTGGGGCTGGTTTCTCCCTCTTTCTCTAGATCCCCAATAAGAGTCCCCACTGGCACAGCTATAGGGTTGATATCTCAGCTGAGTGGCCAAACCAAGATCTCCAGTACGCTCTCTGTCCAACCAGTGCTTCGTGTCCCTGCCCAAGTAGCTGACACACACACTCTTTGAGATTTGATTTACACACACACACACACACACACACACACACACACACACACACACACACACACACACACACACACACACACACACACACACACACACACACACACACACACACACACACACACACACACACTCTCTCTCTCTCTCTCTCTCCTGGGAAAGGGCTGACACAGGTTTACTAGCTATGCCCCATCTGCCCAGACTATGAGGTAGTTCTGACTGCCACCAGCCACTTTTTGTCAGCTACTTTCAGGCCCTTAGCAAAGGGTACCCAATATTAATGTGTAATATTACTACTAATCCAAATGGTAGTTTGACCAAGACCAAGGCTATTAAGAGTGGCCTGTACAGTGTCACCAGATAGATATGCAAGTACTAAACAGACCAGCCACAATTGAATAGTTTAAATATATTTAATAATAAATAATAAAAGAACAAGACAATACTAAGTAAGTAACCAGTTACACAAGAATTCAAAATCACAGGAAATATTTAAAACAGCATTGCAGGCCAGTCTCAAATAAATAAATAAAGAAAACATCTAAGCTATACTTTACTATATTCCTAGCTGAATCTAAAAGAGTTGCAACAACAGTCTCCCATATTGTCCATATCTCTGCACTATGGGGTAGGGTTGCAAGAAGAAAGCCTTTTCTTACACAGAAAAATATCTAGGCCTGGCTAAAATTTGCAAAACAATGTATCAAGTCTCCCAAAAGCATGTGGGAAAATGCGTTATAGTCTGATGAGACCAAGGTTGAACTTTTTGGCCAAAATTCCAAAAGGTACGTCTGGCACAAAAACAACACTTCACATCACCAAAAGAACGCCATCCCCACAGTGAAGCATGGTGGTGGCAGTGTCATGCATTGGGGTTCCTTTTCTTCAGCTGGAACTGGGGCTTTAGTCAAGGTGAAGGGAATTATGAACAGTTCCAAATACCAGTCACTTTTGGCCCAAAAACCTTCAGTTGTCTGCTAGAAAGATGAAGAGGAATTTTACCTTTCAACACGACAATGACCCCAAGCATACATCCAAATCAACAAAAGGATGGCTTCACCAGAAGAAAATGAAAGTTTTGGAATGGCCCAGCCAGATCCCAGACCTAAATCCAATAGAAAATCTGTGGGGTGACCTGAACAGGGCTGTGCACAAGAGATGCCCTCACAATCTTAAAGATTTGGAGAGCTTTTGCAAGGAAGAGTGGGCAAATATTGCCAAGTCAAGATGTGCCATGCTGATAGTCCTACCCAAGAAGACTGAATGCTGTAATTAAATAAAAAGGTGTATGGTTAAGGGTGTGCACACACAACAAAGTATTAGTTTAAGGGTGTGCACACTTATGCAACCAGCGTATTGCACGTTTTTTATTTTTTATATTTTTCCCCTAAAAGATTTGTTTGTTTTTTAATACAGTTGTACAGGTTATAGGTCACATTAAAGGTGGGAAATGTTTTGAAATTATTTAGTGCGGTCTCTTTTTATTATATTACAAAAACCTGGCATTTTAACAGGTGTGTAAACTTTTTATATCCACTGTAATTATTTACAAAATTCCAGATAGCTGGGATGACAATGTGACATCCCCCCCCTGCCTCTGAAAACTCAAGCTAGTTTTTCAAGTGACCCTTGAGAAATGTTGCTTGAGTGGGTTCAGCCTATCTGGGAATATCTTACCCCATTCCCTGTCTTGAGAGCCCATCTGCATTAGCATTATTAACCCCACTATGGTGCTGCAGTGTCATATCATATGCCTGCAACCCTAGGTTCCACCTTAGTAACTTGGCGTGTTGCTGGCTCGTTCATTGTATCCATGTTAAGGGATTGTGGTCTGCAATGATAATGAATTTCCTTCCATACAGATAAGGTTGAAGTTTCTGCTGTGCCCACACTATGGCTAGACATTCCTTTACTACAGCTGCACAGCATTCCTCCCTTGGTTAGAACCTACAACTGAGATATGCCACTGGGTGCTCTTCTCCCTCTAAGGAAACCTGGCTGAGTACAGCCCCCACCCCATGGTTTGAAGCATCTACCTGCACAACAAATTCTTTGCTGTAATCAGGACTGGCTAAAACTTGGATCCTACCAAAGCTCCTTTAAGCTTCTGGAATGCCTGCTCACATGCTGGGGTCCATGCTACCTTATCTGGCCTGTTTTTCCTTGTTAGGTCTGTGAGGAGAGCAGCTGTGGTACTATAATTGGAGACAAACTTTTTGTAGTACCCTGATGTCCCTAAGAATGCTCTCACCTGCTTTTTGGTAACAGGGAAAGGCCATGCCTGAATGGCTTCCACTTTGGCCCATTCTGGCCTGACCTTACCATTCCCCACTCAATGTCCCAGGTAGGAGACCTCTGCCATACCAACATGACATTTGCTGGTTTATGGTCAGATCTGGCCTCTGTAGTCTGCCCAGCACCTCCCTGACATGCTGAAGGTGCTCTTGCCAGGAATGGCTGTAGATGACAATATCATCCAGGTAAGCAAGGGCAAAATCTGCTGCTTCTGCTAGGACATGATCTACAAGCCTCTGGAAAGTCACTGGGGCATGTTTCATCCCAAAGGGCATATTCCTGAACTCATACAACCCAAAAGGAGTCACAAAAGCTGACCTGTCTCTCTAGCACTTGGAGTCAAGGGCACCTGCCAGTAACCGTTAGTAAGATCAATAGTGGTAAGATACATAGCCCCACACAGCTGCTCTAGGGCTTCATCTGTCCTAGGAAGAGGGTAAGCATCTGAATCTATGTGACTATTTAATTTCCTGTAGTCCACACAGAACCTGGTGCTGCCATCTTTCTTTGGAACCAGCACCACTGGGGAGGTCCAGGGACTGCTGGATTCCTGGATTACACTTAGTTCTAAGATTTCCTGTATCTCCTCCCTCAGAGTTTGTTTGAATTTATCAGGCACCCTATAAGGGCCATGGTTAATAGGCCTTTGGGATCTGTATCCACATGGTGTTGCACCAGGTGGGTGCACCTTTGTTTCCTAGTGAACATGTCCCCAAACTCTTGTAACACTGCTCGGATTTCTTGAACCTGGGTAGGGGATAGCTGCTGGGATACTGCTATCCCTTCCACTGAGGTGCCAGTCCAAGCCTCACTGAGGAGATCAGTCACCAGATTCCCCCTCAGACTCCTCCTGCCATCCACTGCAAATACTCAGCACAAGGGCCTCCCTATTATGGTAAGGTTTCATCATGTTAACATGGTACAATTTATGCCGCTGCCTCCTACCTAGCATTTCTACCATGTAGTTAACATCACTGATCTTCCTTACCACCTTGAAGTGTCCCTCCCAGGCTGCCTGCAGCTGTTTGTTGTGTCTGACAGGAATGAGAACCATTACCTGTTGCCCCACAGCATACTCTCTAGCTCAATCATTCTTGTCATACCAGACCTTTTTCTGCTGTTGGGCTTCTGCCAGGTTGCCTTGGGCCAACCCCATGCACTCCCTGAGCCTTGTCCTGAAGTTTAGGACATATGCCACAACAGACTTCTTGTGGGATTCACATTTACCCTCCCACTCATCTCAAATCAAATCTAGAGGCCCCCCTCACCCTATGCCCATACAGCAACTCAAATGGTGAAAAAACTGTAGATTCCTGGTGCACCTCTCTGTAAACAAACAATAGATTCATAGGTTCATAAGTGTGTACTAGGCTAATGGCCCTGAGGCCTTTACATGCCTAGCCATAGGATTATCCTGGCATAGTGCCACCCGACCTTAGTTCCCAGTGCCTCTGTTGAGTAGAGCCACTGGAGTTATTCCCCGAGGTGAATTTTCTGTTTCCCCTCCACTAATCAAGATTTCTCTTGAAAAGGGTCAGCGAGGTGCCCTGCTTGATATGTATGGAAAGTCTGTTCCATAGCATGGGCAGTCTCTGGGTATGAACCTGTCCCTCCAGCATGTTCTGTTAATTGTGGTAATAAGGTTGAGGTCTCTGGAGTGTGTGGGGTGGAGGGATTGGGATTTCTTTAGATGTAGCATTTCCAACAGAGCTGGGTCAAACATGGCTTGGAAGTCAAAATGAAATTGTTTCTAAGTAGGCGATATGAAACAAAGAATAGTTGGAGTTTTTTTGAGTCTGTCCATATAGGACAAGTGTTTAAGGCCTAGGATCCTCTTTGTGAGTTACTTTTGCAGCCTCTCTAGTTGTTGCAGGTGTCTAGTGAGGTACATGCCAAATGGGGCATTGTACTCGATGATTGGCCTAATGAGGGAAGAGTGGAGGGAGACAATGACCTCTTTCTTCCTGGATGCAAAACCCTTAGTAATGAGGTGTGCCACATAGAAGGACTTTCTGACCACAGTGGCAGTGTGATGATCAAAAGAGAGGTTGCTGTCAACCTGTGTTCCCCGATCTCTTTTAATGCCTTCTGTGTTCAGTGGATGACCATCGATGTGGTAATTCATGGGAACCGGGTTTTTCCCAAAGGGGATGATGACACATTTTTTGGCATTGAGATTAAGGCCATTGTTCTGACACCAGTAGTTGGTCTCAGTGAGGCCATTCTGTAGGATGTCAACATCACTTGGGGAATTAATAAGAGCTCCCAGCTTGCAGTCATCTGTGAACTTTGTCAGCCAGAATCCCTTCATGTTGGCCTGGACTTCAGAGAAGTAGATACCAAACAGGAGAGGACCCAGGATCAAACCCTGTGGGACTCCACTCATGACTAGTCAGCAGTCTGACTTGGAGTCAGCTACTTTCACACTGTGGGTTCTATCTGTGAGCCAGTTTGCAACTCATTTAGTGATATAGGGGTTGATGCCAAGCTTAGTGAGTTTTTCTATGGTTCCTAAGAGGGGAATGGTATCAAAAGCCTTGGCCAGATCAAAGTAGGCTGTATGAACCACCTTGCCTTCATCCACAGTTCTGGTGACTGACTCAAAAAAGTCAACCAAGTTGAGCAGGCATGATCTACCCTTCACAAAACCAAACTGTGCGGGATCCAGAGTTTGGAAATTCCCTACATCCTTGTTTATTAGGTCCATGATGATGCATTCCATAGCTTTACATATCAAACTCGTCAGGCTAATAGGGCGATAGTTCCCAGGGTCTGTGGTCGTTCCTCCTTTGTGGAGAGGGATGACTGTAGCAGTGCACCATTCGGTAGGGACAAAGCCTGAAGTGAGGCTGTTATTGAACAGGTGAGGTATCAATTCACTCTGTAGTTCATGTAGAACACAACCATGGATATTGTCAGGTCCCATAGAAGCTGTATTCTTGGCCTTGGACAGTGCTATTTTAACCTGTGCAGAAGTAATACTGGGTGCCTGGCAATCTACTGGTATTGTGATTGGTCCTTTGGGGGAGAGGGGTAAAGTTGGCACTGAATCTGTTGGCCAGTATGCTGGCAATATCTGTTGGCTCAGTATAGAAGGTACCATTGTGCAGTAGTTCAGAGTAAATCAGGGTATTGCCATGGATATTCTTTACATAACTATAGAAGGCCTTGAAGTTGTCTTTCTATCTGCTGCAATTCTGTTTTCATAGCTAGCTTTACAGGATTTGATGAGGGATCTCAACTTTTTGTTGAGGCTGAAAAGGGAGTTTTTTCCAGTCTTGGTACTTCACCTTATTTTGCAACAGTTTCCTCCTTCTATTGTAGAGTTTGTTTAGGGCAGGGGACCACCAGATTAGCTCCCTTTTTTGGTGGAGAGCATATTGGTTCTATTGTATAGCGAGATCCATGCATTTGTGTACGTGTTCGTACAGTGCATTGGTGTATGATTCTGTGGTCACACAATTATTTTCCATTTGCATGGGTGTCATGAAGTTAGCCACCTCTGTTTTTAGGAGCCCAAAGTTAGCTTTGTAGAAATTTTTCATGGTGGTTACCTTTGTAGGGGGGCAGGAGAGGGATGTGAATTTCTAAGGTGATCAGTTTGTGGTCAGAGCTAACCAGGGAGAGACTATTGGTGTAGAGCAATGGTTGCCCATGTTAGTAATGACCAGGTCAAGGATGTTGCTACCGCTAGTGGGGGTAAGAACAAGCTGGCCCAGGGCATTGGAATTAATGAATTCCAGGAAATGTTGGGCAAGTGTATTGGTACATTAGTAGTTTACCTAGTAAATGGAGGGGTAGTTGAAGTCACCTAGTAAGACAGTGTTAAGTTGGACCCTAATATTCTCTTGGGTGCTTAGAAATGTGAAGTACGAATCTTGGGGCATGGTTTGGAACCTAGAGCAGGCTATGACCTGAATCGCCGTCTTACCCAATGTTAGCTGCACCTGAAGTATCTCTGATGCATTATGTTGGGCTACCAGTCTGGAGGTGTGTGCATCCTTTATGAATATGGAAACACCACCACTTTTGAAGCTTCAGTCTGGGGCCAAAAGATGTGGAATGAGTTATAGCCTGGTAGTGCAGGGGTGCTTTCTGCTGCTTTGAACTAGGTCTCTGTTACAGCACAAATGTTGATTTTCAATGCCATCTCTGGCAAAGCATCGAGGTCTGTCAATCATGTCATCCCAGGCAGACAGATTACTGGATCCCCTTAGAATGACACCAGAAACTTAGCCAAGTGTTGAAATCAATAATTTTCTGCTTGTGCTGTGGTATCATTCTGGGTGATGGTAGGATGCTGCTCAGGGCTAGTGTCATACCCGCCTGGGTTACATAATCCTAGAGCTCCTTCACGTCTCTTTTCATGTAGTCCAGGGAGGTACATCTCAGGTCATTCACACCCACATGTACAATGACAGAGTCATTGTACATGTGGATACACATGGGGCAAGTATTTGTCCCACTCTCTCTGGAACTGGTCTGTAAATGCCCAAATTATGGTCTTGTGTGTAGAGTTTAACCTCTCCACAAGACCATTAGTCTGGGGATGGTAGGAGGTGGTATTTAGGTGCTTCACTCCAAAGTGCTTTCACAGACAAGCCAGCAGGTCTGATGTGAAATTGGCATCTCTGTCAGTCAGTATTTCTTTTGGCAAACCTACCCTGTGGAGAATCTCTAACAAAGCATTTGCCACCTTTTCTGCCTCAATGGAGGATAGGGCCACTGCTTCAGGGTATCTAGTAGCATAATTTACTACTAGTAGGATATACTTTTTTACTGTGGAACCTGGGGTACTCAGAGGCCCCACAATATCCATAGCTACCCTCTGAAATGTCTCCTCAATCACAGGCAAAGGCATTAAAGGAGCTTTCACCTTGTCTCCTGCCTTGCTTACCTTTTGGCACTGCTCACAAAAGCTGCAGTTCCCTGTTACATCTCTGGAAATCCCAGGCCAATAAAAGTTCTGCATAATAGGTTCATAGGTTCATAGGTAGGTACTAGACTATTGGCCCTAGGGCCTATATAATCCTAACCAAACAATACCCTGGCTTTTGCCACCCAAGAAAATTATTTTCCTCTGCCCCTGTCAAGCAGAGCCACAGAAGTGATCCCCGGGGTGAATTTCCTATCTCCCATCCAATCATCAAGATTTTTCTTGAAGAGTGCTAATGAGGAGCTTTGTTTGATATAGACAGGTAGTTTGTTCCAGAGTATGGGAAGTCTCTGGGATAGGAATCTATCCCTCCAGCATGTTCTGTTTATTGTGGTGACAAGGTTTAGGCCCCTAGAGTGTGTAGCTCGGAGAGACTGGGACTTCTTTATGTTGTGCATGTCCAACAGCTCTGGGTTTGACATAGCTTTCTATGTTAGGCAGAGATTGCATCTGAGTAGGTGATATGCGATAGAGTAAAGCTGGAGTTTTTTGAGCCGGTCTGCATAGGACATCTGTTTGAGGCTGGTAATCCTCTTTGTGAGGTATTTCTGTAGCCTTTCCAGTTGTGGTAGATGTCTTGTGAGGTACATACCAAAATGGGCATTGTACTCTATAATGGGTCTAATGAGTGATGAGTAGAGGGGAACAATGACCTCTTTTTTCCTGGATGAGAAACCTTTTGTGATGAGGTGTGCCACATAGAAGGATTTCCTGACTACTGTGGCGATGTGATTATCAAAGGAAGAACTACTGTCCACCTGTGTCCCAAGGTCTATTATCACACTTTCAGTGTTAAGTAGACTACCACCTATGTGGTAGTTCATGGGTACAGAGTTTTTACCAAAAGGGATGACAATGCACTTTTTGGCATTGAGCTTGAGGACATGGCTTTGACACCAGGCATCTATCTCAGTGAGGCCCTTTTGTAGGATGTCCACATCATTAGGAGTTTTGATTATGGCTCCTAGTTTGCAGTCATCTGCAAACTTTGTTAGCCAAAGACCTTCTATGTTAGCCTGTACTTCAGAGAAGTAGATACCAAACAGGGGAGGACCTAGGACTGAACCCTGTGGTACTCCACTTGTCACCAGTCTGAAGTTGGATTTAGAGTCTGCTACTTTCACAATGTGGGTTCTGTCAGTGAGCCAGTTGGCAATCCATCTTGTGACAGGGATTTATAAGTAGTTTAGTGAGTTTGTCTATAATTCCAGAGTGGGGGATAGTGTTGAAAGCCTTGGCAAGATCTAGATAAGCTGTGTGAACCACCTTACCTTCATCTATGGCTTTGGTGACCACTTCAGAGAAGTCTGGCAGGTTTAGGAGACATGATCTGCCTTTTACAACCCGAACTGGGTAGGGTCCAGAGTTTGGAGATTACCAGTGTCACTGTTTATAAGTTCCATGAAGATGCGCTCCATAGCCTTGCAGACCAGGCTCATCAAGCTAATGGGGCAGTACTTCCCAGGGTCCGTGGTGGCTCCCCCTTTGTGCAGTGGGATAACCGTTGCTGTGTGCCATTCAGTGGGCACAAAGCCTGAGTCTGTCTCTTTGCATGTTTTATGCCCATATGACCTGTAAAGGGAATATCATGGGCTACTGCTAGAAGTACCAGATGGCACGCTATGGGCACTACCAATTGCTGTATTCTCTCACTCTCTAGACCTCCCTCAGGGGTCAATTCTCTATACAGTAGCTCTTTGTCCCAGTATACAGATTCCCCCTTCCCTTGAAAACCAGGTGCCTCTCTAGCTACCTCCCTCAGGCCTTATAATGTAGGGTCTGAGTGCTGAGCCTGTCTCAACTCTCTCTTGATAAACCTTCCCAGCTCCCCTTCCTCAGGAATTCTGGTATTCTCTGACAGCAGTGCCTCACTGTCAGCCTGGGTACTACTACTCACCTCTGCCCTTGCAGTCACTCTGTCCAATGGAACATCAGTACTCACAAGCAGCTGTGGCTCACCATAAGTCTCACTGCTACAGGGTAGCTCCCTCCCTGGAGTAACCACCTCACCAGTCCTGACTGCAAGTGTGTGGTCTGTCTGAGTCTCCTCCAGATTACCAGACCCACATGCTTGTCTGTCTGAGTCTCCTCCAGACTACCAGATCCACATGCTTGTCTCCAAGCCTGACTGCATGCACACAAGGTACTGCATTATCAAAATCATTCCTCATTAGGACATCTGCAGGGATAGCTTCAAACACACCTAATTTCTGGCTTCCTTTTCTACCCTCCCAGTCAAGGTGAACCCTAGCCAAAGGTATTTGGAATGGGGTCCCTCCAAATGCTCTGACTGCAGTAGACTGCCCAAGCAAGTAGTGCTCCTCTTTAACCATTGTAGGCTTCACAATGGTAGGTCAAAGGCTGTTTCTCTCTCTCTCTCTCTCTCTCTCTCTCTCTCTCTCTCTCTATTAGCAATGGCCTCTTTCCCATTTACTAAGATAGGATATAACCTGTTGTGGTACTTTGGTACCCTTGTTGTCTCGAGATAACTTACTGCTGGCATTCTGTCATTCCCACTTACTGGCTATCCCACATTTTGTTCCCCACCTTGCCTCCATGGACATCTATATGCTATATGGCTCTACTGGCTGATATTAAAACATTTAACCCTTGGTCCTGGACGTGTACCTGGACTAGTGGCTTCCCCTGCTACTAGTGGACTCTGTTGGGGCAGTCTGGGCTGCCTACCATAGGTTCCCTTAGTTAGACCCAATAGCAGCATTGGGTAACCCTTTCCTGTGCAGTGATGCCCTTCTTGGTAGGTTTAGGTCTCCCTTTTTACCTAACTCATCTGCTGTGTTACATTCTCTATCCACTAATCAGACTCACATGTCTTTAGGCAGAGTGCTAAGGTCTTGTTCCCTTACCAAATTGTCTGCCAGCCCTTCAAAATTGGTGACCTGACATCCACTCACCCATCTATGAAAATAAGTGCTTAGTTCAGCAATATATTTACACACACTTTCATCTGCCTTGCATCTATGCTCACAAAACTTTTTCCTATAAGCTTCAGGAGTTAAGTTAAAACATTCTAAAATACATTTTTACAGTATTATAATTTAAGCAATCAGTGTCAGGGTTGTCGCCTCACAGTTAAGATGTTGTCCTGTTCGATTCTCAGCTAGAGCGTCTTCTGTGTGGAGACATGCGTGAATGGGCGTACCTTCATTGAAGGTTGTGCATCAGGGCCGGCAAATCGGCATGTAAAAATCTACTGCCAATCATTAGCGGACGGAGTTCCGCTGTGGTGATCCCTAACCGGGAAAAGCCGAAAGACACAACAACAAGTGTCAGATAATTTAGAAATAGCAGTTACAGCTTTACCATGGAGTAAGGGGGTGAGGAACCTTACCCAGAGCCCTTGGTAAACATTATACTGTTTACATACCCTTTCAAACAATGAATGAAACTATCAAAATTATCCCCCAATGTAAATTGTGGAAGAAATTTACTGACCTTTGTTGCTTCTGGGGTTCGGTTACTCCCTTCCTCATTACCTCCACAACTCTGGCGAAGAGTCAGCATCTCCTTTTGATGTTACCTCTGCCTCTCATTCTCCTCAGCTTCCAGATGTCGCAGTTTCTTATTTTCCTCAGCCTCCAGACATCTCAGTTTTTCATTTTCCTTAGCTTCCAGATATCCCAGTCTCTCTCTGCCACTTCTCTTTCCAAATGTTTGGCCTCCAGTTCAAGTCTCTTTAATGCCAGATGAATTTTTACTTCCTCTGTGGAAAGGTTGAGCTGTCCATTTTCTGAGAGTTGTACATTCCCAAGGCCAGTCTGATTGTCCTCCTGGTTGCTACTCTGTGATGCAGTTGTGACTAAAGCTGCAATAATTTCTGCTTTAGTCATGTTGGCATGCGCCAGTCATTTTGTCTGGCACATGTCAGCCAACTAGCTGTCAGCTTGCCATACTCCTCTGCTGACTTGCTTACCTGCTCTCCTTGACTAAGTAAGATAAAATAAATAAATAAAACAATTGAGATATGAAACTCTGAATGTTCACTCTGTGGCTGACTGAGAGTACAAATACCTTCCTTAGTGACCACTGTTTATAGGCTACAGGAATTCAGTATCCACACTGCTGAATCCTAATATGTGGATATCCCACCACTACAAGCCAGTCAATATATGATGTGGATATCCCACCACTGCCCACCAATATGTGACACCCCAACACTGGCCCAGTAATCAAGATGCTTCAATCCTCACCACTGGCAACAGTAGGGAATGTGCACACTGGGAGAATGACAAATGCACACACAGTAAAGTGCAATTTCCCTTAAGAGCACACAGCAATCACAGTGAGTCTGGGGCTGGTTTGTCCCTCTTTCTGAAGATCCCCAATAAGACTTCCCAGAAGCACAGCTATAGGGTTGAGATCTCAGCTGAGTGGCCAAACCAAGATCTCCAGTACCCTGTCTGTCCAACCAGTGCTTCGTGTCCCTGCCCAAGTGGCTGGCACACACACTCTTTGAGATTTGATTTATGCATATACACACACACACACACACACACACACACACACACACACACACACACACACACACACACACACACACACAAACTCACTCCTGGGAAAGGCTGGCACAGGTTTACTAGCTATGCCCCCTTCTGCCGAGACTATAAGGTAGTTCCGACTGGCACCAGCCAGTCTTTATCAGCTACTTTCAGGCTCTTAGCAAAGGGTGTCCGATCTTACTGTGTAATGTTACTATTAATCCAAATGGTAGTTTGACTAAGACCAAGGCTGTTAAGAGTGGCCTGCACAGTGTCACCAGATAGATATGCACATACGCTAAGAGCTTAAATATCTCTAAACAGACCAGCCACAATTGAAAGGTTTAAATATATTTAATAATAAATAATAAAAGAACAAGACAATACTGAATAAGTAATCAGTTGCATCAGAGTTCAGAATCACAGGAAATAGTTAAAACAACATTGCAGGACAGTCTCAAATAAAAAAAGAAAACAACTAAGCTATACTTTACTATATTCTTTTCTGAATCTAAAAGAGTTACTATGCCCTAGTTAACTTACTTACAGCAAGGGAAGTTCAGAAGGTGGTGAGTGGATGTTTCCAGCTGATGTTGTTAGGTCAAAGACAAAATGCCCTCTCTCTCTTTCTCTCAGAGAGTTCTTAAATTAATATCAAATATTACTGCTGGGTTAGTTTGGATGACATCACTTTTTGTCACCTGACTTTAGTTCTCAAGCTAAACATCCATTGTCAGAAAGTACCAACATTTTAGCATCTCCCAGTGAAGAATACATATCTTTCAGATCTTTGCAACAGCTGGAAGACATAAAACACTTACAAAATAATGCAGAAGGCACTCTAGTTCTAGATATTCTGTCTCCTTGCTGCATTGAAACTAACTTTTATAGCACAATCATAAAACAATTTCAGTTCAACTATTTTCCTGAAGTTTTGCAAGTTAACCCTCTATGTTCTAGTTCCCAGTGTTAAAACATATATATTTACACATTTACAATAGTTTATATACATTTCTGCTCTAATCCAAGAGGGCACGCATTGCTCACACATCCAGGCTCAGCACTGTACAAACACTTTCATGCCAGCAGCTTGATAGACAGACAACCTACAGTTCTAATATAGTGGTAGTACAAGCAATTGCCTCCTCCTGATATTCACAAATGGCACATAACCATTTACAAAATTCCAGATAGCTGGGCTGGCCAACCATTTACAAAATTCCAGATAGCTGGGCTGGCGGTGTCTCTGTCACACTTCTATATAAATCATATTAATATTCTCAAATGACATATAATTATTTACAAAATTCCAGATAGCTGGGCTGACAAGGACCACCAGTTTTTTGGAGGCTTCTTATGCAAAACACCTTTCAAAAACATTTTGACATGAGATAGCATTGAAAGAGGAGGATACATGGGCAGGTCTGCTGAAATGGTCAATAAATGAACTTTGATAGAGGACTAAGAAAAGCCACAGGATATTAACTCACACAAATATCATAAAACCAGAGAACCACTAGCACTGAATGCATACTGGTTATACTGTTGCCACCAACTAGAGAACCTTTTCCATTTGCTAATACATGATTTTCTAGTAACAGACTTTCTTGCCTCCATTAATACCTGCTTCATGGCCTCAGTAAATTGGTGCTTAGAGGGAATTAAGACTCTAAGATCCAGGCAGTCAATTGAAGTTGATTGGAGTCAGGGCCTATAACATACTAATGATCTTGTGTGAGTAGGTCCATTATGTATGGACACTTTTGGTAATTGCCCTTGCCCAAAGAAGTGAAAACCATGCTTGCCTGGTCCAGAAAGGAGACATCACAGTGATCTTGGAGGATTCCTTCTGAATCTTCATAAGTACTTTGGGTATCAGTGGAAAAGGTGGAAAAGCATTCAGGAATGTGCCCATCCAAGAAAAGGAAAGGCATCTGTCTTGCAGGCCTTCTTGTATGGAGTCCTGGAGCAGAATATTGCCAGCTGATTATTCAAAGATGAGGGAAATAGGTCTGCTTGAGGAACTCCTCACAGATGGATGAAATCTTGGAAGACTCCCTGATTTAGTTTCCATTTGAGAAGGTCTGCTCTTTTCCTACTCAGCTTGTCTGCCACACAGTTTTGCTCTGACAGAATGTAGGATTCCTGTAAAGTGAGACTGTGCTGTGAAGTTATATCTTAAGCTAACATGTCTAATCTGAAAAAGAGGTACCACTTGGTTTCCCTAGCTTGTTGATGTACCACATGACTGTGGTATTATCTGTAACAATGTGAAGAGGTCCCGGTCATGACTGATGCTCCAGTGAATTGAGTGCCTTGATCAGAGCAAGCATCTTTTTTATATTTATATTTATATGTTTGTCTGTACTTGGTGTCCCACACACCTTGAACTTTTATCCCTCTTGAAACTGCTCCCAAAGCAAAGTCCAAGATGTCTGTGGTGACTGACTATCTTGGAACAGGAAGGGGAAAGGGGGAGACCCAGATTTATGGATATTTTCTGTCTCCAATAAGTGATTTTATGATGACAAACTGCAGCACTGGGATTAAACAGAGAGGATGTTGGTACTGGGACCAAAGAGACATCAGATACCAGTGTATCTTTCTCATGTAGAATTATGCTAGGGGTATCATGAAAATCATAGAATCCATGAAATCCAAAATCCTGCAGTATTCCCTTGCAGTGACCAAAGTATGAGTGGAAAGCCTTAGGAATACATCTAGCTATAGATCTATGTTTTTCCTGTGGAAAAAAAAACTCTTTGAACTGAGGTTTCTGGCTGACACCCCTGGAACACAATCCTATGTGAAAGAGTAAAAAAAAAAAGACTTTTAAATGTTCTCTTAGAACACCAGCTAATGTAAGAGATAGCTCATCTAAGTGAGAGATTCCTGACACTTTGAAAAATACTCTGCAAAGATAAGCAAGTCATCCAAATATGGAATAACGTGGATATCCTGTAGCTTGCAATGAGCTAGACACTTTCTGAACATTCTTGGTGCAGTGGATAGTCCAAAAGGTGTGGCAGAGAGTTGATAATATGATCGAGACACACGGAACCTTAAGAAACATCTGAAGTCTGGATGAACAGGTATTTAATAAGCATCTTTTAAATCTAGTGTTACTAGGAAATTTGAATAAGCAGGAAGATGCAAAAGATAGTGAAGTGACATCATTTTGAACTTGGGCACAATTGCAATCAGGCTTAGGAAAGAAATATCTAGAACTGCTCTCCATGCATTTTGTTTTTTTTTGGCACTAAAAACATCCCTAAATGAAAATCTTTCTCCATATGGGAAGTAAGAACTGGTTCTATCACTCCTTGAGACAGCATATGATAAAGCACAGGTGGAAATAAAAGAGCCAGGTCTGGAGAATGAGGAATTAACCCCCAGGAAAGAGGATATTTCTCCTCGCTGCCATCTGTAATCTTGATGAATGATCTTTAGAACCCATTTGTCTGAAACTATTTGTTGCCAAAGAGACAAGTGGATATTCAGACTTTCTGGAGGGGACAAGGGGCTGCCAGGGTGGTGGAGGGGGGTAGTCAATTATTCTGACTTGTTGGACTCTCCTTGGTTTTGGGGGTTTCCTGAAATATTTTTTAGAACCCCCTTGCCATTTCTTCTTAAACTTTTGCGTACCTGCATTTTGTTGGGACTGTTTATTTATGTATTTATTTATTTATTTTGGTCAAAATTGGATGAGGGTTTAGAGATTCCCTTTGAAAATTTGACAAAGGAGGGCTGAAAAATCTTAGAAATTCACTGTATCACCTTACGCATTTCATTACACTTTTTGATCACCTCTGCAGCAGAGGAACAAAAAAGTAAATGTTTATCCAAAGGAGAATATAAAACATCATTTTTACATTATCTGGGAGATTGAGAATGCAGCCAAGCAAACCTTCTCAAAATAGTACCAGCGGCCATAGCCTGGAAAAAGAAGTTATGTACTCACCATAACGTTCCACGTGAGTTGTTCATCTCGCCTTCATTCTTACAGATGGGTTCGGAGCCAATCCTCGGCTCTGAGTCGGACTACTGCAAAGCTCGAGGTCTTCAGACAGCTCAAGGCTAAGTCCCTGTCCCATGATGCACCTTGAGTTACCTCAGATCTTGTTTGTTGCAATTAATACCATGTGCCATTCTATCACTCTTTAGGAGAAAACCCATAGAGAGACTGAGCAGCCAGGATAAAAACTAGTACCTCAGTCCTCGAAAAACCCTGGAGGGGTAGGAGGGTGGGAAGTAAGAATGAAGGTAAGATGAGCAACTCACATGGAACGTTACGGTAAGTACATAACTTCTTTATGTGAAGTTGTTCTATCCTGCCATTCATTCTTACAGATGGGTAGTGTCCCAAGCACCATCTTTCTCGGGTGGCTCATGGGAGTATGTTTTTCAGGACAGTAGAACCAAAGGAGGCCTTGTCCCTGGAGGCCTTGTGAACTTTGTAATGAGTGATAAAGGTATGAGGTCTTGACCAAGTGGCTGCTGCACAAATGTTGTCTATAGGAAGCCTAGAAGGAAAGGCAGAAGATGTGGACACTGCTCTGGTAGAATGAGCCTTAATTTTGTGCTGTAAGGGTAAGTTGGCAGCTGAATAAGTGAAGGTGATACAATCAGATAACCATCTAAATAGTGTTGTTTTTGCCATTGGCATACCTTTCCTAGCATCTGAAAAGGAAATGAAAAGTTGTTCTGATTTTATGAACTCTTTTGTTCTAGCCAGGTAAAATCTGAGCTATGAACATCAAGTTTGTGCAGCATATACTCTAAGTTGTTAGTGTGTTTGGGGAAGAACACTGGTAACTCTATGATCTGGTTGAGGTTAGCTTCAGTACAAACTTTATGTAAAAATGATGGATTTGTTTGCAGGGACACTCTGTCAGTATGGAAAATCAAATAAGGAGGCTTTATGGACAAGGCTTGTAGCTCTGATACTCTACGGGCAGATGTAATGGCTACTAAAAAGATAGTCTTCTAAGACATATATTTCAAATCACATGTGGAATCTGGCTCAAAAGGTGGGAGGATAATGCGAGAAAGCATAACATTTAGGTTCCATGGGGTATAAGGGGATTTCACAGGTGGTCTGAGATAGAAGGTTCCTTTGAGAAAAGCTTTAGATAGCTTGTGTGACATTATGTTCAATCCGTCAAAGCCAAGGTGAAAATTAGAAATGGTGGCCAGCTGTACCCAAACTGTAGCTGCCACAGCTCCTTTACTGAAAAGCATAGTCAACAATTCTAATATTGAGGAAATGGAAGCTTGATAGGGATCAGTGTTATTTTGAGAAGCCCATATAGAAAATCTTCTCCATTTGCTAAGGTACAATTTTCTAGTAGCGGACTTATGAGAAAATATCAAAATATGCTGGGTTTTGTTTGAGAGGTTATGGAACCTGGCTATGTTGGGAACTGGAGCAGCCAATCTGTCAATTTCAGGGACGGAAGAGAGGGATGAAGAGACCCCGATGAATGTGTCAGAAGGTCTGGAACTGGGTCCAGGATCCAAGGCTCTTCCAACAGATGAAGCTGAAGGAAGGGGAACCAAATCTGACGAGAATTATGGTCCTTCCCAGGGCTTTTGCTTTCTGTAGTACTTTGGGTATCAAAAGAATTGGTGGGACTGCATAGAGGAGACCAATCGTGTATGAGTGCATCCCTTGGGGCTTCTCCCAGAGGGGGAATCAGGAAAAAATAGCTTCTGCATTTTGTGTTCATATGGGAGGCAAAAAGGTCATAGCAAGGCTGGCCCCACCTGCAGAATAGTCTCTCCGCTATCTCTTTTTTGAGGGACCACTCATAAGTCAACAAAATTGCCCTGCTCAGTTTGCAATCATGTTGGATTTCCCCAGAATGTGTGTTGCTATCAGAAAGCACTGGGTGGATGTAGCCCACTGCTATACTCTTAGAGCCTCATGATAAAGGGGGTAGGATCTGGTTCCTCCTTGTTTGTTCAAGTACCAGACCACTGACATATTCTCTGTCTGAATCGCAATTGTCCCCAGAGGGAGAGAGTCCTGAAAGTACTGCAATGCCAAAAGTACCCTTCTTTTCTCCAGGACATTGATATGCAGATGTGTCCCCTGTTTGGTCCATGTGCCTTGAGTTGTTCTTCCCTGAAAATGCCCCCCCTCCCAATCAGGGAAGCATCCATGGTCACTGTGGCCACTGGTGAGGGTAGGATAAAAGGACGACCTATTGTTACATGAAGAGAGGTCAACCACCAATGAAGATCCTTTTTGCAAGTGTTTGTGATAATTATGAGATGAGACATTGGGAGCTCTTGGTAAGACTATTGAGTGAATAGCAGCCATTGTAGAATCTGCATGTGCATGCTACCCAATGCTATCACTAATATTGCAGCTGCCATCATGCCTAACAACTTTAGCACTTCAGATGCTGGAGCCTTGTTTCTGGGTATGATGTTCTGGACCTGCTGACGAAGTAGTAAAACTCTTTCTGCTGGAAGTTTTAAAGTGGTGGTGGTGGTGTCCAATTCTGCACCGATAAAAATGATATGTTGCGATGGCGACAAGGCAGATTTTTCTGAATTTATGGTAATGCCCAGATGATTAACAAAATCAACACCGAGCACATACGTACAATGTCTCACACACACAACAGTGTAATAATAAAAAACTGAGCAAGCGAGATGTACAAATACACTTAATTTAATAATACATTTACTGCAGTTGTGAAATGTTATTTAGGAAATTTTATATAAATATTAGTTTAATAATCATTTATAAGAGAACATTAGCAAAGGTTTTATAGGTATGAATTCATTCAAACCTGGGGGTGTGGTGGTGTCTAAATGTATTTGCAACCATAACTTTTTAATATATTCCATACATATAAAAATGACCCTACCCCCCTTATCTGGTTTTATCACTCTAATGTTCATATTTTCTCTAAGATCGCACAATAATTTCTCTTCATCTTGTTTTAAATTGCTAATGGAAGTAATTTGTTTAAATTTCCTCGACTCATGGTACATTTCCCTGATAATAATATTCTCGAACATTTCTATATCGCACTTTATAGACATATTGAAAGAGAAGGAGATGATCATCACTTTAAGTTTATAATATTGGAAGTCATCAAAATTGACACTAAGGGGGACGACATTAAAAGTTTACTTAGTTACAAAGAAGTATGGTGGCAAATACATTTAGGTTTGAATGAATTCATACCTATAAAACCTCTGCTAATATTCTCTTATAAATGATTATTAAACTAATATTTATATAAAATTTCCTAAATGAATTTATTTTTGTGACTATTAACATTTCACCTGTTAATTATTGGTTATAGCACAATCATTCATTTTAACTTTTATTAAGGGAGACTTCATTTAGTACTCTTATATTTAGAACAAAAGTTTTTATTCATGGAATATTTCATATTTTAAAAAAAAATTTTTAAAAGATTTTTATATATTATTGTTATTAATTATATGATATTTATTGATATGTATTTATGTTATATTTATTGTATACTATATAACCACAGTTGTCTTAAGAATCATTTCCAGCTGCAGTAAATGTATTATTAAATTAAGCATTATACTTGTTAGTGATTTTGTACAAGATAAGGTTTCACTTTATTCTTTGTATACATTTATTATTTGTACAGTTTTAGATGTTACTATTACTTTAATTATTTAGTTTGAGTTTCATAAACACCTGTAATGAACTAAGTTATTAGTTCTGAAGAATGATTTTGTTTTTGTGTTTACAGTTATGTAAAATGCTGATTTTAGCTGCTTTTCCAATAAATTGGGGTAATTACACTGTTGTGGTTTTGATTTTTTTGTGTTTCTTATTAATTTTGTTGATTCTGTTAATGCCCAAATGATTGCAGAGAGAAAAAGTGGTGTCCCTGGCTTGTATTAGCTGATGCCTGGTGGTGGTGATGAGGAGCCAATCATTTAAGTACAGAAACACCTAGAATCCTAAATGCCTCAAGTGAGCCGTGACCACTGCCATACATTTGGTGAGCACTCTGGGGGCTGTAGTGAGACCAAAGGGCAGGGCTCAAAACTGGTAATAATTGGCTCCCAGCTGGAAGCGCAGATGATCCCTGGATGGTCTGGCCACTTTTATATGGTAGTACGCATCCTGTAGATCTATCGAGCACATCCAATTGTCTTTCCCTAAGAAGGGAAGTATTGACTGAAGCGTGACCATCCGGAACTTCTCTTTCTTGACAGATCTGTTTAGTCTTTTGAGGTCCAAAATCAGTCTCCAGTCCTCTGTCTTTTTTGGAACTAAAAAGAATCTTGAGTAAGTTCCGGATTGTGTCTGGTCTACTGGGACTGGTTGGATGACTCTCTTTCTTAGCAACATTTGGACCTCTACTAATGCTTGTTCCCTGTAACTGGGTGGAACGTCCGGGATTTTGGTTGTCAATGGAGGGAGAGTGGTGAAAGGAACAAAATACTCTCTGGAAACTATACTTTACACCCAGTTGTCATTTGTTATTTTGAGACAGGCATTTGGATACAAAGAATAAGTGACCCCTGACTGCCTCCATAGCAGGACAGTTGGGCCTCATTTCAGGAGCACTGGTAGGGCTTCCCAAAGAACTGGTCTCTCTCGCCCTGGTTTTGTGGACCCCTTCTGCCATGAGAGCGGCATCTTCCATTATTGCCTCCTCCTCTGCCTCTGGAGGGGGGTTCACCACATGTGCCCAGAAAAGCTCCTTGGGCTTTTTGGAACCACATCTTTTCTCCCTTTTGACCCTTGGGGTAGGGTCTGGTTGGGGTGGAAAATGGACTCTGATGGCAGACAGAATCTTTCCTTCCTGATCACACCTGGTCAAAGTTTCCTTAACTTTAGGCCCAAAAAGGGATGAGCCATTAAAAGGGGTGTTGACAAGGGATGACTTAAAGGGCTCAATGAAGGAACACAAGCACATCCAGAAATGTCTCCTGAGAGCAATTCCTGTACCCGCTGCCCTACTCATTCCATCAGCTGCATATGAAATGAGATGCATGGACGAGTTCACCATGGAAATGAAGGTAGCAAGCTGAGAGGCGACTTTGTCTGAATCTCATGCAGCTACTGTACCCTGAAGAGTATCTACAAGATCTTTTATAAGGTCTCTGTAGTCTCATAAAATGTGTGAGATAGTTCAGTGAATGCATGGCAAAAGTCGCTGAACTGTATGTGCACTTCCTGTATCTATCCATGATCCCAGAGTCTCTGTTAGGAGGATGGATAGAGGAAGAAGTTTCTGACATCTCCTTTTTGGTGGCCGCCACCACCACCATGCTCCATGGTGTCCGGAGACTCCCACGTTCTTCGTGAGACCAGTTCCATGAGCTCATTAAAGTGCAGAGACACCCAAGAGGTGGAGGGTTGAGACCCGAAAGCCTTCAGGAAAACTGACTCATCTTCATTAGGGTTGGTGGACTTTCAGACGTCACTCTGCCTAAGGATTTCTAATATCTCAGCAAATGAGATATCTTCAGAAGGGGACCGTGGAGACCCTTCTAATTCATCTAAGTCGGTGTCAGATGTGAGAGAGTCCTGTGGGGAATCTAGGTGCTTCCTTTTGCAAATTCTCTTCCTGGGAACCTCATCAGTGGGAACTTCTGGTGAAATCTCAGAAGAGCAGGGATCACCCAGTGGGGCTTCCTGAGGTTCAGGGTCTCTACGCTTCGACAGGATCTGTGAGGCAGAAGTGGACACAGGCACTTTTGGGGAGGAGGTAGTTGGACCTGAAGTTGTAGATGTCTTGGGAGACATCACTCTCCTCATGGCTTCAAAGTCACCTCTGATCCAATGAGAAGGGACCGCTTGATCCACAGAAACCACCAATCTCTTCTGCGCCAGAACAGTGGGCTCCAAACCAGAGGTAGGAGCTGAACTCATCCGAGCCAAGGCCCCAAGAGGCAAAGTCAGAACCGACAAGTCAGTCCGACTATCCTCCCCGGACCCGGCTGGAGTGTCGGCTCCTAGACTCCTTGATAGGTGCCGAGGAAGTCCGAGTAAATGAAACTGATGACACTGGAACAGGCAACTGCTCCGAAGTCTCAACAATCATCAGGTCTGACTCCTCTGGCTCCGAAGGACTGGTATGGCTTGGAGGAGGAAAGGAAGTCTATAGTATTAAAGTCTTCGGATCCAAAACCACTTGGGTCAGAGCCGATAAAAATTTAACAAACGCCGGTGCCTGTAGCAACTTCTGCACCACATGATCCACATCCAAATCAGATAGGCTGATCGAGGACCGAGATGAATGAATGGATGGAGGCACTGACTGGAGAATCTGAGACTTTAATACTTCAGACACCGGTTCCAGGACTGGGGACTGGCTCCAAAAAGACAGGATGCTCATCTCCAAGGGCTGTGGAGCCGACGTTGACAGTTTCTTTGATTTTTTTTTTACCTCAGAAGAATAAGAAGCCTTAGAAGACTTTGAAGACTTGTTAGACTTATCCTGGTCACTCAAAGCTTCCTGAAAAGAAGATTTCAGAAGTCCTCTATCTGTGAGTTTTCATTTTCTCTCTTGAAGAACTCTGGAGGAAAAAGAATGGCAAATGGAGCAGCTTTCTTGTAAGTGTAAGGCTCCAAGACAATATACACAATTAACATGACTATCTGTCACATTCATCTTTTGTCCACATTTTGGACACTTTTTAAAGCCTGACTTAGGATGCTTGTCTTTCTCCTGGTCATCCATAATCAAATATACAGTATCAAGAAAAAAAATCTACTGTACCTTTAAAGAGACTAGACACACCCAACAATTAGTAAGTTAAACTAGTAAAGCTTTAAACTAGTGAAATAAGCCCTAAACAACAAATGGGCTGAATAAGAATATACTGTGAATTAACGATCACTATTCAAAAACACCCGCACACTAACTACTTATTTAAACTACAAGCTATATAATATTATAAAGGCACACCAAAGGGAAAGGGAATATTCAAGGCCTATAAAAAAAAAAGAAGGCCAAAATGATAAGAAATATATCTACTAAGAAGCTATAAAAGTTATAACTATTAAAGACTATCTCTAAATACTTTGAGAAATAACAATTTAGCTAGATATTATGAGAAAAAAAACTATACTCTCCCACGCTGTGCAAGGAAACCTCCGATCTATTGCAGCGGCAAACTAGATCTGGGGTAACTCAAGGTGCATCATGGGATAGGGACTTGGCCTCGAGCTGTCTGAAGACCTCAAGCTTTGTAGTAGTTCAGCTCGGAGCCGAGGATCAGCTCCAAACCCATCTGTAAGAATGAACGGCGAGATAGAACAACTTCACACGAAGTATTAACTAATACACACAGTGTAAATAATAAGTTGTGACTTTTACAACTAAAGAAACTAAATTATTTAAAGCAGATTTTTCCTCACAAGACAACACTGTAGACAAAACAGTCCTGATACTTTCAAAATTAGTCAGTATAAACATAAACATATGAGCCTGACAATTCAAAATACTGAAAATCAAAGTTACAGAAGCATATACTAGCCAACAATATTCCCATCCTTATCAGAAAGAGTAGGATTGGAATTAACTAAATGTTTAGCAGCATTTGGGCTAATTAAGGCTGTAGCTGCTCAGATAGGTTTGGGAAGAGTCTATAAAAAGACTGACAGACTTTATATTTTCTATCTGACATTTTAGGGGCAGCTGGCTAACTATTAGGAAAATTGCAGGCAATTTTGCACATTCTCCAAAGGTGACAGATCTGGAGGAATGCATGGAAGTTCTGCAAGTTCCTTCTGTCCCTTCATCTTCCAGTCCATATTCACAATCTTGAATCTCTTCAGGAAAAGAATTATCCAGTAGCCCGAAATAAACCATGAGCCAAATCCAATAAACTACTCCTGTCGAAGGAATTGTCAGAAGGAGCATATATGTATTTAGTTTTCCATTTCTTTTTGACTGGAAAAATGGGGTGTTACTAATGACAGCAGCAGCTTCCACAGAGATGGGCATAACATTCTGACAAAACAGGGCAGACTTCCCTGTTCCATCTTCCAGGACTGACAAGAGGGGTTTTCCCCTGCCCACTGAGGGGACCCCAGCAACACAGAGAACATGGCTAACCCCCATTGTTAGGTGCTACATCAGTGGGATCTAGCATAAAAGGGGAATGGTCTTAGGGACAACAATTGTCACAGAGTCACCCATGTGTGGCTGAGGAAGACTGCTAGCCTGCTGTGGTGGCAAGGGCTATTTGCTTTAACTTTTCTTTTTGTGGCTAGAAGAACAACTAGCCATGGGACTGGTAGTTTTTTCCATGGTCCAGCCGAGAATGGTGCCACTGTCCCAGGGAGAAAAAACAGCAAAAGCCAGTAAAAGTTAAAAGTCTTTAAAAGTCACTATTTTCACTCACAAATACAGGAAAAAGCACATTAAAACACTTTGCCAGCCACCAAAAATAAAATAAATACAATTTCTCCACAGAAAATGTGTTTAATTACTTTAAACAGCTTTCAAACTGATAGCAAAAAAGTGCACTCTCATTTAAAAGTACAATACAGTCACATGACAGCCTTGCTCTCTCAATTAAAAGTGCAATACAGTCACATGACAGCCTTGCTACAACTAAAGACAGATGGATGGAGATTACACACTGAGGACGCCAGGGGGTGAAACCGGATACCGGTCTGTTGTTGTCTGCATTTGGTTGTTCACTTTTCCACTGCCATGAGGGTGATGGACCAGTAAAGAATATTAGAGCTATTTAGCTCTTAGAAAAAGTGCCTCCAGACTCATTTTTTGCCTATAACAGGATTATCATACATTGAAGCTTTGCTGGGTTGAGTGCTGGTTTCTTTTTTTGTGTGGTGTTTATTGATCTGAGCACCTGCCATTAATATGCACACCGAGATTTTTTGGATCAGTGTATTTCAAGTCGGGTGCTGCATTTCAAAGTGTGTTATAATATTTGGATGTGGATTCATCATTTTTATTTAACAAGTGAGGAGTGATACTTTGTCATGGCAGTTGGTTATGGTGATTTGCAGACATTTATAGGGAATCTTTCTTCAGACAAAGATGATAACTTGTGGTATGAAAGCCCAAGACCACACTAAATGATCGGAACTGTAACGGATGTGAATATTGGCACTGAAATGGAATATGCGTTTAAAGATTTAACTGTGTGTTCTAAAAAATTTCGATCAACAATGTGGCACATCAAACTGTTGAAGGCATACCTAGAGGCTAAGATAGCTCCACGAGGCCTACAGGTTTATGTTGAACCTAGGGTAGGGAAACATTGACTTTATTTCAAAATGGCAGTTAGTACAAAATACTGTATCCAAAATGTTTTTAGAACTTTTGCTTTTGTATTATGATAAAACATTGATTGATATTAACGTTAAATTAGATACAGCCTCCTTGAATGTACAGCAATATGAAAAACATGATGAATATAAAAAATTGTATGACATGTATGTAGAACAGATGAGTGCATTTGACAAAGAGCTTAAGACACGCAAACTTAAAACATTTAATAGGGATTTGAATGATTTTAAAAATGATACAGCATTTTCGTGGAAACAAATGAAAAGGGCTGTAAGATTTTTTGGAACTGTAAATAGATCTGGTCAGGAAAAATGAAAGAGGGGGAAATCTATTTTAAAGCCAGCTCATACTATGTGTTATACAGATTCGAGTGCTTCGGAGATTTCCTCAAATCCACCTAGTACAGACACAGAAAATGACTTTGGAGACACTTTCGAGCAAACATCACCTATACCTAAGAGAACTAAAGGGAAAGAGGGCCCTTTAGGAGAGGGGGACGTAACCATCGGAGACCAACTAGATTTCAGAATGGAAGTGGTGGAAAAGACATTTAGGGACACGATGAAAATACCACTGTAAATGGAGGTCTTTGACAAAAATGATTTGATTGTTAACTTAACTAATGTGAATTTAACATCTAATGAGAGATGTGTATTGAATAAACGGTTGAATTATGCACCCTCTAGTTTTGTCTCTGAATATGACATCAATTTGGATGTTAAGAGATTTTGTAGATTGTTGGACCTGAAATATTTTTTTGCAAAGACAGATGGTAGCAATATTCCACCTATTGGGTTTTAAGTTAAGAAATCCTTCTTCAACCCTCCCTATGATTCTAAAGTAAAACTGTTTGAAGAGTTAGTTTTAAGGGACCTACATAGTCATCAGACTACCATATTTAAACATTATGGCTCTAACCTTAATCATAATGAGAAACAAGCGCTGAATTGTCTTAACGATAACAAAGATGTAGTAGTAGTCGGGGCTGATAAAGGGGGAGCTATAATATTATGGAATACGTTAGATTATACAAATGAAGCGCTAAGACAATTAGGGGATGTTAAGTTCTATTGTAAGTTACCTTATGACCCCACAAAAGGATTCAAAAGAAAGATAGATGGCATACTTCTTTCTTATAAAGAAAAGGGGATAATTTCTGATAGTGTATACAAATAACTTTTGGTGAATGACCCGAAATGTCATAATTTTTATATCTTACCTAAAATCCACAAGACTGTAGTCTCCCCAACTGGCAGACCTATTGTCTCGAGTAGGGGTTCTTTGACTAAGTCAATTTCTATGTATTTAGAATACCAGTTAAAGCTCCTACTCAGTTTGGTTAGAGCCAGACTGAAAGATACAAATGAGTTTCTTAAACTAATGGACAATTTACAAGTTCCAGTTAATGCCTTCCTATGTACCCTAGACATTCAATCTCTTTACATCAGTATTCCACATTCGGGTAGTATCACAGCGGTCAGATATTGGCTTAAGGAATATGGGAAATTTTCTAATGAACATTGTGAGTTTCTAGTCATGATGGTGAAGTTGGTATTACAACACAACGTATATTATTTTGGTAATGACTGCTATTTGCAGCTTAGAGGTACAGCGATAGATACAGTATTTGCCCCTATTTATGCAGATCTTTTTATGGGCTTCATTGAGTGTTATTTGATTTATGATGGTAAAACTCCATACAAAAAACATTTGAATATGTGGCGCCATTTTTTATATGATTGTTGGGGAATATGGACTGGACCTTTGGAAGAATGGCAAGCTTTTGTTGAATATCTGAATTCTAATGAGTTCAGTATGAAGTTCACAGATCAGATAGAACTATTTACTATTGATTTTCTTGATGTGAATGTGACAAAAGTGCTGGATGGGACCATGGTTACAACATTATATAGGAAACCGTTCACAAAAAATGCCCTTCTAGAAGCCAGTAGTTGCCATCACAGACATATGGTTAATAACATACCGATGGCCCAATTTCAGAGACTCCGTCACATTTGTAGTAATGATGAAGACTATACCAATGAGGCCCATAAAATGAAAGATAGATTCATTAAGAGGGGATATAATAAAGCCCATATTAAATCTGTGTGTGATGGGGCTATGCAATTCAGAAGAGAGCCATTGCTGCACAGTACACAGAAAGATAATACTGGAATTTTTACTCATGATGTTTCTAAAATCAGATTTGTGACTACTTATCGTACCAAAACATTCAAAATCAAAGAAGTCATAAATAGGCATTGGCATATCCTAAAATCTGATGATTTGTTGGACCAATGCTTAGAAGTCTTGGTATAAAAAAATGAACATAGGTTCTCATCATAATCAGAATGGGTTGAAAGGAAGCACGTATTGTGGTAACTGTGTATATTACAAGGTGATCTCTAAGACAATGTGTTTTACTTCTATTAATACCTGAAGAGTATTTGAAATTAGATACTTGATTACTTGTCAAACAGAATGGGTGATATACATGGCTATATGCTAGTGTGGTGCTTTCTATGTGGGTCAGACTTCTAGGTCTTTTAAAACTAGAATCGCAATTTGAGTGATATAAATTGTAAAAGACCTAGAATTTCCCTATATAAGCATAAACTTGAACATAATACTGCCCATTTTGTATTCTTAGGGATAGATATGGTCATAGGGTTAAATTTAACAGAAAGAGCTACACATAGGATACTGGATAGGAAAGAAAAACTCTTACTATAGTCACTACTTCCAGTATAGTTGGTTTAGATTTTGATTTCCAATTTCTAGTAATTGCTTTTTGTCAGCCACCATTATTAGACACAGCAAGGCCTTACCATGTCTAGGACATTCCAATTCTGTATCATAGCTCAGAAAAAGTATCTCCCTCGTTGGACTAATATGCCCACCCAGCATCTCTGACAATGCATCCCACAGGGAATCCTTAAAGTCCTCCAACTCACCGCACTTTCAAATAATATGTTCCCAATTACTTCTTTCTACCCCTTCACACCTCTAACATTTACTGTCTACCTACTTGGGGTATAAAAATATCTATGTAAACATTTCCAAGCATAAATCCTAAATCTTCCAGATTTTGTTGCATATGTGGGAGACATACATACATCCTCCCATTGTTTCTTTGTGAATTGCTTATCCACTCTGTCTCTTCCCAATCCTTTCTAACCTCCTCTGACTGATTCTTATAGTTATCATACAATATTTTATATGCTCTACTAATTATTCATTTTTTAATGGCAACTTCTGTAAAAAAAACTCTACCAGTGCTGGTCTTTCGTTTAAGACTCCCGTATTTCTTTCTCTTTGTCTACACTCTGATATCAATCCCTGATAGGGAAGGCAATCTCTAACCTGCAGGCCAAATAAATTCTTGGAGTCTTCCTATTCTGTAATCTTTCCATCTCTAGTTATGTCTTGGTTCCCTTGCCAGTTTTCTTCAACATATTCTGGCCCCCTCTTGCCTATTGTCTGTATCCCTAATTGCAGTCATCCCCTTTGGCAGAATCTCCTTTCTCCATTCCCATGTTGGTTTAGTTCTTAGAATATTTTCTGCTAATTTATGATTACAATATTCTGCATGATTATTGTTATTCTCCTTAAAGGTCTGCATCCAAAATCCCAGTTTCTCATTGTTTCTTGAGCTTCCCCCATGTTTCATCATCATTCCTTTCCACTTTTAATTATATTTTTCTGCTTGTGCTATGTATAGGAGTCTTAATTGTGTAGCTCTGAAATACACCTTCAAATTGGGTAATCCCAATCCACCCTGTTCTACTGGAAGAATCAGTTTGTCCCACTTGACTCTTGCCATCTTCCCCTCCCAGATAAAGTCCTTCAGCTCCTTATTAATTGCCATTCACAACTTCTCCACTGGTTGCTAAAATTATGTGTGACCTAAAGGGACTAAAAATGCTTTCTCTGCATCAAGACCCACCAATAACAATGGTATTTTATTACATTCTGCTTCCCTCTGGATCATCAGTGTTCTGTTAATGTTGTCAAATGTTTGCCTCCCCTCCACAAAATCCCATTGATCCATATCTATCAGTTTTGCATTACTTTTGCCATTATTTTACCCATTATAGAAATGACCACTTTATAATCATGATTTAGTATTGAAAGGGGCCTGTATGAAGTTGGATGTGATAGATCGTTACCTTCTTTAGGTATTATAGCAACCACTGCTTTCTTCCAGAATGGTGGTACTTCTCCTCTTAAGATATTACTAAACAAAACCTTCTAGATCTTTATCAGTTATTTCCTCCTAGCTTCCAAATTTCCACAGGAATACCATCTGTTCCTGGGGACTTTCCTGTAGATTGGTTATGCACCACAATTTTTATCTCATCTCCTCCTATCATGTTAGTAATTAAGCCTCATCTACCTCTAACCTTGGCATATGTATTTCTTCCTAAACATTTCCATTTGTATCTTTTATTGATTTTCATATTTCTCTGCTTTATAGATACTCTCATAGAATTTCCAAAATATTTCTAATACCTCTACAGGATCTCATGTTACCTTTTGTTTATAGGCTCCCTAAGTTTGGCAACAGCCTTTTTTACTTTATTTTGCCTAAGTCATTGTGCTAAAAGATTTTGTGCTCTAGTTTTACTATAAAAAAACAGTTGCATAACAGCAGTCTTTCTAAGCTTGTGAACATTAGAGGTAATCCCTTATTTTCTGCCTAGCATTCTGCAGTTGATCATCTTCTTGTTCTGTGAGATTCCCCCTATTCTGCAATACTTTCACATGTGTCAGTCCCTCTAAATAATTCATGCTGCTTTTGAACCATCCCTTGCTTTTATTTCCACCCTATTTTTAAACTCCACTTTAATTTTATCCCACTCCCTAGCTATATTTTCAGAAGAAAGTTCTATCGTCTCTAACAGCTTCTGAGTAATCTTCACTACCCATTCCTTAAATTCCTCTCTTTTCCACAGATAGGTGAGAAAGCACAAATGTCTCATTTTTATTTCATTACCCTGTGTTTTTATTTTAGCTATTATTGGTGCATGATCTGAAATAGTTATTGGGTGGGTATCAACACCTTCACCTAAATGCACATGTTCCTGTGAAATATAAATTCTGTCTAGCCTAGCCCAGTTTTTATATCTTGGCAGATAATATGTAAATTCACTCCAAACTCATATTACTGAATTCACATCTTCCATGCCAAATATTGTCCTAAATTTCCTCAACAATCTACTCTCTTAGTTATATTTTAGCCCAGTTTTTATATCTTGGCAGATAATATGTAAATTCACTCCAAACTCATATTACTGAATTCACATCTTCCATGCCAAATAGTGTCCTAAATTTCCTCAACAATCTACTCTCTTAGTTATATTTTCCCTTCTGGGCCCCCCAGACACATCTTCACTGCTGCAAATCAAGTTACACTCCCCCACCAATAAGTAATATTCTTTGCTGAAAACTTATTATTTCTCTCAGAATTTTCTTAAGCTCCATTACAGCAGTTTTATGTGGAATGTAAATATGTGCCAGTGTAATCCTCCTCCCTTGGCAGTAGCCCCTTAGCACTACAATCTGCCAATATCTTTTTTATCTTCTTCTATCACTATTGGAACTCCTCTTGCAATTAATATAAACACTCATCTTTTCCTTTGTCCCAGGTATTCCATTGAATAACCATCCTGAAAACCTTTCTTTATCCAATTCACATGTTCAGTTCTTTCTAAATGTGTCTCCTGTAACATAGCTATTTGCACTCTACATTTTTTAATACAGTTCACTTCTTTTTCTTGTTTATGTTTATTAGTGAGACCATTTATATTTAATGACATGAAAGAAAGCATCATTGCATTAAAAAGTTATTATTCCCACCTTTTATGTGTAACACATTTTTTGTTAAATGTCTAGTTTCACCTTTTGTTTTACATGCATACAGTTAGACGTTGCCCGTTCGATTCTCAGTTAGAGTGTCTTCTGTGTGGTGACATGCATGAATGGGCGTTCCTTCATTGAAGGTTGTGCATTAGGCCCAGCAAGCCAGCACATAAAAATCTACTGCCAATCATTAGCGAACCGGAGTTCCGCTGTGGCGACTCCTAACTGGGAAAAGCTGAAAGACACAACAACAACAACACTGTATGGCAAGTTCAACTTTGAAACAATTGTTTCTTGTCATATACATTTAAGCCTATAACACATCTTATAAAACTTTTTGTTTTACTGAAAGCCCTCAAATAAAAAAAACAAACACATGCCCCAAACCCCCCTATAACCTATTAACTTAATACTAACACACAAAACTATGTACACCTTCAAATACTGGTTTTACCCTCCTAATAATAACACAAATCCCAAAATGACAGCCACACTCACAAACTTGAGTTAACCTAAAAGAAAGGTCATCCATGCTAAGACACACGGTGCAGCCTGTGCTTCTACTAAGTGCTGATTGGTTTTGTCTTATCTTCACAGCACTCCCAGCTGGGAAAGCCCCTGAATGCTTTTAGAGAACATTATCTACTTTGGGAAAACCCCTGAATGCTTTCAGAGAACATCTCTTAGCCAGTTTCTCTTTTATTTTTATTTACTCAACCAATCACTCTCTACCAGACTGAAGCCAGTTTCTCTTCCTTTATTCCTAGCATCTAGGCAGTGCACTTACTAGCCAGTTACTGAAATTGACCCATAAACCCAAGTATACTGGACTTCTCTGCTGAGTTTCTGTTTTCACACTAGGAGAGCTAGTAATAAGTTGTTACTCAATGTGCAAGCCATCTTTGAAGTCCTGGAATGGACGATGCCTTGTATACCAGATGCAGGTCACCTCTTATCAGTCTGTAAGATATTGAGTATAGTCACAAGACTTTGAGTTAGTCCATGTAGGCCATATGAACAGCTGGAAAGTGTAACAGTCGAAGAAGTAAAAAGGAATAGTTAATACCTCTTGAATTATGAACTGACAAACAAAAAACTGAAGAAAAGAACACACTGTGAAGAACCACCAACACTTCACTCAGCTCGATGAAGAAATAAATGTAAAAAGCTGTTCTTATTCACTTTAATACCAAAACAAAATAAAATTAAGCGCTTTTCGTTTGGGAAATATCCAAACTTCTTCAGATGTAGAGCAAGAACAAAAAACGTTTTTGTTATTAAAGTGAATAAGAACAGCTTTTTACATTTATTTCTTCATCGAGCTGAGTGAAGTCTTGGTGCTTGTTCACAGTGTCACCTCTTGAATTATGTGTGAATGCAGTTAATATACAGTTTTCTCATTTGTAGCTCCTTATGGGGAATTCTGAGACCAGAATGCAGAATTTGTTTTGCAAAGCATTCTAAGACATCTGAACCTCTTAGCACAAGAAATCGGATCAAAGCCTAAAATAATAGGGGGACAGCGAGCCAAAAATAGGGATAAATATGAAATATTGCTCTTATAAACTTAGAAATTTGCTAGAATAACCAGGTTTGTGTTGCTATATATTTTCTGAAGGATACAGATTCTGACACTTGAATGTCTCTCATTATTTAGTGACTTCAATCTTCACTGATTTGCTACAAAACCACATATTTTATGAGGAGCAGAGCAAAAATATGGACAATTTACCAAAAATCTAGACACCTGAGAGGTATGCATTTAATGCTTTTCAAGTGATGTCAAACCCAGAGCTGTTGGACAAGCTACACTTAAAGAAACCCCAATCCCTCAGAGCCACACGCTCCAGGGAACTAAACCTTGTCATCACAATAAAAAAAAAACATGCTGGAGGGATAGGTTCCTGACCCAGAGACACCCCAGACTCTGGAATAGACTGCCCATACATGTCAAGCAGGGTGCCTTTTTGGCCCTCTTCAAAAGGAACCTAGATGATTGGATGGGAGAAAGGAAATTCATCCCGGGGATCACATCAGTTGCCCTGCTAGACAGGGGTCCAGGGAAGTAAATAGTGTGGGAAGAAATAGCCAGGGAATTGTTATGGCTAGGCTTGTATAGGCCCTAGGAATGATAGCCTAGTACCAACCTATGAACCTATGATAGTAGCTATTAGTATGAGTATTTACACATCTGTGTGGTATAGTATGAGTATTTACACATCTGTCTGGTATATGGCATTAAATTATGATTTTTGCTTTACATGAAGCATGGCTTTCCTGTGTTATTCACTCTGTACAAAAAGCCCACACGTTGAATAAGTGTGCCTACTGCATATTATATTGTTTCAGAGCTGTGTCCTACATGCAGCACAAGTGGTTTGTCTCATCAGTAGTGGAGAAAACACTTTTACACATGACAGGTGGTTACCACCATTGTGACCACTCTGACACTTTACTCAGTAAAAGATTAATCAGACCGATGTGACTAATGAATGTACATCATGTAGTAAATACCAGTCTGACTGGAAGCTTATTAACACAAAGATACCAAAAGGAACCATAATTATAATTCATGTTATGGCCAGCCATACCTGCAACTAAAGCTGATTGTTTCTAAAATGAATATAATCTCATCAAGTAATTATCAAGATTTTAAATGTAAAAAAAAAAAAAATACTTGTTGACTTCATTCCCTGATTGGAATAGCATTTGAAAACATCAGATACACTCCCTTTTTTTATTAATTAGCAAACCAGATAAGTGAACTGGGTATTCTATCCTATTTTCCACTATGGCCAAAGCAACAAGTAATGGATAAATATAACACATATAGACACTTTAGATTAACTAATTAACCAGCATGGTTTTCAGAGGGGAGAAAACCAGAGCATCAGTGAAACAAATGTGTAAACATGGGATAAACATACAAATTGCACACAGACAGTGACCAGAAATAAGGACTGAACTTTGGAACTTTGAGAGAGAGAGCTTACCAGTGAGCTGATATGCTGCATCATTAGCTTTAAATTCCCTCTTCAGTATGGTTTTTCCCCAGTCATGTTCCCATTTCCAAATCTGCAAATATCCATGGCAGTTCCTTTCCTATAGGAACAACGTATCCAAATGCTTCCATTGTCTAAACCTGATCCCCAGACAGACAGACTGATTATGAGCGGTCATTGAAACTTCCTTCTGCTGCACTGTTCTCATCGTGTGTTTCACTGATAGTACTTATTAATTTATGCCACAGCATAGTTTTAGAAAACTCATAATGGTGGCACCCAAAAAAGACAAGTGATGCAGCCAAATATGTTTGACAGTGAAGAGAATGGCTTCTTTTGTGGCATTTAGGATGAGTACATACTCTGTAGGCCTTAAAACATGGGTTCAAATAATCCAACAGGCAAATATAGACAACAGAACACATTTCTCCATTTATAAAAATGTCTAAAGCATTAATTGAAGGAAAGACAGCTTTGTTTTAGCGTATACTTTTTTTTCTCTCTCATGTATAATGGACTATTTGGAATAGATTTTATATCACTAAGAGTCAGGGTCATCTTTTTGCCAACGTATGTTTTCTGTAGTGGATGAATCCAGGAAATGTTCCGTCTTTCCAAATGAATTTTTATGTGATTTTGATAAACTGCACAAGCAAATGCATCACATTAAAAAAATGTCTACAGGGTGACTCCAATTTACGCAGTAAAGGGACTTGCTGTATATCTTAGTATGCATGTCATGCATGTAGTAGCCCATTTCCAAGCTTGTGGACCTTTAACGAACAGTTGAGTCTAATGCATTTTTAACCTTAGCTTTCAGTTTCTGGACAAAAACTAAGTTTTCTAGCTACTTAACATGCATTCTAAGTTGTACCATTTCCATTTTAGTTTAATTAGTTTTGCATTTTTGGAATGCACTTCCTCTTAACGGTTTCTACTTCTGCAACCAGCAGGGCACAATGGGAGAGCAGTTTGAATACTTTCAACTCTATGTTTGCTTTGAGGCTTTACATCTTTATCCATGTCAGTTAACAATCTTTGCAGTTTGAGCAGACTAATTTTGGTACAAATGTTAAGTTTAACTTATAAAATGTTTATATTGTAACTTTTATTTAAATTTCTCTAGAAAAAGCCAAATGGCAGCTCATAAAACAAAGGTCTAACCTACTTTTAGGATTCAAACTCTACAAGCTACTCCAACTCCACACATTTGCTCCCCTTGCAGCTAGACTTCATGAGAAAAACCTCTTCATACAACTTGAGACACTACTCACGTGGCATATCATCTCTCCTTACCCCTAGAACCAAACTCCCCAGCACCACACATGCTGTGTTACACCCACTCTCATTACCCCTAGAACCAAACTCCCCAGCACCACACATACTGTGTTACACCCACTCTCATTACCCCTAGAACCAAACTCCACAGCACTGCACATGCTCTGTTACACCAACTCTCATTACCCCTAGAACCAAACTCCACAGCACTGCACATGCTCTGTTACACCCACTCTCATTACTCCTAGAACCAAACTCCACAGCAATGCGCATGCACTGTTACACCCACTCTCATTTCCCCAAGAACCAAACTCCACAGCACTGCACATGCTCTGTTACACCCACTCTCATTACTCCTAGAACCAAACTCCACAGCACTGCACATGCTCTGTTACACCCACTCTCATTACTCCTAGAACCAAACTCCACAGCACTGCACATGCTCTGTTACACCCACTCTCATTACTCCTAGAACCAAACTCCACAGCAATGCACATGCACTGTTACACCAACTCTCATTACCCCAAGAACCAAGCTCCACAGCACTGCACATGCTCTGTTACACCCACTCTCATTACTCCTAGAACCAAACTCCACAGCACTGCACATGCTCTGTTACATCCACTCTCATTACCCCTAGAACCAAACTCCACAGCAATGCACATGCACTGTTACACCCACTCTCATTACCCCAAGAACCAAACTCCACAGCACTGCACATGCTCTGTTACACCCACTCTCCTTACCCCTAGAACCAAACTCCACAGCACTGCACATGCTCTGTTACACCCACTCTCATTACCCCAAGAACCAAACTCCACAGCACTGCACATGCTCTGTTACACCCACTCTCATTACCCCTAGAACCAAACTCCACAGCGCTGCACATGCTCTGTTACACCCACTCTCATTACCCCAAGAACCAAACTCCAGAGCTCTGCATATGCTCTGTTACACCCACTCTCATTACCCCTAGAACCAAACTCCACAGCACTGCACATGCTCTGTTGCACCCACTCTCTTTACCCCTAGAATCAAACTCCACAGCACTGCACATGCGTTCTGCTCTCAGGCACCTACTCCTTGTCAGGCTCTCCCCATCGACATTAAGGAGATCAACACTTATTCCGAATTCAGAATGCAACTCAAAAAGCACTTCATCCAAGCCAAATCCCTCTGCTTCAACACAGTACATATCACCTAACCTGTCTCCTTTGCTAGTGTCTTCTCTTAAGATTCAGTGAAGATTGATCAACTTAAGAAACGAATGTATATATTGTACATTACACTCTGCTAGATTGTACATTGCACTGTGCTTGTTCGCTGGAATGTATATATACACAGTTTTTTTTTCTATGTAATTAGTCTGAACTATTCTGTTATTGTTTACATTTCTGTTTTTTTTTTTTTTTTTTTTTTTTGTGAATTTTTTTTTACTTCACCTGGGCGGAGCCTGAAATTGGTCAGCATTGATCAATGCACTACCTGGTAAACAAATATAAATAAATAAATACTCCAAAGACAAGAAGAGTAGAAACAACATCTATATGAGGAGCCTTATACAGGAAATAGATGCTTCTTCACTGAAGGGGTTAACCTTGTCCTGTAAGATCACAAGTCTCATTTTATACTTCAGCAGTTTCAATGTTATTCTGCCCTAAATGAGTCTAACTTAAATGACTCAGCATTGTGACACCAGCATTTCTAGAACTTTCCATCATTTTTTTCAGATTGTTGCTGGAATTATTCTCCATGAGACTCCACTGTAAAATTCCTGGTCATTTGATATAATTAATTAAAATTAATTAATTAACTCTGCACTGCATTTTTAATTAACTCACTACAGATTAAGAAAACGAGATTAAATTTATATTGCTGGAGATTATACAGAGCAGCTACAAAATGTACCATAGGTGACGGACAGTGTCATTTACATATTAGCCCAGATTAATATGACAAGATGTAGCCATCCTTCACATATAGTGTAACTACATACTATAACCTAGGGCTGCAGTTAGCCTGATCATCTGTTGAAACCATGTTTAATGCCTTGCAAAGCCTTACACTTAACATTCTTTGACACTTTATAACTTGAATGCTTTTATAATCTGACCATTTCTCTGCCTAATTGTACATGCATGCGTTATGCAAGAACATGCTTCTAGAAATACTCTGTCTGAAGCTGCTTCATGCAATTAAATACATTTTCTCCTCCCTTCTGCACTCTGACACAGTCCGCTTTTATCTTTTTTTATGACTACATCACAATAAACTTTCTGCAGTACAATGAAACAAAGCCATTAAAACGAGAAAAGCACAAGCTGTTCAGAGCATGCAGAGGCGTATTTGCTTAGGTAGTCTGAGCTGCTGGATTTATTTGGATAATCTGCAGAGAAAGCTGTTTTATCGTAGACTACTGTATTTTTCACATTGCGAACTAATGTATAATCCCACTTACTTCACAGGTTTTACTGTATTTATTTATCAGCCAGCATTATTAACGGAATTTAAAACCATGATTTTCCAAAATGTTCAGTATTCAGAAAACTAAATTACTGCTAAATTAGCGACTGCACTGTACCTTTCTGTTAAAGCCTAATTGCTAACTTCTGTGTCATTACTACCTAAAGACCAAAGCCACTGGCCGAATCTGGAAGGCACTCATTTGAATCCTTCAGCTTGGCATATCATATTGTGTGATTCTTAACAAATTCTTTAACAACCTTACAGCTGTCTGGTTTCCACTGAAAACAAGCTCTTATGGTGAGAGAGCTTTATCTCTTTATTTAATTTGATAACCTGGGTAGAGCACTGATCCAAATGGACCTATTTCAGTCTCAGCCCAGAGTAATATAATTGACAGTAGACAACCAGGTTAATAAGTGTTACAAATACAAATAAAATGTGTGCAGATAGCAGTGAGTCAACAGTAATAATAATAAAGTACATAGTACAGAGGACAAGAGGAAGGGATTGTTTGAGTAAGGAAGGCGGGAATAATAATTGAGTGAAACAGTGAAGGAATAGAGCACAAAGTATGAAAGATAGTAAAAGTAAGGGAAGACTGAAATTAACTATTTACAATATGGGTCTATATTAAATATTCGAACGCTTAAACTTTTGAATCACTAAAGATCGAACTTTAGTGATTGTACGCTTAAATGTTCGAATATTTAAAAAAATTAAAAACAAAAAAAAAACAAAAGAAAGAAAAACAAAAGGGTGTAAGCAGGGGGGCAAGCCCCCTGCCCCCCCGCTACTTAAATATATCAACTCCGAGATCGCACTACAGTGTAGGAAATGGAAATTTTCTGTTTCCACACTGTAGTGCACTGAAGTTCGGTCTCGGAGTTGGTATATTTAAGTAGCGGTGGGTGTGGGGGTGCAGGGTGGCTTGCCCCCCCTGCTTGAACACATTACATTTTGTTTTTTTCTTTTTTAATTTTTTTTTTAAATATTCGAACATTTAAGCGTTCGATCACTAAAGTTCGATCTTTAGTGATTCAAACGTTTAAGCGTTCGAATATTTAATATAGACCCTACATTATATACAGTGTGGAATAGATGTCACATATTAGTGTAGAGCAATAATGTGAAGATGGCAAAAGTGCCTGATCAGTAAAAGGGAGAGTTGGGGATTAGGTAACGTGTCCAGGGGGAAAGCATTTGCAAACTGACTCAGACACGAGATGATCTTTAAGGTGAGCATGAAATGAATTTAGGTCTTAAAATTAGTAGGGAGGAATTCATAGAATTTAGGGCTGAGGATAGATAAGGCATGCTTACTGCAGTGAAGTCTGGTTCTGAGGCATTGAAGAAGTTGGTCAGAGTATTCAAGACTTCTTAGATTGTAACTGGGAGATTGCCAGAAGAGGCTGGAGGTGAGGGAAGGACAGGGGTGGTCTTTGGGGAGATTGTAGAGTTGGGATACAAGAAGCAGGTTGGCACATTGTTGGTCAGGTATCGAGCTGGCTTTATTAAGCATGGTAAAATGATGCTTATTTCTAATGGGGAAATGGCAGATAGAGTTGCTTGTAGTTTGGATGGTGGAGGAGTTTTTCTTAGATGCTGCTGCAACCAGTGGAGTCCATATTCAAGCTGTGCTAGTAGAAAGCCTTTGCCTTTGGTATTCCTGGTAGGTCTGGAGAGGAAGGGGGAACTATTATAGAACCAAAATAAGAGGGAATTCATTTACTTCTGTGTTTTTTCTAGGTGAAGGTCAAGCCAAATAGCAAGGTATTTAAAAATAGTAAATTGACTTGATCAATGGTCTTGTCAAGATGGTCATGGATAAGACATGACTGAGTTTTTCTCCTGTTTAGGGGAGGTACCAAACAGCATTACTCTAGTTTTGAACATGTTCATCATTAACTTTTTGCTTTTAAGCCATTTGATAAGAGAAAGAAATTCAGCTTATAGTTGTATGGTTGAGGTGCCAGATTTGCATGAAGTTAGACCATGTCATCAGCATAAGTTCTAGGAACCTGAATTTAGTCTGTGACTTAAACAGAACATGCTGGAAAGACAGATATGTGTCCCACAGACTGCCTCTTCTATGGAAAAGACTTCTCATCCATGGGAAGCTGAGTTCATCAACTACCCAATTTAAGCACAACCTAGACCAGTGGATGGGGAATAGGAAATTTACATCCAGCCTGACTCCCATGTCCCTTATGGATAAAGGTAGCTTATAAATGCCTGGCTCTCAATGTCCTATTTGGAAACAGGACGTCATTATTCATTCTGGACAACTTGGCTAGGCTTAGAAGGGTCCCCCACTTCATTAACCTAGTAATAATCTGTCACTCTATGAATAAAGTAATAGACAAAGAGAGAGGTTCAAGTGGTAGTTTATTAATAAAATGGAAATAAGGGGGGAGCCAGGATGGAGCCCTGAGGAACTCCTTTAAGTAAAGGTGTGGAAGCAGAGAGGGTGTTCTGAAACTGAATAGAAAAGTACCGATTAGAAAGATCATTTTTAAACCATGGAACTGTATCTGGGCTAATTCCAGTTTCATTTAGGTACTCTAATAGAATGTTATGGCCAACCAGGCTGAAAATTCTGTTAAGATGAATAAAGATGGTTCCAGTGAGGATGCCTTTCTCCACAGCCAGGAGCATGTTATCAGTAAGTACTCCTACCAGCCCAACAACCATGCTGTTTTGAGGATAGTAGATGATATTGGGAGATGTGATGGCTGAGTTCACTGTAATCTAATTTTTCAAGGAGTTTACCAAGGAAAGAAAGAAAATTGAATGGAAGTCAGTAGTGTGGGATGGGTTAGTTTTTTGGGGAAGGGGTTTAACAGTGGCTGTTTTCCAGATATCAGGCATGATTTTAAGATGTAGGCAGAGATTATAAATGTGAAGAAGGGGTGGGACTATTAATTCCTTACATAGATATAAGAATCATGAGATTAGAGTGTCAGGACCAGCAGGTGAGTCAGATTTTAGTTCAAGTAGTGGTACTGTGTCTTTAGCTTTGATTTCTTTGAAATGGAAAGTGGGAATATAGGGGGAAGGAGAGAGGTTAGAGGGAGAGGAGGGGTTATTAATGGAATCAGGGATGGGAAGTCAGCAGCTGTGAGATGAGATGAGGAATAGTGTTGCTTAGTTGGATAAATGCGGCCTGCCAGGTAGTTGACTTCTGCCCAGAATTTTTTAAGTGATTTGAGAAGGGATGACTGATGCTTTTCTGTTATGTGACTTTTATGTCACCTGATTGCTAGATTTCTTAGCTTAATATAGTGTTGCCTGGAGGTCGAAGATGGGTTGTTTTGCCAAGTATGCCAAAGAATGTCACTGACACTAAGGAGGTATGTGAGTTTGTATATAAGCCATTTATTATCGGGCGGTTTATAGAGCCATGCTATTTTAGGAAAGAGTGCGTCATGGATGCTTATGAGAATTTGTGTGAGGAGAAAGCTGCAGTGATTAGAGTCAGTGGAAAGGAGATGAGGAGACCAGTCTAATGAGGTTAGAATTGTCTTTAGTTTGAGAATGTTGGACTGGGATTTGTTATCAAGTGACGAAAAACATAAATCAAGTTAGTAATCTGGCATATGTACTAATTTGTTTAAAACCATCCTACTGTAATAATAGATGATATATAATTGGAAATGCCCTCCTCTGAAAACACATGCTTTGTTTAAAAGCAGTATACTTCAAAGAAATAAACATCTCTGACAAATGTTCTGAGTACTCAACTAAGGATATAACTTTAAGATTTTTCAACCTACCTTGAATATCAGATACACACACACACACACACACACACACACACACACACACACACACACACACACACACACATGCTGAAATCTAATATATTGCCTATGATGCATTGACTCCTCCTATAAATAAGCCAGAGTTGTTCCTCATCCACTACCTCCCCTCATCTCTAAACATATTAACCCTGAGACTAACAGTGCGGATCGTTATAAATATTGTTATCTTCACACTTAATGCATTTTCCTTGTAGAACACTAACATGTTCTGATGAAAGGAACAAGCAATGAAATATTTCTGATGAATGAAACTGTAATAAAAATCTATTCACAACCCGAATAACTCCACATGCAGACATACATACGTACATATGTGTGTATACGGGTTCTGTATGGTCAGTGGTTGCTTTGGTCTACAGGTGGAAGTGCAGAGATTTTGGTAACCATATGAATGTTGGGACTCGCTAGAGTAAGCCTCAAAATATGGAGGCTGAATGGGCCAAAGAAGGGACTTATATATACTAAGTCCAAGATGCCATTTCTCTGGATATTCCCTTTTCTCTGAGGTATGGTGATCTTAGTGGTGGTATATATAAGACTGGTATCTGTGGAGGACTTGACCCCCCCACATGGGGGTGATGCAAAAAGAAGTTTAAAGGAGAAGAGTGATTTTTGAGATCTGCTCTTCTCCTGTGTTTTTCGTCTTTTTTTTTTTTTTTTTGTCCTATCGGCACTTGGCATTTCCAACATTTCAATTGGGAGCTGAGTTTTTGGGTCAAACATCCAGATTATAGAATATATATTTTCTGGATGTGTGTTCTGTCAAAACAGGTAAGTGGAATATGTAGTAGGGGCATGTGTGTGTGTGTGTGTGTGTGTGTGTGTGTGTGTGTGTGTGTGTGTGTGTGTGTGTGTGCTTGCAAATGTATGTGAGTTAGCATTAGAATAAGGGTTATGTAAGTGGATAGATTAAATGAAATTGCAATTGTGAGTGTGTAGGGTTAAGGTTAGGTTAGGGGCACACCTCTCAACCTCTTAGCTCAAAAAATCTGGGCAAAGCCAAAAATTATGGGGGAAAAGCCCCAAAAATAGGGACATGTTATAAATATTGCGCTCATAAACTTAGAAAGTTGCTAGAATAAAGGATCTTGTATAACTAAGCATTTCCTTAAGAATATGAAGTCTAAAACTCAAATGCCTGTCACTATTTAATGAATTCAGTCCTCACTGATTTGCCACAAAATCCAGAAAACCACAGATTTTATGAGGAACAGACCAAAAATATGAGGCAAAATTCTGGACATTCTGGACATTCTGCAAAAATCTGGACAGGTGAGAGGTATGGTTAGGGTGTATTTGTAGTGTGTGTGTTTGGTGAGTGATGATCTGTCTTTTGTTATGGCAGTGTTATAGGAAGTTTTTCTTTTAAATTTATGTTGCTCATTAGGGATAGGACAAGGGCAGGGTTAGGGTTAGTACCCTTGACCACCTTAGGAATTCCTGCTAACCCTAACCAGCTCCTAACCCTAACATGCATTTAAATTAGAAAATACATTTCCCATAGCACTACCTCTATTCAGGCAAATTTGAGCTGAATGTGGTTGGGTTTTGGGTAGTGCATCAGAGAAAAAGAAGTTATGTACTTACCATAACGTTCCATGTGAGTTGTTCTTCTCGCCTTCATTATTACTGATGGGTTTGGAGCCGATCGTCGGCTCCGAGTCGGCCAATTTGCAAAGCTCGAGGTCTCAGACAGCTTGAGGCCAAAGCCCTATCCCACAATGCACCACTACATTCCCCAGATCTTGTTTGCTGCCGACTAGTGTAAAAACCTATCCCAGATTTCAAAGAAATCATACAGGCCACTGTGAAAGGAAACTCCTTAGGAAAACCAAAACCAAGATGGTACCATCTCTAACTTCCAGACATAGGAAGGGGGTAGGTGGGGGGGGGGTCGTAATAATGAAGGCAAGGAAGAACAACTCACATGGAACAATATGGTAAGTACATAACTTCTTAATGTGAAGTTGTTCAACCTTGCCTTCATTCTTACTGATGGGTAGCATCCCCAGCACCACAACCTTGGGTGGCTCATGGGAGTACCTGTTTCAGGACAGCAGACCCAAAAGAAGCTCTGTCCCTAGAGGCCTTGTCCACTTTGTAGTGAGATATAAAAGTATGTGGATTTGACCAGGTGGCAGCTGCACATATTGAATCAATAGGTAACCTAGTCAAGAAGGCTGCAGAAGTAGAAACTGCTCTTGTAGAATGAGCCTTGACTTTGTTATGTAATGCAATACCCGCATCACTGTGGATAAAGGATATACAATCAGGTAGCCATTTCGGTAAGGTAGTTTTGGAGACAGGTGCGCCTTTTATAGAATCCAAGAAGGAGACAAACAGCTGATCAGCCCTTCTGTGATCTTTTGTCCTGTCCAAAAAAAAAGCAAAGTTGTCGACGGACATCAAGTTTGTGAAGTATATATTCCAACTGGTCTGAATGATTGGGAAATAAAACAGGTAATTCAATTGTTTGATTTAGTGTAAATTCTGAACACATTTTTGGTAGGAATGATGGATTCCTCCTGAGGGAAACCCTATCTTTATGAAATATTAAGTAAGGTGGCTTAATAGAAAGGGCTTGCAATTCCGAAATTCTGCGTGCAAATGTAATAGCCACCAAGAAAATGGTCTTCCAAGAAAGATACATCAGCTCACAAGAGAAGGCAGGTTCAAAGGGTGGAAGAATAATTTTGGAAAGAATTAGATTTAAGTTCCAGGGAGTAATAGGAGATCTGATCGGTGGTTTTAAGTGCATCGTACCTTTCAAAAAAGCCTTAGTCAGCTTATGAAACATAATACCATTTTCAGATGCACCTAAATGAAAATTAGAAATAGCAGCGAATAGGAATTCCAAAATATCCAAAATGGATGCCAGGAAAGGGTCAATGTTATTCTGTTGTGCCCAGATGGAAAACCTTTTCCACTTACAGGGGTAAAGTTTCCTAGTTGAAGATTTGTGAGACGACAATAGGATATGTCGCGCTTCTTCTGACAAATTCTGGAACCTGGCTATTCTGGTAATTGGAGCAGCCAAGCTGTCAGTTTGATGGACTGAAGAGAAGGATGAGAGCTCCTGATGAGTGGGTCAACAGATCCAGCACTGGGTCCAGGATCCAAGGCTCCTCCAGCAGATGACGCTTCAGGAAGGGGAACCAAATTTGACAAGGCCAATATGGGGCAATTAAGATAAGTGTCCTGCCCAGAAAACTGGCTTTCTGCAATACTTTGGAAATCAGTGGAAAGGGGGGAAAGGCATATAGGAGTCCCGGAGGCCAATCGTGGATGAGTGCATCCCACGGGGGTTGTCCCTGTTGAGGGATCAGGGCAAAGTAGTTGCTGCACTTGGTGTTTGTGGGGGTGGCAAAAAGATCACAGCAAGGCTGGCCCCATCTGCGGAAAATCATTTCCGCTATTTCGTTCTTGAGACTACTCATGAGGTAGCAGAATAGCTCTGTTGAGTCTGTCCGCTATCACATTGGATTTCCCCGGGATATGCATTGCTATCAGAAAATGCTGGGTGGACTCTTCCCATTTCCATAATCTTTGAGCCTCTCGACACAGGGAGTAAGATTTGGTTCCTCTTTGTTTGTTTATGTAACAGACTATGGACATTTTGTCTGACTGGATTGCAATCGTGCCTAGGGGAAGAGAGTCTTGAAAGGCCTGGAATGCTAAAAGAACCTCTCTCATCTCTAGGACATTTATGTGCAAATGAGCCTCGTGAGCCTGCCAAGTACTTTGGGCTGTCCATCCCTGATAATGCCCCCCCACCCGATCAGGGAGGCTTCCGTGGTTACTGTTGCAACTAGAGTGGGGAGAACAAATTGACGGCCCATAGTCACCATCTCGGACGTTAGCCACCACCGGTCATCCTTGCAAGAGTTGGTGATCAGAATTGGGTGATTCATTGATAAGTCCTGAAATGTCCACTGTGTGAATAGCAGCCACTGAAGAATGTGCCTGTGAGATATCGCAAGGGGTATTGCAATAATCGCTGCTGCCATAGTGCCAAGCAGTTTGAGAATCTGTGATGCTGGTGCTTTTCGTCTTGACAGGAGATCCACAATTTGTTGTTGAAGGATAATCACTCTTTTGGGAGGAAGCTTCAGGGAAATGCTGACCGTGTCTAAGTCTGCTTCTATAAAGACTGTATGCTGCAATGGCAATAAATCAGACTTTTCTGAATTTATCGTAATACCCAGCTGTAAGCATAGATCTATGGTAGCATTCCTTGCCTAAATAAGCTGATGCCTGGTGGGGGTGGTAAGAAGCCAGTCGTCCAAGTAAGGAAACACCCAGATTCCTGAATGCCTCAAGTGAGCCATGACCACTGCCATACATTTGGTGAATACTCTGTGGGCTGTAGTGAGACCAAAGGGCAGGGCCTGAAACTGGACGTGACTGGCTCCCAGCCGGAAGCACAGATTATCCCTGGATGGCCTGGCCATTTTGATATGGTAGTACGCATCTTGGAGATCTATAGAGCACATCCAGTTGTCCTTCCCTAAGAACGGGATAATGGACTGAAGCTTGACCATCCAGAACTTTGTGTTTACCACATGTTTGTTGAGTCTGCTGAGGTCCAGAATAGGTCTCCAGTCCCCTGTCTTCTTTGGTACCAAAAGAACTTTGAGTAAGTTCTGGATCCCTGCTGGTCTGCTGGGACTGGCTGGATGACTCTTTTTTGCAATAGTTTCTGGACCTCTACGGATGCTACATCCCGTAGACTGGGTGGAACATCTGGGATTCCTTTTGTTGGTCTGGGCTGTGAGATAAAGGGGATGGAATATCCTTTGGATATAACATTTTGTACCCATCGGTCTTCTGAGATATTTAGCCAGGCAGCTAGGTACAAAGACAAACGTCCCCCAACTGCCTCCAGAGCAGGACAGTCGGGCCTCCTTTCAGAAGCACTGATAGGGCTTCCCAAGGAACTGATCCCTGTCACTCTGGCTCTGCAGACCCCCTCTGCCGCATGGGCATCGTCTTCCACCATTGCCTCCCCCTCTGCCCCTGGAGGAGGCTTCACCTTGTGAGTTTGGAAAGGCTCCTTGGGTCTTACAGAACCACATTTTCCCGCCTCGTTGACCTTTGGGATAAGGTCTAGTATGGGTAGAAAAATGGACTCCTACAGCAGAAAGAGTCTTACTGTCTTGCTCACATCTGGTGAGGGTCTCTTTAACTTTTGGTCCAAATAAGGAGGAACCATCGAAGGGGGCATTCACAAACGACAACTTAAAAGATTCTGCAAAAGAACATAAGCGCATCCAGGAATGTCTTCGCAAAGCAATTCCTGTACCTGCAGCGCTACTTGTTCCATCAGCTGTGTACAACACAAGGTGCATGGAAGAGTTTATGATGGAGTTGAGGGTAGCAAGCTGAGACATCACCTTGTCTGCCACAGAGTCGGCTACTGCACCCTGGAGAGTATCAACAAGCTCCTTGAGGAGATCTCTCTGAAGTCTTGTGAAGTGGGTTAGGTAGTTCAATAACCAATGGGCAAAGGTCGTAGAACTGAACATGCGCTGGATGGACAGACGTAGAAGTCTTCAACATCTCTTTTTTTAGTGGCTGCCGCCACCACCATGGCATCAACAGGTATGGGTTTGGATAAGAAGGACTTATCTTGGGGTGCTGAAATGTTCTTTTTGGGCCTTCTAGGAACAGGCTCCATAGAATCTGGTGACTCCCACACCCTTCGATACAAAAGATCCATCAACTCATCGAAGGGCGAAGACACCTAAGAGGTGGAGGGTTGGGACCCGAAAGCCTTCCGGAGCAATGATTCGTCCTCGGTAGGGTTTAGGGACTGCCAGTCTTCCCTCTGCTTAAGGATCTCAAGGATATCCCCAAAGGAAATATCCCCAGAGGGGGACCTTGGGGACCCTTCCGTTTCCTCCAAATCGGTGTCTGACGTGATGGATTCCTGAGGTGAATCTAGATGTCTCCTCTTACATAACCTCTTCCGAGGAACCTCTTCAGTGGGAATCTCTGGGGAGGTCTAGGAAGAGCAGGGTTCCCCCAAAGGGACTTCCTGAGGCTCAAGATCCCTACGCTTATGGTGAACCTGTGGCAGCGGAGAAGAAGCAGGTACCTTTCAGGAGGAGGTGGCCATATCAGAGGTTGTGGAAGTCCGAGGGGACAAAGCCCTCCTCATGACATTGAAGGCCCCACGGCTCTGA